>NC_090821.1:23878120-24199905 GCF_000390325.3 Nicotiana tomentosiformis | reverse complement strand
AGAAAACCAGATTCATAAGATCCATGAAAGCCGTTGGGGCATATGTTAGCCCAAAAGACATCACTAGAAATTCAAAATGCCCATACCAGGTCCTAAAAGCTATTTTCGGAATATCCTGCTACCAGATCTTCAATTGGTGATACCCGGTGTTACATCTCGTAATTTTCTACAGAGGATTTGTGACCATAAGACCCTGTGAGTTTAACAACCTTGATACCGTTAGATACATTTTGATATGGTATTTATATTGAGTGGAACATCTTTGTAAAAAGTTTGAAAAATATGATTGTATATAGTTATTAATATTACTACTTTCGAATATATTTTAAATTATACACATAATATGTGGAAGTTTATGATATTTTCTTTATTGTAAAGATAGAAATTATTTTTTCACAAGAAAAGAAGGTTATCTTTTTACCATTTTAAGAATTAAGCGTACGAAAATTTTTCTCTCTGTATGAAATTAGGAAAATTAGAAGGAGAGAATATATATATATATATATATATATATATATATATATATATATATATATATATATATATATATATATATATATATATATTTACACGGATATTTTAATGAAATAATAGTGTATGTATTTATTTTATATGGTACCATATGACCATGATAGTATGATGTATAAAGTATATCAAAAATAAGTAAAATTTTAAGTAATGTGAGATAATTATTAATTATGCAGGTAATTGGTTAATTATCGGGTAACGGGACACTACCTAATTACCTAATTAGTGGATAAAAATTTAAAATCGCCACCTCACCCCCACATGGCAGCAAGCCACTACTAAGAACATTCCAATTTCATAAGTGTACTTTAGAGGCCATCTAAAGTAAGACTCATTAACAAGTCTACTTACGTGTAATAGTAGTCTCTTAGTCATAAGTGTCATAAGTGTAGTCTCTTAGTCATAAGTGTACTTCATGTAAGACATTCCAAGTTGGTTTCACTTGGACATTGAATAATTAAGTGAGAATCATATACCTTCTTTCTAAATCATATTCAAAACGTTCTCAAACCAGACACTTCATTTCTTAAAAGTTTCTTACAAACATGAGCTTTGCACATTAACTACAAGAAACTACAATTCAGATGTGAGCTTTGCACATTAGCAACGTAAATGCTTACAAATTCCTATAATTTCTTATACACCCTACAATCAGAAGTGAGAAGATAGCAATTCTTACAAGTTTGTGATTATGTGAGAACGTTATTTGTTATTCTTATAAGTCTTATAGGTCATTTGTGATTTGATCAGAACGTTAGCAATTTATCACTTCCTACAAATTTTCAACAAAACTCCTTAGCAATCAAATAATTCCAACAAGAATTATTAGCACATAAGCAACATGAGATTTTGCGATTCTAAAGGAGTACGGTGTAACCTCTTCCAAAAATATCATACGAATTTTTTCCTACTCCAGGTATGTTAAGACTATCCCTTATTTCTTTTGGCATGATCCATACGACACAAACGAAATGAGAAAATGCACAATTTCCATACACGACTCTATTCATAGAAATATTAGAGATGCTTATGTTCTTGATTCCTCACGTGTCATATTATTTTATCATCTGTTCATGGGTCTCAAAAATACGTAAGTTGGTAAAGTTTATTTCATGATATTAACCAGAGGCATAATGGTCTTATGACGTACCGAGAGATTTTATTAACGTATTTCATATGCATTTCATGCATTTATACATGAAATGCACCCATGACCAGATGGAGTTATATACGCACATATATATATATATATGTATATATATATATATATATATATATATGTATATGGGATATGGGAATGGTTATGGCGTTATATACGCACCACCACCTGATCAGTTGGTATACGTTGATGATTTTTTCCACAGTGGCCGAGATGATGTGATGGGATTCCCTCAGAGGCCTGATGATGTTATGAAACATGTACCTATGCACGACATGACACTCATATGCATATGCATGATACTATAATTATTTCATGATTTATAGAGTTATCCAGACCTACAGGTTGAGTTATTTACTCTATATTTCTTCCACGTTTGTTATATACTTATTTATGTGCCTTACATACTCGGTACATTATTCGTATTGATGTCCCTTTTGCCTGGGGACGGTGCGTTTCATGACCGCAGGTCTCGATAGACAGGTCGAGAGTCCTCCAAGTAGGCGATCAGCTCAGCGGAAGATGTTGGTGTACTCCATTTGCTCCGAAGTTGCTTGTTTGGTTAGTAAAATTTAGACATGTGTTGTTTGGTATGGCGGGACCCTGTCTCGGCCCTTTTGAAGATTATGTATTCTTAGTGGCTTTGAAGACAGAGGTTCATTTTGTACAGTATGTCAGAGACCTTGACGGCCCATATGTATTCATGTTTTAAGAAAAATGGTTCAGTGATACAGTATTGCCCACTTATAGTTATACATTATGAGTTGTGGCCATGTTGGCCCATGATAGTACAAAAGGAAAGAGTTCATCCAACTCGACCTATGTATGTTCTAGTTTTGGACGAATGATAATTAGTTACAGAGTGGTTCGCTCGGGCCAGTACGGCACCGGGAGCCAGCCACGCCCCCCAGTACAATTCTTAATTATGCGGGTAATTGGTTAATTATCGGATAACGGAACACTACCTAATTACCTAATTAGTGGATAAAAATTTTAAATCCCCACCCCACCCCCACGTGGAAGCAAGCCACTAATAAGACATATGACTCTTAGTCATATTGTCTTAGGTGGCCATATAAAGTAAGACTCATTAACAAGTCTACTTACGTGTAATAGTAGTCTCTTAGTCATAAGTGTAGTCTCTTAGTCATAAGTCTACTTCATGTAAGACATTCCAATTTGGTTTCACTTGGACATTGAATAATCAAGTGAGAATCATATACCTTCTTTTTAAATCAAATTCAAAACGTTCTCAAACCAGACACTTCATTTCTTACAAATTTCCTACAAACGTGAGCTTTGCACATTAGTTTTTGCACATTAACTACAAAACACTACAATTCAGATGAGAGCTTTGCACATTAGCAACGTAAATGCTTACAAATTCCTACAATTTCTTACACATCCTACAATCAGAAGTGAGAAGTTAGCAATTCTTATAAGTTTGTGATTAGGTGAGAACGTGATTTGTGATTCTTATAAGTCTTATAGGTCATTTGTAATTAGATCAGAACGTTAGCAATTTATCACTTCCTACAAAGTTTCAACAAAACTTCTTGCAACCAAATAATTCCAATGAGAATCATTAGCACATAAGCAACGTAAGATTTTGCGATTCTAAAGGAGTACGGTACAACCTCTTCCAAAAATATCATACGGATTTTTTCCCTACTCCAGGTATGTTAAGGCTATCCTTTATTTCTTTTGGCATAATCCATACGACACAAACGAAACAAGAAAATACACAATTTTCATACATGACTCTATTCATAGAAATATTAGAGATGCTTATGTTCTTGATTCCCCACGTGTCATATTATTTTATCATATGTTCATGGGTCTTAAAAATATGTAAGTTGGTAAAGTTTATTTCATGATATTAATCAGATGCATAATGGTCTTATGACGTACCGAGAGATTTTATTAACGTATTTCATATGCATTTCATGCATTTATACATGAAATGCACCCATGACCAGATGGCGTTATATACGCATATATATACGTATATATGTATATATATATATATATATATATATATATATATATATATATATATATATATATATGGGATATGGGAATGGTTATGGCGTTATATACGCACCACCACCTGATCAGCTGGTATACGTTGATGATTTTGTCCACAGTGGCCGAGATGATATGATGGGATTCCCTCAGAGGCCTGATGATGTTATGAAACATGTACCTATGCACGACATGACATTCATATGCATATGCATGATACTATAATTATTTCATGATTTACAGAGTTATCCAGACCTACAAGTTGAGTTATTTACTCTATATTTCTTCCACTTCTGTTATGTACTTATTTATGTGCCTTACATACTCGGTACATTATTCGTACTGACGTCCCTTTTGCCTGGGGACGCTGCGTTTCATGCCCGTAGGTCTACATAGATAGGTTGAGAGTCCTCCAAGTAGGCGATCAGCTCAGCGGAAGATGTTGGTGCATTCCATTTGCTCTGTAGTTGCTTGTTTGGTTAGTATAATTTAGACGTGTGTTGTTTGGTATGGCGGGGCCCTATCCTGACCCTTACGAAGATTATGTATTCTTAGAGGCTTTGTAGACAGGTTCATTTTGTACAGTATGTCAGAGGCCTTGACGGCCCATATGTATTCATGTTTTAAGAAAAATGGTTCAGTGATACAGTGTTGCCTACTTATAGTTATACATTATGAGTTGTGGCCATGTTGGCCCATGATAGTTACAAAAGGAATGAGTTCAGCCAACTCGACCTATATATGTTCTAGTTTTGATCGAATGATAATGAGTTACAGAGTGGTTCGCTCGGGCCAGTACGGCACCGGGTGCCAGCCACGCCTCCCCAAGTTTGGGGCGTGACAAAGTGGTATCAGAGCGAGTCGTGTCCTAGGGAGTCTACAAAGCCGTGCCTAGTAGAGTCTCACTTATGGGTGTGTTGCGTGCCACATTTATAATTGAGAGGTTATAGGGCATTTAGGAAATATTACCCTTCTTCTGTTTCCAGATCGTGCCATAGAGCTGAGTCGTAAGAAGTCAGTATGAAGCTTTTGCCAGGTTTTGTATGCACCAGAGGTGTAGGTATTACAGTAGAGCCTTAAGGCGTAATTTGCACTTATATGGAAGGGAAGTTATGAAAGAAACAGAAGATACGATGCAAGATTGAAAGATTGAAAGGTAAGTAAGTTAAATGTGAAGAAGATACGAGATACTCAAGTACAAAAGGTTGTGAATAGTCGAGACTTCAGATAGAGGTTGAGTTTTAGTTTAGTTAGAGAGGAAACCCAAGTGAAAATTTTGTAAATCCCTAAAAGTTAACATTCGAGGACGAATGTTCTAAAGTGGGAAAGGATGTTGCATCCCGTACTTTTCTACAGAGGATTTGTGACCATAAGACCCTGTAAGTTTAACAACCTTGATACCGTTAGATATATTTTGATATGGTATTTATATTGAGTGGAACATTTTTGTTAAAAGTTTGGAAAATATGATTGTATATAGTTAATATTACTACTTTCGAATATATTTTAAATTATACACATAATATGAGGAAGTTTATGAGATTTTCTTTATTGTAAAGATAGAAATTATTTTCTCACAAGAAAACAAGGTTATCTTTTTACCATTTTAAGAATTAAGCGTAAATTTTTCTATTTGTATGAGATTAGGAAAATTAGAAGTTGAGAAAATATATATATTTTTACACGGATATTTTAATAAAATAATAGTGTATGTATTTATTTTATATGGTACCATATGACCATAATAGTATGATGTATAAAGTATATCAAAAATAAGTAAAATTTTAAGTAATTTGAGATAATTCTTAATTATGCGGGTAATTAGTTAATTACCGTATAACGGGGCACTACCTAATTACCTAATTAGTGGATAAAGATTTAAAATCCCCACCCACCCCCCACGTGGCAGCAAGCCACTACTAAGACATATGACTCTTACTCATATTGTCTTAGGTGGCCATCTAAAGTAAGACTCATTAACAAGTCTACTTACGTGTAATAGTAGTCTCTTAGTCATAAGTGTAGTCTCTTAGTCATAAGTGTACTTCATGTAAGACATTACAATTTGGTTTCACTTGGACATTGAATAATCAAGTGAGAATCATATACCTTTTTTCTAAATCAAATTCAAAACGTTCTCAAACCAGACACTTCATTTCTTAAAAATTTCCTACAAACGTGAGCTTTGCACATTAACTACGAGACACTACAATTCAGATGTGAGCTTTGCACATTAGCAAGGTAAATGCTTACAAATTCCTACAATTTCTTATACACCCTATAATTAGAAGTGAGAAGTTAGCAATTCTTATAAGTTTATGATTATGTGAGAACGTGATTTGTGATTCTTATAAGTCTTATAGGTCATTTTTGATTAGATCAAAACGTTAGCAATTTATCACTTCCTACAAATTTTCAACAAAGCTCCTTGCAACCAAATAATTTCAACGAGAATTATTAGCACATAAGCAACGTGAGATTTTGTGATTCTAAAGGAGTACGGTGCAACTTTTTCTAAAAATATCATACGGATTTTTCCCCTACTCCAGGTATGTTAAGGCTATCCCTTATTTCTTTTGGCATGATCCATACGACACAAACGAAACAAGAAAATACACAATTTCCATACATGACTCTATTCATAGAAATATTAGAGATGCTTATATTCTTGATTGCCCACGTATTATATTATTTTACCATCTGTTCATGGGTCTCAAAAATACGTAAGTTGGTAAAGTTTATTTCATGATATTAATCAGAGGCATAATGGTCTTATGACGTATCGAGAGATTTTATTATCGTATTTCATATGCATTTCATGCATTAATACATGCACATTGGCCCATGACCAGATGGCGTTATATGCGCTATATATATATATATATATATATATATATATATATATATATATATATATATATATATATATATATATATATATGTATATGGGATATGGGAATGGTTATGGTGTTATATACGCCCCACCACCTGATCAGCTGGTATACGTTGATAATTTTGCCCACAGTGGCCGAGATGATATGATGGGATGCCCTCAGAGGCCTGATGATGTTATAAAATATGTACCTATGCACGACATGACAATCATACGCATATGCATGACACTATAATTATTTCATTATTTATAGTGTTATCCAGACCTACAGGTTGAGTCATTTACTCTATATTTCTTCCGCATCTGTTATGTACTTATTTATGTGCCTTACATACTCGGTACATTATTCGTACTGACATCTCTTTTGCCTGGGGACACTGCGTTTCATGCCCGTAGGTCTCGATAGACAGGTCGAGAGTCCTCCAAGTAGGCGATCAGCTCAGCGGAAGATGTTGGTGCACTCCATTTGCTCCGGAGTTGCTTGTTTGGTTAGTATAATTTAGACGTGTGTTGTTTGGTATGGTGGGGCTCTGTCCCGACCCTTACGAAGATTATGTATTCTTATAGGCTTTGTAGATAGAGGTTCATTTTGTACAGTATGTCAGAGGGCTTAACGGCCCATATGTATTCATATTTTAAGAAAAATGGTTAAGTGATACAGTGTTACCCACTTATAGTTATACATTATGAGTTGTGGCCATGTTGGCCCATGATAGTTACAAAAGGAATGATTTCAGCCAACTCGACCTATGTATGTTCTAGTTTTGGTCTAATGATAATGAGTTACAGAGTGGTTCGCTCGGGCCATTATGACATTGGGTGCCAGCCACGCCTCCCCAGGTTTGGGGCATGATACCCGGATCGTAAATCAATTTTGGAGAAGTATTTAGCACCCTGTAACTAATGAAACAAATCATCTATTCTTGGTAGTGGGTATTTATTTTTGATTGTGACTTTGTTGAGCTACCGGTAGTCAATGCATGTCCTCTGTGATCTATCTATTCTTATTCCTCACAAAGAGAACCGGTGCGCCCCAAGGCGACACACTCGTTCGGATGAAATCCTTTTCTAACAAATCCTTCAACTGTTCCTTTAGTTCCTTCAATTCTGATGGTGCCATTCTGTAGGACGTAATAGATATAGGCTACGTGCCTGGCATCATATCAATCCCAAAATCAATCTCTTTATTTGGCGAAATCCTAGGGAGCTTATCAAGAAAGACTTTCGAAAATTCTTTCACAACTGGCACTGACTCGAGTGTAGGTGCCTCAGCATCGGTGTCTGTAACCCGGACCAAGTGATAGATACACCCCTTGTTAATCATCTTCGTGACCTTAAGGTAAGAAATAAACCTACCATTCGATACCACATTATCCCCCTTCCACTCAACAACTGGCTCACTTGGAAATTCAAACCTCACAGTTCTAGTTCGGCAGTCGAGCTTAGCAAAACATGAATAAAGCCAATCTATCCCCATAATTACATCAAAATCAACCATCTCCAATTCAATGAGATCGGCCACGGTGTCCCGACCACGCACCGTGACAACACAACCCTTATAAACTCATGCGGCCACAATAGACTCGCCAACCAGAGTAGATACAGAGAACGGCTCAGGAAGTAGTTTCGGTTCTATCCCAAATTCCATAGCAACATAAGGGGTAACATAGGATAAGGTGGAATCGGGATCAATAAGAGCATATACATCATGAGTTTGGACAATCAATATACCTGTGACAACATCTAGAGAAGCCTTTGCATTCTGGCAACCGCTCATAGCATAGAAACGGATGGGTCCTCTTGAACTCTACGCACCACCCCTAGCTGCACCATGCCCTGCTGGTGCCGGAGGGCCTCGAGCTAGAGAGGGTGCGAAAGATGTAGCAGCTCCAGAACTGGATGGTTGTGTTGTTCCCTTGCCCGCACCCTGGCGGGATGAATGACACTACCTTTGAATATGACCCCTCAATCCACACCCGTAACATATAGGTAAGTCCATGTAGCAAATCCCCGAGTTCATCTTCCCACACCTGGGGCATAGGGGGCTCCGCTGCTGTGGGAACCTCCCTCCTGATCGGCCCTGATAATGGGGTCCCCTACTGCCCTGATTAGGCCTGAAGTGACTCCCTTGCTGCTGACTGTGCCCCGTTGGCTGTGCACTGGCTGAAGACTGAGCATGAGACTGGGTTGGCCCTGATGACCCTCCCCTTAAAGCTGATCTCCCCCCACCAAATGACTCCCCAAAGTTACCCGCGGACCGAGCCTTGCTGGCACCCTCTCGCTCCCTCCTATTCTTCAACTTGTGGTCCTCTGTAGCTTGAGCAAATGCTACCATTTTCCCATAGTTCAAGTCTGAATTCAAGGCAGTTGTAGCAGCCTCATTGATAACCAAGGGGCTAAGGCCCTGCACAAACCGGCGCACTCTAGCCTCCATAGTAGGCAACATGAGAATGGCATATTTTGACAGGCGTGCGAACTCCATGTGATACTCCCAGACACTCCTACTCCCTTGCTTAAGATTCTCAAACTCTGTGGCACAGGATGCCCTAGTCTCGACAGGCAAGAAATGGTCTATAAAGGCATCATCAAACTTACTCCATCTCGCTGGAGGGCTCCCCTCCTCCCGAGAGTCCTCCCACATCTCAAACCAAGAATAGGCCACTCCTTTCAGGTGGTAGGCGGCCAACTCCACTCCCTCCGTCTCAGTAGCGTGCATAACCCGGAGAGTCTTATGCATCTCATCAATGAAGTCTTGTGGGTCCTCCTCGAGATAAGCACCCGTGAACACCGGAGGATCCAACTGCAGAAACCTGTTCACCCTGGAACCACTAGAACCCCCTTGCTGGCTAGAGGATATAGGTGCAACATTCGACCTTTGGGCCTGAGAAGCCACTATCTGAGTCAACATCTGAATAGCTCCCCTAAGCTCCCTCAGTAGGTGTAGGAACTGGTGTCAGGTGGAGGAACCGTCGGAATGTCAGGTGGAGGAACCGTCGGAACTGATCATCGGAAGCTGGGGCTGGAGGTGGAATCGGAATGTCAGGTGGAGGAACCGTCGCACCAGAAATAAAAACTCAATTATCACCAGAAAATTCCGTAAACATGATAAGAACGATAATTTAAACAGCACCAGTATAACACGTAGCAATTTGGTATAGGAATAAGACAATATAAGAAAAACAGGGAAACATGAAAAACAAGTAAATTGGCGGCGCATAAGTACTCGTCACCTCACATATATGCCGCTCACATGAATTTCACTTAGCAAATAATCTAAGGTCCCTAATTCCCTCAAGTCAGGGTTAGACACAACACTTACCTCGCTCAGAAGGCTACTTAATTCTCAATCACAGCTTTTCCTTTGGAATTCACCTCCAAACCACTCGTATCTATTCAAAAATGACTCAATAATATCAAATATTGCTAAAGGAATCAATTATATTACATAAATTAAATTTTTCAATTATTCCTCCAAAAAGTCGAAATATCGACTCAGGGCCCGCTTGGTCAAAACCCGAGGTTCGGACCAAAATATTTTTACCCATTCACCCCCGAACCCGAATATGTAATTAGTTTTGGAATCCGACCTCAAATTAAGATCTAAATCCCCAAATTCCCGAAATTCCTATTTTCTACCCTAACACCTAATTCTACCATGAAAACTCTAGCTTTTTGGTTGAAAATTCAAGAAATGTAATGGGTAATTGAAAGAAAATGGTTTAGAATCACTTACCAACAATTTGGGGAAGGACTGACTCTTGAATAATCGCCCCTCACCGTTTGGGTTTTGAGAAAAATGAGTTTTTTGGCAAAAATCCCGTTTTGGATTCTGTTAAGTGCTGGGCGACAGTGTTCATCGCGTTCGCGGAGCACTGTCGCGTTCGCAAGATGTATGGGCTTCCAAGCCTTCTCGTTCGTGAGGTAGTGCTCACGTTTGTGTAGGCTACCCTTCCCTGGTCTTCGCGTTCGCGAGACATTGCTCGCGTTCACGGTGAAGAAAAGGCTGACTCCCCCTCCCCAGTGCCTAACGCTAAGCGTTCGCGATGGGTTTGTCGTGTTCGCGAAGGGTAACGCCCACATCACTTCGCGCTCGTGACCAAGCCTTCGCGTTCGCAAAGAAGAAATCCTCAACTGCCCAGTTTACTCTTCGCGTTCGCGAAGAAGAAATCCTCAGCTGCCCAGTTTACTCTTCATGTTCGCGAGAGTACCTTCGCGAACGCGAAGAAGGACATGCCAGAATACAGATTCTGTAGAAAAACCAGATTTTCAAAGTCCAAAACATCCTGTGGCCTATCCAAAACACACCTGAGCCCTTGGGGCTCCAAACCAAACATGCACACAAGTCTAAAAATATCATACAAACTTGCTCGCGCGATCAAATCGCCAAAATAACACCTAGAACTCTAAATTTAGCACCAATTCAAATGAAATTCTCAAGAACACTTTAAAACTTCTAATTTCTCAACTGGACGTCCGAATCACGTCAAATCAACTTCACTTCTCACCAAATTTCACAGACATGTCTTGAATATCATAATGAACCT
The DNA here is from genome assembly GCF_000390325.3 of Nicotiana tomentosiformis. Classification (NCBI taxonomy): domain Eukaryota; kingdom Viridiplantae; phylum Streptophyta; class Magnoliopsida; order Solanales; family Solanaceae; genus Nicotiana; species Nicotiana tomentosiformis. The sequence goes on along the minus strand of NC_090821.1, from coordinate 24,188,756 downwards.
GTACCGGGCTCCGGAACCAAAATACGGACCTGATACTAACAATGCCAAATATCAATCAATTCTTAGAAACAAATAATTTCCAAGCTTTTAATTTTCATCAAAACTTCATAACTCAAGCTAGGGACCTCCAAAATTCGACTCTGGGCATACGCCCAGGTCCCATAATTCGATACGGACGTACCGGGACTGTCAAAGCACGGATCCGGGCCCATTTATCAAAAATATTGACCGAAGTTAACTAAAATTAACTTTTAAGGCAAAAATTCTTATTTTCTTTAGTTTTCAACATAAAAGCTTTTCGAAAACTTGCCCGGACTATGCACGCAAATCGAGGAGGGTAAAAATGAGATTTTTAAGGCTTAAGAGCACAGATTCGAGTTCTAAAACATAAGATAACCTTTTGGGTCATCACATTCTCCACCTCTAAAATAACCGTTAGTCCTCGAACGGACATAGAAAAATACCTGGGCTGGTGAAAAGGTGGGGATATCTACTCCGCATATCGGACTCGGACTCCCAAGTAGTTGCCTCAATAGGCAGACCTCTCCACTGCACTCGAACTGAAGGGTAACTCTTTGACCTCAACTGACGAACCTATCGGTCTAGAATGGCCACCGACTTCTCTTTGTAAGTCAAATCCTTGTCCAACTGGACAGAGCTGAAATCTAACACGTGGGACGGGTCACTATGATATTTCTGGAGTATAGACACATGGAATATCGGATGAACTGAGGATAACCCTAGAGGCAACGCAAGTCTATAAGCTACCTCTCCCACTCTCTCGAGGATCTTAAATGGGCCGATATACCTATGGCTCAACTTGCCCTTCTTCCCAAATCTCATAACACCCTTCATAGGCGATACCCGAAGCAATATTCTTTCTCCAACCATGAATGCAATATCACAAACTTTACGGTCAGCATAACTCTTTTGCCCGGATTGAGTTGTACGAAGTCAATCCTGTATAATCTTGACCTTGTCCAAGGCCTCCTGAACTAAATCTGTACCCAATAACCGAGCCTTCCCTGGCTCGAACCACCCAACTGGCGACCTACACCGTCTACCATATAATGCATCATAGGGAGCCATCTGAATGCTCGACTGGTAGTTGTTATTGTAGAAAAACTCCGCTAACGGCAAAAACTGATCCCAAGAACCTCCAAAGTCAATAACACAGGCGCAGAGCATATCCTCCAAGATCTGAATAGTACGCTCGGATTGCCCGTCCATCTGAGGATGAAATGCTATGCTCAACTTAACCCGCGTACCCAACTCACGCTGAACTGCCCTCCAAAAGTTCGAGGTAAACTGCGTACCTCGATCAGAAATGATAGACATGGGCACACCGTGAAGACGGACGATCTCACGAATATAAATCTCTGCCAACTGCTCTGAGGAATAGGTAACTTCCACAGGAATGAAATGCGCTGACTTAGTCAGCCTGTCCACAATGACCCAAATTGCATCGAACTTCCTCTGAGTCCGTGGGAGTCAAACAACAAAGTCCATAGTGATACGTTCCCACTTCCACTCAGGAATATCTAACCTCTAAAGTAAACCACCAGGTCTCTGATGCTCACACTTTACCTGCTGGCAATTTAGGCACCAAGCTACATAGGCAACTATGTCCTTCTTCATTCGCCTCCACCAATAATGCTGCCTCAAGTCCTGATACATCTTGGCGGTGCCCGGATGAATAGAATACCGGGAACTGTGGGACTGCTCAAGGATAAACTCACAAAGTCTATCCACATTAGGCACACAAATATGACCCTGCATCCTCAAAACTCCGTCATATCCAACAGTAACCTGCTTGGCACCACCGTGCTGCACTGTGTCTCTAAGGATAAGTAAATAAGGATTGTCATCCTGTCGATCTCTGATGCACTCAAATAAAGAAGACCGAGCAACTGTACAAGTTAGAATATGGCTGGGCTCAGAAACATCTAACCTCACGAATTGGTTGGCCAAGGACTGAACATCCAATGCAAGCAGTCTCTCACCAACTAGAATATATGCAAGGCTACCCATACTAACTGACTTTCTACTCAAAGCATTGGCCACCACATTGGCCTTCCCGGGATGATACAATATTGTGATATCATAGTCTTTCAATAGCTCCAGCCACCTCCTCTGCCTCAAATTGAGTTCCTTCATCTTGAACAAATACTGCAAGCTCCGATGATCAGTGAATACCTCACATGGCACGCCGTAAATATAGTGCCTCCAAATCTTCAGCGCGTGAACGATGGCTGCCAGCTCTAGATCATGAACAGGGTAATTCTTCTCGTGAACCTTCAGCTGCCGTGAAGCATATGCAATAACCTTGCCACCCTGCATCAATACCGCACCCAGACCAATACGAGATGCATCACAATATACTGTATAAGATCCTAAACCTGTGGGTAACACCAATACCGGTGCAGTAGTCAAAGCTGTCTTGAGCTTCTGAAAGCTCACTTCACACTCGTCTGACCACCTGAATGGGGCACCCTTCTGGGTCAATCTGGTCAATGGGGCTGCTATGGATGAAAACCCCTCCACAAATCGACGGTAATAGCCCTCCAAACCCAGGAAACTACGGATCTCTGTAGCTGATGTGGGTCTAGGCCAATTCTGGACTACCTCAATCTTCTTAGAATCTACCTAAATACCCTCTGCTGATATAACGTGACCCAAGAAAGCAACTGAACTCAACCAAAACTCGCATTATGAGAACTTAGCATATAACTAGCTGTCTTTCAGAGTCTCAAGATTGATCTGAAGGTGCTGCTTATGCTCCTCTCGACTGTGGGAGTAGATCAAGATATCATCAATAAACACAACCACAAAGGAATCCAGGTAGTGTTTGAACACCCGGTTCATCAAATCCATGAATGATGCCGGGGTATTTGTCAGCCCAAATGACATTACTAGAAACTCATAATGCCCATACCGATTCCGAAAAGCTATCTTAGGAACATCGGATGCCCTAATCCTCAACTGATGGTAGCCAGATCTCAAATCAATCTTTGAAAACACCTTGGCACCCTGAAGCTGATCAAATAAATCATCAATCCTCGGCAATGGATACTTGTTCTTGACGGTGACTTTGTTCAACTGCCGATAGTCTATACACATCCTCATCGATCCATCTTTCTTCTTCACAAACAACACAGGTGCACCCCAGGGCGAGACACTAGGTCTAATGAAGACCTTATCAAGCAGATCTTGCAACTGCTCCTTCAATTCTTTTAACTCTGGCGGGGCCATGCGGTATGGCGGAATGGAAATGGGCTGAGTGCCCAGAGCCAAATCAATACAGAAATCAATATCCCTGTCGGGTGGCATCCCCGGCAGGTTTGCAGGAAACACCTATGGAAACTCACGAACAACCGGCACTGAATCCATGGAAGGAACCTCCGCACTAGAATCGCGGACATAAGCCAAATAAGCTAGACACCCCTTCTCGACCATATGCCGAGCCTTCACATAAGAGATAACCATGCTGATAGAATGGCCAAGATTCCCTCTCTACTCTAATCGAGGCAACCCCTGCAAGGCTAAGGTCACCGTCTTGGCGTGACTATCTAATATAGCATGATAAGGTGACAGCCAATCCATACCCAGTATAACATCAAAATCAACCATGTCGAGAAGTAGAAGATATACACGAGTATCAAGACTCCCAATGCTGACCATTCACGAATGATAAACACGATCTACCACAATAACATCTCCCACTGGTGTGGACACATACACAGGAGCACTCAAAGAATCACGGGGCACAACCAAATAGGAAGTAAAATAGGAGATCCCGGATCAAATAGAATTGAAGCATCTCTACTGCAAACTGAAACAGTACCTGTGATAACAGCATCAGATGACTCAGCCTCAGGCCTGGCTGGGAAAGCATAACACCGGGGCTAGGCCCCACCACCCTGAACTACGTCCCTGGGACAGCCTCTAGCTGGCTGGTCTCCATCTCTGACGGCCTGACCTCCACCTCTAACTGTCTGGCCCCTACCTCTAGCTGGCTGACCCCTGCCTCTAGCTGGCTGAGCAGGTGGTGCAGCAAGTGGTGCCGGAACCATGGCCTGAGCTACCCGTTGCCCGAGGGCAAAATCTAGCAATGTGCCTCGGATCACCATAAGTATAACATAACCTCGGCTGCTGTGACTGCTGACCCTGAAACTGACCTTGTCGACCTGAATAACCACCCTGATAACTCTGGAGTGGAGGTGCACTAATAGGAGCTGGTGGTGCACTGTAGGCTAGCTGGTCGGAATAATGCATCTGAGGGCCACGACTACCTGAGGTACCGTAGGATGCCTGGAGCGCTGAATGAAATAGTCTGGGAGGATGGCCTCTACCAAAAGTACTCCTGCCTCTAGATGAGGCACCGCTGAACTCACCGGAATGACGAGGCCTCTTGTCAGACCCCTGACCTCCCTGAGTAAGAACCATCTCAACTCGTCTGGCGAAATTAGCAGCCGCCTGAAAAGAAATCTCACTCCCAGTCTCCTTAGCCATCTGCAATATGATAGGCTCAGCAAGTCCATCAATAAACCTCCTCACCCTCTCTCTCTCTCTCGGTGGGAAGCAGAAGAATAGCATGAAGGGCCAAATCCACAAAACGGGTCTCATACTGAGTAACAGTCATACTGCCCTGCTGGAGACGCTCAAACTGACGGCGACGCTCCTCTCCCAATGTGATAGGCAGAAATTTCTCTATGAAGAGCTGAGAGAACTGGTCCCAAGTAAGAGCAGGCGACCCAGCTGTTCTGGTCAACAAGTAATCTCTCCACCATTTCTTGGCGGAACCAGCCATCTTAAATGCAGCAAAATCGACCCCATTGGTCTCCACTATACCCATGTTCCGTAAAACCTCGTGACAGCTGTCAAGATACTCCTGGGGGTCCTCTGAAGGAGCACCACTGAAGTGAAGAGGAAAGAGCTTGGTAAACCTGTCCAATCTCTATAAAGCCTCAAAAGACATGGCTGGCCCATCTCCGACCTGTGCCGCAATAACCGGCTGATCAAATCCGACTGGCTAAGCTGCTGGATCCTGATACTGGGGAGCTATCTGCTCCGGAGCGGGAGTGGTAGGAGTCTGGGCCCCTCCTCCAGCCTGAGAGACTACTGGTGCCATAGGAAATGCGCTAGTCTGGGCCACACTCTCCATAAAGCCCACCAAACGGACCAAAGCGTCCTGAAGTACTGGGGTAGCAATGAACCCCTCTGGAACCTGAGCTGGTCCGACAGGAACAGTCTAGGCTGGAACCTCCTCATCAATCTCTATCTGAGGCTCCACTGTTGGGGTTGCTGCTCGAGCCCTAGGCTGAGCCCTGCCCCTGCCTCGGCCTCGACCTCTTCCCCGCGTAGGAGCTATCACTGGAGGCTCTGGCTACTGCTCAATTGAGGAAGCGGTACGTGTTCTCTCCATCTGCAAGAGAATAAGAGTAGAAGAGTTCAATCAGTTTTGAGAAAGCAAAATCGCACGACAGAGAAGAATAGAAGTGAAACTTGTTCCTAAACTTCATAGCCTCTGGAATATAAGCACAGACGTCTCCGTACCGATCCTCCAGACTCTGCTAAGCTTGCTCGTGAATCGTGAGACCTAGGCAACCTAGTGCTCTGATACCAACTGTCACGACCCGAAATTTTCCACCGACGGGACCGTGATGACGCCTAACATTGCACTTGCCAGGCCACCCAATGTTAGAGAATCATTAAACCAATTCCTTATTTTCATTCAGTAAATAACAATAATTAACTAAAATAAAATATAATAAGTGCGGAATATAATAAAACTGTATTAATTACTACCACCCGGATCTGAAGTCACAATTCACGAGCATTCTAAAATTTACTACAAGAAATAATCTGAAAAAAATATAACTGTCTGAATGAAAGAAAATAGTAGGACATAAAAAGATAGACGGGGACTTCAAGGTCTGTGAACGCCGACAGATCTACCTTGAGTCTTCGGACAGCGGACCAATAGCAAATCTCGACCAACCTGAGCCGGTATCAAAATCTGCACAGAAAGTGCAGAGTGCAGCATCAGTACAACCGACCCCATGTACTGGTAAGTGTCGAGCCTAACCTCGACGAAGTAGTGACGAGGCTAAAGCAAGGCTCCTATAATCAATATGTACAATTTTATAGTGTATACGCAAATAACAGGAATGAAGAACTAAACAGGAAATGTCGGGAGGGGAGACATACTGAGGGGAATACAGATAAATAACTACAACAGAATGATCACCGGAGTAGTCAATATACCATGAATCAAAAGGAATAGTGAATACAGTAAAGAAAAATATACGGTATCACCCTTCGTGCTTTTACTCTCAATCTCACCATAAAATTAATAGAAATGGCACGGCATCACCCTTCGTGCTTTTGCTCTCATATCATGGCACGGCATCACCCTTCGTGCATTAACACTTACAATATGGCACGGCATCACCCTTCGTGCATTAATACTCATAATATGGCACGGCATCACCCTTCGTGCATTAACACTCACAATATGGCACGGCATCACCCTTCGTGCATTAACACTCACAATATGGTACGGCATCACCCTTCGTGCATAAACACTCACAATATTGTACGACATCACCCTTCGTGCATTAACACTCTCCCTTATCATAATACAATGCATAAATAACAACAGGGAGATAGAATAACAAGTACAAACCTTACTTCAACATTTGGTTCCATAATATCAATATCAACTTTGAAATAAAAACTCAATTATCACCAGAAAATTCCGTAAACATGATAAGAACGACAATTTGAACAGCACCAGTATAACACGTAGCAATTTGGTATAGGAATAATACAGTATAAGAAAAACAGGGAAACATGGAAAACAAGTAAATTGGCGGCGCATAAGTACTCGTCACCTCACATATACGCCGCTCACATGAATTTCACTTAGCAAATAATCTAAGGTCCCTAATTCCCTCAAGTCAGGGTTAGACACAATACTTACCTCGCTCCGAAGGCTACTTAATTCTCAATCACAGCTTTTCCGTTGGAATTCACCTCCAAACCACTCGTATCTATTCAAAAATGACTCAATAATATCAAATATTGCTAAAGGAATCTATTATATTGCATAAATTAAATTTTCTAATTTTTCCTCCAAAAAGTCAAAAACTTGACCCCGGTCCCGCTTGGTCAAAACCCGAGGTTCGGACCAAAATCTTTTTACCCATTCACCCCCGAACCTGAATATGTAACTAGTTTTGGAATCCGACCTCAAATTGAGGTCTAAATCCCCAAATTTCCGAAATCTCTATTTTCTACCCTAACCCTTAATTCTACCATGAAAACTCTAGCTTTTTGGTTGAAAATTCAAGAAATATAATGGGTAATTGAAAGAAAATGATTTAGAATCACTTACCAACAATTTGGGGAAGGAATGACTCTGGAATAATCGCCCATCACCGTTTGGTTTTTGAGAAAAATGAGTTTTTTGGCAAAAATCCCGTTTTGGATTCTGTTAAGTGCTGGGCGACAGTGTTCATCGCGTTCGCGAAGTGTATGGGCTTCCAAGCCTTCTCGTTTGCGAGGTAGTGCTCGCGTTCGCGTAGGCTATCCTTCCCTGGTCTTCGCATTTGCGAGACATTGCTCGCGTTCGCGGTGAAGAAAAGGCTGACTCCCCCTCCCCAGTGCCTAACGCTACACGTTCGCGATGGGCTTGTCGCGTTCGCGAAGGGTAACGCCCCCATCGCTTCGTGTTCATGACCAAACTTTCGCGTTCGCGAAGAAGAAATCCTTAGCTGCCCAGTTTACTCTTCGCGTTCGCGAGAGTACCTTCGCGAATGCGAAGAAGGACATGCCAGAACACAGATTCTGCAGAAAAACCAGATTTCCAAAGTCCAAAACATCCCGTGGCCTATCCGAAACTCACCCGAGCCCTCGGGGCTCCAAACCAAACATGCACACAAGTCTAAAAATATCATACGAACTTGCTCGCATGATCAAATCGCCAAAATAATACTTAGAACTCTAAATTTAGCACCAATTCAAATGAAATTCTCAAGAACACTTTAAAACTTCTAATTTCTCAACTGGACGTCCGAATCACGTCAAATCAACTCCATTTCTCACCAAATTTCACAGACATATCTTAAATATCATAATGAACCTGTACCAGGCTCCGGAACTAAAATACGGACCTAATACTAACAATAAAAAGGGTATTTAAGGAATTGCAGGCGGTGAAGGAGGGGGTTGCAGGGGGTTTGGTGGAGAAGCAGCAGAAGATGGGTTCAATGCTGGTGATGTTATATCTGCTTAATCTGGGTTCCTCTGATAAGAAGAGCGAATGGTTAGTTAAAGCAAATTAAAGGGTAAATTATGTTCTCTCTCTTTTCTGAGTAAGTCAATTATGTAATATCTCTCTTAACACAGAAAATACAGGGGTACACGATTTGTAAAACGTCCTCTCGAGGCCAATTACTCCTATTCCTGTTCAGGCCGAGTACGATCGAGACCTCCTAAGGCCCGGTACGACTGAGTCCTCTATGAGGCCGGGTATGGAGTGGTATGTAAAGTGAGGCTACCGAATCCTTTGGAGGCCGGTTATGTCGAGTGTTACTGAGATCGGGTATAGCCAAGACCTCTTGAGGCCGTACGATCGAGTCCTCTATGAGGTGGGGTATAGAGCGAAATATGATAATATCCCCCAAAGAGTGGCGGAATGTATCCACACACACACACACACACACATATATATATATATATATATATATATATATATATATATATATATATATATATATATATATATATATATATAACGGTCCCAAATAGTGGCTTGATTTTACGAAAGCTTGCATACATTCATGACTCGTGGTTATAGAGTGTATATCCCCGGTGGTTTGTCTACGGTGTTAACGTTAAAGCTTGTGCAATTCTATCTCTTATGCTATGCCCTTGGTTTACATACGTTATCCGTTTTCCATACTCAGTACATCTTTCGTACTGATGCCCTTTTCTTTGGGCGATGTGTTCATTACTACAGGTACAGATAGACCCGGTGACGTCCCTCCCTAGTAGGGTGCCCATTCCACCTGTTGGTCGATGCACTCCCCTCCGTCAGAGTAGCTTTTTAGAAGTCTATAGGTACTGAAGTATATGTTCTAAATATTTTAATACGATGGGGCCCTATCCCGACCAAGATTGTGTATATGTGTATTCTCTTGGCACTCTTAGAGACTTGAAGACAAGTGTTTGGTTGTATCTAAGAATGAGTTATGATCATGTTGGTAATAGTTGTGAAGTTGTGTAAATATTAATGTCCCTTTCCAGTCAGTTGTAGGTTCTATGGACAAGGTATTGCAGGAGAGCATGAGAGGTTTACAAGTTCTAAAGCATAAGATAACCTGGTATTTGGTTGTAACTGTTTGCTATGGATTGCTACATGAGTTATGTTGACTTTCATGTTTGCTGTTAAGAATTTGACTCCTTATGTTTTTATTTTCTTTTCACACGAACCTTTTTATTACAAAAAAAGTCTCTATACGTGCCTTGCACGTAACACTTTAGAACGGAAAAGAATTAGATGAAAAAATAAAAGAGCAATATAAGAGAATACATAGTACAATGATAAACGCGAATAATAATTAACGAAATATGTGTTATATACGGATTCTTGTTACAAAAAAAAAAAAAAAAAAAGAGTTGATTTCATGCAGCTTATGATAATATCACTCTTTTAGCTAATTCATAGCATGAACTTTTCATTGTAACTTTTACTTTTTAGTTACTTATATAAATAAAGTGGATAAGGAAGACTTTTATGAGCATATAAAAAAAATTGACATATTGAATCATATACTTTGGTTTTTGAATATGTCAACGATGTTAACCTTGCAACTAATCTACAAGTGTTATACTATTCATACTCTTATAGTTAATTTCATCTTTTTTCTCTTTCTTCTTTTCCTTCTTCTTTTTGTGTTTTTTTCCTTTTCCTCCCTCTTGTATAATATTAAGATTTGTGTGTTAGCAAATTGGTCTCCGTTAATATCATTAATTATTTAACGTTTTTAGTGGTTAATATCCATTGTGGCACAACATTAGTTCCGTTCCTTTAGTTATCTAATATCCATTGTGGCACTTGGTTAGTTCTTTTTACTCTATAGTATCTTTAAAAACATTAATGTCCTTGTATGGGATGTATTTTTATTCTATGCTTTCGAGAAAAAAAAGATTGAGAAAGTGTATTGAGACCAGTGGCGGACCCAAAATTTTATGCAAGCGGGTTCAAATATATACTAAATCCTCGGTAGCAGTCAATAGTAAAAGCGACACTAAGTTAACATACAAGGTTTACCTTGCTCCCTTTATTTTGGTTGTTAAAAAAACGTTAAAAAGAATTGCTCGCTACTTTTTATTTCGTTTCGAAGTCGCCTTGTTTTAATTTTGTTTAAACAATTACCTAGATTTTAACAGCAGATCTATTTATCTTATAAATTTTATAATTTATTAGAGCTTATTTTATAAATTTTACCTGAACAAATATCAATTTGATCTATATTAAAATATTAAACTCATAATTTATTTTGCGCTAACTATAAATCAAAAATAATATAAGAGAGCTATAAACTAAGTTAAATTAATAATTTCAATATAAAAAGTTCCAAAACTATGAAAAGAAATTAATATAAAATAAATAATAAGAGAAATAAGAACAAGCAGCAGCGATGCAATTCGATAATAAAGAGGCAAGTAAAGTAGTTTAAAATAATATGAAATGTTTCATAAAAAAAGATTGTCAAGTTTGGATTAGAATAATATTTGAAGGAAAAATCAAAAATGAAAATCATTATGTATATATACATTTATATAAATTGAATAATTTATGTATCTTGGGGTCCTTTAAAATATTCTTCTCAATAGCTCCATTCTTAAACCAAAAAACACATGAAAAATCACGATATAATTCTTTTAAATAATTACGGAAATAGAATGTTAAAGTGGTGTATTGTCACAACCCAAAATCTAACCATGATCGTGATGGCGCCTATCATATTACAAGGCAAGTCTATTCCCCAAAATATTACTACTAAACCGATTATAAGAATTTAATAAAGCATTTCAACATTTGAATTTCTCATAAACTAAATCAACTTTAAATATAATTTTAGAAATACGAAAACGAACCCCAAACATCGGGGTGTCACTAAGTCATGAGCGTCTAAATATATGAACTAAGAAATGAAACTGTCTAACTGTCAATACAATCCAAAAGAAGAAATGATAAAAGGAGTAACAAGGTCATGCGGACGCTAGCAGCTACCTTGCAATCTCCACAGATAGCCGGCCTGAACTCAACGATCGCCGCGCTCTAACTCACCTGAATCTGCACATAAAGTGCAGGGTGTAGCATGAGTACAACCACCTCAGCAAGTAACAGAAATAACTAAGGAACTGAGCAATAATGACGAGCTAAGTAAAACAGTCCAATTATTTATTTTCACAATTTAAAAATAAACAGAAATAAACAGGTAAATTCCATAACTCAGTAAATGCCACAAAGAAGTTTAACAGATAAATGCAGTAACAACACAAATAAATACAATCTCACAGCAGTGTCACTCCATCACTCATCACTCGCACTCAATACTCAAAACACTCAACACTCTGCGCTCACTGGGGTGTGTACAGACTCTGGAGGGGCTCGCAAAGCCCAAGCGCTAAGCACGGACAACTCACGTGCCATCATATCAATACCTGGATCCACACGGTCAACTCACGTGCTACGCGGATAACTCACGCGCTATGGTATCAATACATGGACCCGCACGGTCAACTCACGTGCTACACGGACAACTCACGCGCTATGGTATTAATATCCTCACAACCAGGCCCTCGGCCATCTCAACTTGATCATGTACCTCACTAGCCCCATCATCACCAACAAATAAGGGAACACAACCCACATCAAGTATCACCGCATATTAGCAAATAATAGAGACTGAGGTAAACAGGTACAATACTTTCTATGACTGAGTACAAATAGTGTAAGCATGAATAAAGCCTAAGCATGATCTCTAACATGAAGGCAAACAAGTTCAACAACAAATAAACACATAACCACAGATAATAGCCATTAGGCCTCACAGCCTCACGGGACGGACCAAGTCTCAATTTCTCGCGGTGCACGCCCACACGCTCGTCACCTAGCGTGGGTATCACTTCTAAACCATCGCGTGATGTCAAATCTCCGGATTTATACCCTCAAACCAAGAGTTTAAACTGTTACTTACCTTAACAGCGTAAAGATCCTACTCTGGGATACCCTCGTCTCTGGACTCAGTCTCCAAATACTCTGAATCTATTCACAATCAGTACAATACCATCAATATACGCTAATAGAATGAATTCCGCAAGAAAAACTATCAAATTATGCCAAAAATCTAAAACCGACCAAAACCCGACCCCCGGGCCCACGTCTCAAAATTAGTCAAAAATGGCAGAATAATAAACCCTGACCTCTCCCGAGTCTAACCACACCAAATTCATCAAAATCCGACATTATTTGGTCCTTCAAATCCTTAAATTACTCTCCAAATCACATTTCGAACGTGCTACTAAGTCCAAAATCACCTAACGGAGCTAACAGAACCATCAAAATTCAAATCCGAGGTCGTTTACACATATAACCATATCCGGTCCACTTTTCTAACGTAAATTTTTAAATTATGAGATAAAGTGTCTCATTTCACTCCAAGTTCCTTCCGGACCCGAACCAACTAACCCGATAAGGCATAAATCAATTACAAGACATAAATTGTGCAGTAAAAGGGGGAACGGGGTTATAATATTTAAAACTACTGGCCGGGTCATTACATTCTCCCCCTCTTAAACAAACGTTCGTCCTCAAACGAGTCTAACAAAAGAACATACCTGAAATCACAGCATCTGAAGCAATAGCATCTGGCCTGGCTGGGAGGGCATAGAAACGGGCCTGACCACCCCCTGATCTGCCTCCCCCTCTCGGGTGACCCATAGCTGATTGGGCTCCGCCCCTAGCTGGCTGAACTCCACCCCTAGCTGGTTGGGCGGGTGGTGAGGTAACTGGTGCTGTAATCTGAGGCTTAGTACTCCGCTGCGGAGTCCCACCCAACATCCTAGGACAATATCTCGCAATGTGACCAAAATTCCCGCACTCGAAACAAACCCTCCTCTGACGAAACTGTTGCTCCTGATGCCCAAAAGAATTACCCGACGATACCTGAGCGGGCATGGCATAATGAGAACCCTGTGCTGGCAATGCACTGAATGATGACTGACTCTGCTGAAATTGGCCTTCCTGAGGAGCACCACTGGAACCACCCTGACCACGAGGTCTCTTAGCCTCCCTCTCAGTCCTCTCCTGACCTCGAACCATCTCAATCTGTCGAGCAATGTTGACAACCTCATCAAAGGTAACCCCAGATACTCTCTCTCCCTGGTCATAAGCAATCGAAGCTGAAAACTGAGGCCATCTATAAACCTCCTGATCCTCTCTCGGTCTGTGGGAACCAACCAGACTGCATGACGAGCTAACTCGGAGAACCGCATCTCATACTGTGTAACAGACATCTCACCCTGGCGAAGTTGCTCAAACTGCCTGCGCAGCTCCTCTCTGCGGGACTCAAGTACAAACTTCTCCAGAAAGAGAACAGAGAATTGTTTCCAAGTAAGGGGTGCTGCGCCAACAGGCCTACATCTCTTGTAAGTCTCCCACCATCTGAGTGCAGCCCCAGAAAACTGAAAGGTAGTGAATGAGACCCCACAAGTCTCTAGAATACCAGCAGTACGGAGTATCCTCTGACACCTGTCCAAGAAATCCTGAGTGTCCTCTCTCTCTGTGCCACAGAAAGGTGGTGGCTGGAGTCTCCCAAACCTCTCTAACCTACGCTGATCATCATCAGGCATAGCAAGAACCACATAATCCTGTGCAGCTACAACCGGCTGGGCTAGTGGTGCCTCCGGTGTCTGAAGTCCCTGAATAACTGGCTCGAGTGTGCGAGCGATGGGAGTCTGAGTGCCTCCCCCAGCCTGAGAAGTGGCTGTGGCCGTCGAAATAGAGACCGCCTGAGCAAGGCCAGTACATGCTGTTAGAATCTGAGGCAGGGCCTCCTGAAGGCCTGGAATCACAATAGGCACAGGTGGTGCCTAAGCTGGTGCATCAACAACTGGAATCTGGTCCTGTTCTGGGACAACCGGTGGATCTACAGGTACTGCCCCAGCTATTGTACGGGCTGCACCTCTGCCCCTACCGCGGCCTCTACCGCGGCCTCGGCCTCTTGCGGCCCGAACTGGTGGCTGACCCTCTTGACCGGTAGCACGAGTCCTCACCATCTGTGAGAGAATGAAATACAGATGTTTAGTTACTAGAATATACAAAACGCACGATAAGAATCCAAGAATGTGAAATTTTCCTAAAGGTTCTGCAGCCTCTCGAAGATAAGTACAGACGTCTCTGTACCGATCCTCAAGACTCTACTAAACCCGCTCATGACTCGTGAGACCTATGTAACCTAGGCTCTGATACCAACTTGTCACGACCTAAAATCTAACCATGGTCGTGATGGCGCCTATCGCATTACAAGGCAAGCCTATTCCCCAAAATATTACTACTAAACCGATTATAAGAATTTAACAAAGCATTTCAACATTTGAATTTCTCATAAACTAAATCAACTTTAAATATCATTTTAGAAATACGGAAACGAGCCCCAAATATCGGGGTGTCATTAAGTCATGAGTGTCTAAATCTATGAACTAATAAATGAAACTGTCTAACAGTCAATACAATCCAAAAGAAGAAATGATAAAAGGAATAACAAGGTCCTGCGGATGCTAGCAGCTACCTTGCAATCTCCACAGATAGTCGGCATGAACTCAACGATCACTGCGCTCTAACTCACCAGAATCTGTACATAAAGTGCATGGTGTAGCATGAGTACAACCACCTAAGCAAGTAACAGAAATAATTAAGGAACTGAACAATAGTGACGAGCTAAGTAAAACAGTCCAATTATTTATTTTCACAATTTAAAAATAAATAAGTAAATTCCATAACTCAGTAAATGCCACAAAGAAGTTTAACAGATAAATACAGCAACAACACAAATAAATACAACCTCACAGCAGTGTCACTCCATCACTCATCACTCGCACTCAATACTCAAAACACTCAACACTCTGCGCTCACTGGGGGTGTGTACAGACTCTGGAGGGGCTCCCAAAGCCCAAGCGCTAAGCACGGACAGCTCACGTGACATCATATCAATACCTAGATCTGCACGGTCAACTCACGTGCTACGCGGATAACTCACGTGCTATGGTATCAATACCTGGACCCGCATGATCAACTCACGTGCTACGCGGATAACTCTCGCGCTATGGTATTAATATCCTCACAACCAGGCCCTCGGCCATCTCAACTTGATCATATACCTCACTAGCCTCATCATCACCAACAAATAAGGGAACACAGCCCACATCAAGTATCACCGCATATTAGCAAATAATAGAGACTGAGGTAACCAGGTACAATAATTTCTATGACTGAGTACAAATAGTGTGAGCATGAATAAAGCTTAAGCATGATCTCAAACATGAAGGCAAACAAGTTCAACAACAAATAAACACATAACTACAGATAATAGCCATTAGGCCTCACAACCTCACGGGACGGACCAAGTCTCAATCCCTCGCGGTGCACACCCACACGCTCGTCACCTAGCATGGGTATCGCTTCCAAACCATCACGTGATGTCAAATCTCTGAGTTTATACCCTCAAAGCCAGAGTTATAAATTTTACTTACCTTAACAGCGTAAAGATCCTACTCCGGGATGCCCTCGTCTCTGGACTCGGTCTCCAAATACTCTGAATCTATTCACAATCAGTACAATACCATCAATATATGCTAATGGAATGAATTCCGCAAGAAAAACTATCAAATTATGCCAAAAATCCGAAACCGACCAAAAACCGACCCCCGGGCCCACATCTCGAAATCAGTCAAAAATGGCAGAATAATAAGCCTTGACCTCTCCCGAGTCTAACCATACCAAATTCATCAAAATCCGACATCGTTTGGTCCTTCAGATCCTTAAATTACTCTCCAATAATTCCAAGCCATATCCCCTCATTTTCACTAATTACCATGGTTAAACAATGGAAAATCACCATATATACAATTATTAGGTCTCAAGTAACTTACCGCAACAAAATTCCCTTGATTCCCTCTTCAAATATCTCTCAAAAGCTCCAAGAACCGAATAGAAATGGTGAAGAATGCACCAAAATCGCGAAGCGTTCTATTTATGGTTTCTGCCCAGGTTTTTCGCACCTGCGGCTATTTTCTTGCACCCGCGCTATCGCTTCTGCGGTCCAAGGAGCTGCACTTGTGCAACTCACTTAATTCCCCAGCTTCCACACCTGCGGACACATTTCTCGCACCTGCGGACTCGCATATGCGATCCCAGGTGCGCATCTGCGAAACCAGCCCAAAATCCTCATCTCTGCATCTACGCTCAAGGCCTCGCACCTGCAGGCTCGCAGATGCGGCCATTCTTCGCACCTGCGTTCCCAGCCTTGGCCCAGTGTCGCCCGCACCTGCGCACTCCCCAAGCACACCACCGGCCTCGCACCTGCGAGGATTTCTTCCGCAGGTGCGAAAATAGCAGTAGCAGCAGCTCCAGCTGCAAATTCCAACTTCGACAAATTCATTAATCACCCGGAATCACCCTGAGGCCCTCGGGACCTCAACCAAAAATACCAACAAGTCATATATCAACATACCAACTTAGTCGAACAATCGAATTACTCAAAACAATATCAAATCATCAAATTACCCTCGGATTCAAGCCTAAGAACTTCTAAATTTTTAAATTCGGCAACCGATGCCGAAACCAACCAAACCACGTCCGAAGGACCTCACATTTTGCACACACATCACAAATGACATTACGAACCTACTCCAACTTTCAGAATTCCATCCAGACCCCGATATCAAATTTTCCACTGCCGACCAAAATCGTAAAATTTTTCAATTTCACCAATTCAAGCCTAATTCTACCAAGGACCTCCAAATCACATTCCGGACGCGCTCCTAAGTCCAAAATCACCTAACAGAACTAACAAAACTATCAGAATTCAAATTCGAGGTCGTTTGCACATAGATCCATATCCGGTCCACTTTTCTAACGTAAATTTTTAAATTATGAGACTAAGTGT
The DNA here is from genome assembly GCF_000390325.3 of Nicotiana tomentosiformis. Classification (NCBI taxonomy): domain Eukaryota; kingdom Viridiplantae; phylum Streptophyta; class Magnoliopsida; order Solanales; family Solanaceae; genus Nicotiana; species Nicotiana tomentosiformis. Next base: position 24,171,513 of record NC_090821.1, on the reverse strand, counting down.
CTCATTTCACTCCGAGTTCCTTCCGGACCTGAACCAACTAACCCGATAAGTCATAAATCAATTTCAAGACATAAATTATGCAGTAAATGGGGAAACGGGGTTATAATATTCAAAACGACTAGCCGGGTCGTTACATGTATAATGGGATCGGATCCCCTTTAGTACTATTTTTGTCCATTAATTTTCAATAGAGTATTTGATATGTGCCACATGGACAAAAGATAATTAATGGTTTGGATTTTATTTTATTATTCATGGCCCCTTAATCCTCTCTGTTAATGCAACAAAAAAATCAAAAATTATATTCTAACAAAGTGAAGGAATAGTATAATATCGTCCTTACTTTATATAAAACACGGAAGGCAAACTTAAACTTTAAATGACAAGAATGCTAATTTAATTTTTATTTCTTTTATAATGCATTACCAAGTATTTTTTTAATTATAATTTAGTTGTATAATTAAAATGGACGCCTCCTAAAATAACATGTGATTTCTTGATGTACTGATGGGGTATAGTTTTATTCTGATTAACTTTAATGCTTTTGAATTTATTGGTAAGTAATGAAGTTCATTATTTGGTTAAATTTTCAGTCGGAAAAGAGAATTTTAGATGAATTTTGACATTATTAAAATAAAAAAATAAAGTATTGAAAATGGCCCAATAAATAAAGAATTAGGGTAAAGTGGAATAGAATCCGGTAACTTCCGTGGTATGAAATTTAAAGGAATATTTACACTAAAAAAATTATCCTGAATAATTAAACAAAATCCAAACCATTGATTATCTTTTGTCCACATGGCACATATCAAACACTCTATTGAAGATAATACTGGAGGGGATCCAATGGTGTTTATGACTTTATGTGGCTTTCCTTTGTTTAGCACATGCGAATACAAAGAAACAAAAAGGACAAAAAAGTCATGAAAAAGTACATAGACAAGAACAATACGAGACCCAGTTTCGATCTTGCGACTATCTACATATTATGAACCCGCTTGAACCATCTGAGCAAGAAACTACCTTTGTCAAGCGGGTTCAACAGCCTTTGATTTATACGAGTTAATTTCTAAGAAAAATAATTTCCACATAAAAAAAACTAAAATATTATACGAAGCGGGTTCAATTGACCCCACTTTAACCAACGTGGGTCCGCCCCTGCCAGCAGTCCCATATTTGACTAACTCCCTAAATTTTCAAATATTTCGCCAGAGTTTCCCTTGTAACTAGGCCTATCCACCTGTCAGAGAGCCCCAGAAACACATCCTAACAGCACATACATAATCCAATGACGTAACATAATACAAGACAACACCAACTGTAGCCTCACAAATAATTATATTACCAGAACGGAACACCCTTAACATCAAATGTACAAATCATACATAATTCATAGAAAGCAACTCTTAGAATGTTTTTTTTCATAGATCACAACTTTATAAATACATGGTCATTCAAACAAATAAGGATACTTTTTCTTCATTTCTTCCTCGGCCTCCCAAGTAGCCTCTTCAACCTGTTGGTTTCGCCATAGCACTTTTACGGATGTAATTTCTTTATTTCTCAACTTTCGGACTTGTCTATCAAGAATGGCAACTGGAATTTCTTCATAAGTCAATTTCTCATTTACCTCAATAGTCTCAACCGGAACAATGAGTGGATCTCCAACTACTTTCTTCAATATAGACACATGAAACACCAGGTGTACTAATGACATCTCAGGTGGTAGTTCAAGCTTGTATGCCACCTCACCGATCTTCTGAATGATTTTGTACGATCCGACATACCTCGGACTCAATTTCCCTTTCTTACCAAATCGCATTACACCCTTCATGGGGGAAACTTTCAAGAATACCCAATCATCTTCTTTGAACTCCAAATCCCTACGACGAACATCCGAATAGGATTTCTGACGACTCTGAGCGGTCTTCAACTGCTCCTTAATGATTTTAACTTTTTTCATAGCCTGATGCACGAGGTCTGGCCTTATCAACTCTGCTTCCCCAATTTCGAACCACCCAATGGGAGATTTACATCTCCTACTATATAAAGCCTCGACCGGTGCTATCTGAATGCTAGCATGATAGCTATTATTATATGCAAATTCTATGAGTGGTAAATGATCATCCCAGCTACCTTTGAAGTCTATAACACAAGCACGCAATATATCCTCAAGCGTCTGAATAGTCCGCTCTGCTTGCCCGTCAGTCTGTGGGTGAAAGGTTGTACTAAGATTCACCTGAGTACCCAAACCTTGCTGAACCTTCTTCCAAAAATTAGTAGTGAATTGTGCCCCCCGATCAAAAATGATGGAAACTGGGGTGCCATGCAACCTGACTATTTCTTTGATATACAACTGAGAATACTGCTCCACTGTGTCGGTAGACTTAACCGGCAAAAAGTGTGCTGATTTCGTGAGTCGGTCCACAATCACCCAAATTGAGTCAAGCTTGTGCGGAGTTCGCTGTAATCCTACCACAAAGTCCATATTAATTATTTTCCACTTTCACATTGGAATTTTTATGTGCTGTGCCAACCCATCGGGCCTTTGGTGTTCGGCCTTTACTTGCTGACAATTTGGACATCTTGCCATAAAATCCGCCACATTGCTCTTCATATCATTCCACCAATAGACTTCCTTAAGATCATGATACATTTTCATAGAACCTGGGTGCACGGAATACCTAGAAGTGTGAGCTTCAGTCATAATTCTTTCCCGGAGACCATCCACATTTGGAACACAGAGTCGCCTTTGCTACCTTAGTGTACCATCATCCATGCCAAGAGAAAAGGCCATGGTCTTATGTTTATTAATCCCCTCTTTCAATTGCTCCAACAATGGATCGTTGTATTGCTTCTCTTTGACTTTCACAACAAGCGATGATTTAGCCCTATTTTGCGCAATTACCCCTCCTTCACTAGAGTCCGTAAGATGAACTCCCAAACTAGCCAATCGATGGACTTCCTTGGCTAATGGCCTTTGATATGCCTCCAAGTATACTAAGTTACCCATAGATTTTTGACTAAGAGCATCCGCCATAACATTAGCTTTTCCCGGATGGTATAAAATATCAATATCATAATCCTTGAGTAATTCAAGCCATCTTCTCTGCCTCAGTTTCAGTTCCTTCTGTTTGAAAATATATAGAAGGCTCTTATGGTCCGTGAATATATCCACATGGACCCCATTTAAATAATGACGCCAAATTTTCAATGCAAATACCACCGCCGCAAGTTCTAAATTATGTGTTGGATAGTTCTTTTCATGATTCTTGAGTTGCCTAGAGGCATAAATGATCATCTTACCATATTGCATTATTAGTGGAACATCTATATCAGATTTCTCTTTCATATGACCTCCTAGGAATTTAGGTCTCATTTATCACGTCAATGCCTCTTTGGAGGTGGGCAATCACTTCTAGTACTCTTCTCATATAAAGTATACTCATGGTACTATATACATTGTCTCATATGGCCATACCATTCATTCACCATGATACATATGCCATTTGTTTAATATTCAAGCCTTTACCCTTTCGTCATGTCACATGACAACATTACTTGAAATAAACCAAAAGAGTATTTAAACTTACCTTGAACCTCAACGCATGAGTTGGAGGAAGAACAATTTCACAATCAGTTTCATCGCACGATTCAGAATATCGAAGAAGGGTATTATTCCTAAATGTCCAAGTAGCATCCTAGTTATAGATGTGGTCGACAACACACCGATAATAAGGACTCTACTAGACACGGCTCCAAAAAATCCTAGGATACTTTAAAACCTTAGTTTCTGATACCAAGTTTGTCACGCCCCAAAATCGAGGAGCGCGACCGGCGCTCAACCGAGTGAACCCGACCGAGCAAGCCTATTAGATTCCTTCTACCCAAACTCATTCATGAATAAAGAGAATATATGTTTTCCCTAATTAAACAATAAAGTGCTCATGTCTGCAATTACCAATTTCTTACCAAAAGTTTAACCATTTTTAAAGTCTCAAATGGACAAGTAATACAACCACAACATAGCATAGTTTGTCTTTCCCAGCACCAATACACAACCCACACTATGTCTACAGAGCCTCTATAGATAAAGATGAGTGCAATGATAATGCCGGCAACAAGGCCCCGACTATACCTCAAACAGAATACACAAAGAACAAAAGATACATGACTCCGGGATGAAGTGGGGCTCACCAAGTCAGCTGGGAAGAATGTGTGCTGCTATCATTGCTCAATATCTCCTGCTATGGAATCATATGTATCCATTTAAAAGATGTAGCGCCCCCAGCAAAAGGGACGTTAGTACCATCGAATAGTACTAGTATGAAAACTAAACACTAATTTAAGAATTCAGAAATACAAGATGAATATGATGAACCAGTGCAGCAATAGAATAATATAGATAACCGTTTAAACCATAGCAAGCTTATTAAAAGCTATAATTAACATTTATAGGATTTAAGATGAGATCCTCTGTAACCATCTTCACACAAAGCGGCCCCGCCGCCTCACCCGATGTATGCAGGTGGAGGTGTAAGTATAATACCACAACTCTACTCAAGCGGCCCTGCCGCCTCACCCCAATGTATGCAGGTGGATGTATAACCACAGTACCAAGAACCTATACTAGCAGTTATGCCGCCTCACCCCAATGTTTGCAGGTGGAAATGCATCAACGATACCAATACCAACACAAAGCGGCTATGCCGCCTCACCCCAATTTATGCGGGTGGTGGTACCACAACAATACCAAAACTAGACACAAAGCGATCGTACCGCCTCATCCCAATATAAGAAGGTAGAGGTGCAGTCCCACAATACCATAATCCATACACAAAGCGGTCATGCCGCCTCACCCCAATATATATGCGAGTGGAGGTGTATCACAATCATATTCTCTATACCATAATCCCCACACAAAGCGGTCATGCCGCCTCACCCCAATGTATGTGGGTGGAGGTGTATCACAATCACAATCTCTACACAGCTTGGCATAATAACTTTCACATAAATCACGACTAGAAATTATAACGTGTGGATACATAATCCATAGTTTGGGACACATCCTCAATTTATAATACAATATGATAAGAGCATTTGAAACCTGAATTGAACATATATCTTCATCACAAAACTTATCGGAATACTCCATTTATAATCAATATCTCGAAACTTACAAGGATATTGGGAATTCCAATTCTTAAAGAAGAGTTTAGCCAACATACCTCACTTGAGCTTCCTTACACTCTAAATGTTCCAAAATTCTTAGCAACTTCAATCTATTTTAGAAATATAACAAATTGAACTAAAATTAGGAAGATGATTATGATTCTAGCTCATTTAAGTATTTTATCAAATACTAGGTGTGCATTAAGGTTTCAAAGTTCTTTTATGAAGGATTCCATCATCCCACAATCCAATATTTACCATGCTTAGTTCAACAATCGTCCTACACCCCTTGATATCACATGCATGTAAAATAAATAACTCTTATGTCCAAAAATTATCTTGCTAATTACCCATTTTCAGATAATTTTAAAATTAGGGTTTAGGGTGTAGAATATTATCTCTAGGATGAAGACCTAGTGAGCTTCCCTTCTTAATCTTCCAAAACTTGAGCAAGAATTGAAGAACAATAATTGAAGAACACCTTCTCACTCTAGGGTACTCTCTCTCACTCTAAAATATCATATTATAGCTAAAAAATATCCCAAAGAGTGTATTTAACGAAATAGGGTCGGATTTTAAAAACCCAAAAATGGAGCTCCGGAACAAGGTATGCGATCGCATAACCGATATGCGAACCACATACTGGTCGCATAATTGGTTACAAAATAGCGAAAAGAACTGTCTGTGTATGCGGTCACTATGCGGTCCGCATAACTGTTATGCGGTCGCATAATGCACCGCATAATAGTTATGCGATCGCATAGTCGACCGCATAGCTGCTTCCAGAATGGCCCTCTCCTGCTCACTTCTGCGTCCATTATGCGGCCCGCAGAGTGATTATGCAGTCGCATAATGGACCGCATAAACGCACTTTTCCGGCAAAAATTTTCCTTTACTTTTCCGTGTACTGTTCAACCCAAAAAGTCCGAGTCGCGGCGAGCAAGCTCGCCGCGAAGAATTTCTATAATCCTCAACACGTAAAAACCATTCGGCACCACGAAACATTATTTTCTTTTGCGAAATTTTACGGGGCCTTACACTTCAGCTCCTAGAATGCTGAAGTTCAGCAATTACAAAACAAACTCCAGCTCCTAGAATGCTAAAGTTCAGCAATTATAAAACAAAAATTTCAGCCAAAATATGTTGTAGTTTTATTGAGCTGAAGTTTGCCATTGCACTATGAATTGAAGTTTGCGTGATTGCCTTTGCAAGTCAGGCCAAACTTCAGGCAAAAATATCTAAAGTTTTGTTACACTTCAGGCAAAACATTCTGAAATTCAAACTTCAGACATAAATTTTTACTACTTCAGGCCCGTATGTCTGAAGTTACCCGAAAAGTGAGTACGCTTGTAATTATTTTTTGCAAAGCGGGTATAAGTTAAAAGTTGACCCAAAGACTGGGTATAGATAAAAATGTCCCTTGACAAAGTTAGCCTCTCCGCAAAAACTATAAACAGATGCTAGCCCACAATTGCACATTATAATTTGTAGCCAAAAACAAATAAATTATGTTAACTATTGTGCCACCCCGAGCCTTAGCTTTCTTATACAAAATTATAATTTACCGTTACGATAATTTCATAGATTGACATCCCTTATACTAGTTTTTAATATTACGTTTACTTTATTTATTTTAATTTTTTGTGTAATAATTCTTCTAACTTATTTTTTAGTAATGCAGATAAATAGGAGTATAAGATAAATGTGCCATTTTCTATATTAAACTCTTGCAATTGATAAATTCTATCAAACTAACGTATTTAACAAATTCTTTAAGAATAACAATCACAGTAACGGTCCAATCTATCAATAGTCAATATCGGTCACCCACCTACGACCACCCCGCCACCAAGAAAAGAGGAGAAAACAAAACCCAACAAACAAAAACATAAATTTATGGAACGTAAAGATCTGAACTCTTGAATCTTTTTCTATATAAGGGAGAGAATTTATACGTATAATTATATAAAATAGACTGTCACTATACAATTTATATACAATAGACTGTCACTATACAAAATATATACTAAATAGACTGTCACTATACAAAATTATACAAAATAGACTGTCACTATACAATTTATATACAATAGACTGTCACTATATAAAATATATACAAATAGACTATCATTATACAAAAAATATACTAAATAGACTGTCATTATATAAAATATATACAAAATAGACTGTCACTATATAAAATATATACTAAATAGACTATCACTATACAATTTATATACAATAGACTATTACTATACAAGATATATACAAAATAGACTGTCACTATACAAAACATATACTAAATAGACTGTCAGTATACAAAATATATACAAAATAGACTGTCAGTATACAAAATATATACAAAATAGACTGTCACTATACAAAATAGACTGCCACTATACAAAAAATATACAAAATAGACATTTCGGGCTATTAGATATAATATGTTTGGGTCGGAGGGACATTTCATGTCAATGGAAAAAAACATGGGCTATTAAAATTTTGGAATTTTTACCTTACTATATTATATTAGAAACTTATTAACTACTTTTCTTTATGTTCCTTAAAAATTACATTGTGTATCTATATTTACTATTTATGTACAAAATCATGATAAAAGAAAGATCTCTTAAATATAGGGATTAATTTGTAACTGTATCCCCCCATCCCCATCTATCGGCTTAATTAGCCTCCTACAATCACGATTTTCTTCCCAATTTTAAAAGATTTTAAAGTCATTCTCTCTTTCATACAAATCAACCAATCTCTCTCTCTTTCATACAAATCAAACTATTATCTCTCTAAATTATAGCATCATATATTTTTCTGAATCAATTCCACCAACAACCATTAAAAAGTTTCAGCTATTGACAAATCCATCGACATTATCTCTGAAATTGCAGGTAGAGGGGTATGCCATTGACATACCATTAAAAAGCTTCGAAGCTTTGAATTAGATATTTGGATTTTACAAATTTGTGATTTCTTTGGATTGAGTGTTCTTGAAAACGATTGAAAATATTCTTTAGGGTTTATATCTCGATTTTAAGGGAGATTGGTTAAGTTTTATGTTGGTTTTAGATAGATTTTTATATTGAAACTCGAGGAAGAAGAAGTTTCGGAATTGTATTACGATTGTATGATAAATGTATCATAATTGTATCTGAATTGTATTTTATACATCAATACCTAAGACAATTCTGATACAACACTAATACTATTATAATACAATATTGTATCATAATTTAAGTTTAGAGTTGGTTCTAGGTGGATGTTTTAGATTGAAACTTGAAAAAGATGAAGAATAAAATTGTATCATAATTAAGAATTGTATCACGATTGTATCATAATTGTATCACAGTTTGTACCTAAAACAATACATGATACAATACTAATTGAGATAACCCAAATTGTCATCTTTAAATTTAATAAGTAATTCTGTATTTTAAGACCTTAAAAAGTATCATGTATCATTCCTCGACTTGCGTGCGCAGTCGGTAAAATTTTTCGGAAAGTTTTCATGTGAAAAACGGATTAAAATGTGAAATAGAGCTTTAAAACTCAACTAAGTTGACTTTGGTCAACATTTTTAGCAAACGGACCCAGATCAGTATTTTGATAATTCCGGTAGGTCCGTATCGTAATTGAGGACTTAGGCGTAAGCCCGGAATCAAATTCCGAGATCCCTAGCCCGAGATATGGAATTTTGATGAAAAATTAGAAGCTTGAAAGCTTAATGATTTTTAAGAAATTACTGATGTTGGATTTATTAACTTCGGGTCCGTATTTTGGTTTCGGAGTCTGGTATAGGTCCACTATAATATTTATGACTTGTCTGCCGAATTTGGTGAGAATCGGAGTTGATTTGACGTGATTCGGATGTTCGGTTGTAAAAATATAAGTTTTAAAGTTTCTTGAAAATTTTCTTTGATTTGGTATCCGATTCGTAGTTCAAGGTGTTATTTTGGCGATTTGATCGCGCGAGCAAGTTCGTATGATATTTTAGGGCTTGTGTGCATGTTTGGTTTGGAGCCCCGAGGGCTCGGGTGAGTTTCGGATAGGCTACGGGATGATTTTGAACTTAGAAAATTTGATTTTTGAGTTTCTGCTATCATCTTGTGCATTGTGCTTCGCGATCGCGAAGCCATTCCTACGATCGCGAAGAGTAAATTGTAAGTAGTAAGTTTTACCCTTCGCGTTCGCGAATATAGGCACGTGATCGCGGAAAGTAAACTCCCAATGCACTGCGAACGCAAGGGACCAGATGCGATCGCGTAGAAGGAAGGAAGGCAGGAGCTAGGCCCATCAATTGTGCTCCGCGATCGCATGAGCATTTACGCGATCGCGTAGAGTTAAAAGTCTGGGCAGCCAAAATGTGCTTCGCGATCGCAAAGTCATTCCCGCGATCGCGAAGAGTAAAATGAACCTGGGCAAAAGTTGTTCTTCGCGATCACGAACGAATTTCTGTGATCGCGATGAGTAAAAATCCCAGAAACAGAACTTAAGTTCTGGAAATGGGGTTTCGACCCATTTTCAACTCTTTTCCATTTTTGAGCACGGGTAAGGCGATTCTTGGGTGATTTTTACGGGAAAATATTGGGGTAAGTGTTCTTTATCCTATATTGATTATATTTCATGATTTTATACTCATTTATATCATGAATCCGTGAATTTATGGAAGAAAAATCAGATTTTTATAAAATCTTCCAAAAACGAAAAATTAAGATTTGAAGGTCCACTTGATATCAGAATTGGACAATTTTTGTATGGTTGAACTCGTAGCGGAACGGGTGTTCGGATTTCACGAGTTTTTTCGGAATTTGAGACGTGGGTCCCACTGTCAAATATTTAAATAAATTTTAGATTTTTATCCGGAAAATTTGTAAATTCATATGGAATTAATTCCTATGATTAGTATTGAATATATCGAATTGTTTGTGAATAGATTTGAAGCTTTCGGAGACAAATTTAAAAGGAAAAGTTGTGGTTGAGTAATTGATTGGAATTTGCAAAGCGAGGTAAGTGTCGTGGTTAACCTTGACTTGAGGAAATAGAACCCTTAAACTATTTGTTATGTGTATTGCATGTGAACGACGTATAGGCGAGGTGACGAGTGTCTATACGTCGTCAAATTAATTATTTGCCTGCTTACTTAAAAAATCATAAATTATTTTAAATCATAAATTAATTATTATAATAATTATTTCTCTCCTATTCTTTGTCAAATATTAATTCTTGAATTCCTGCATTAATTGTTACATGCTATTTGAATTATGTGTTTTAACTATTATTTGACATTTAGCATATTAAATATTAAACTGCCTATTTTCTCCCTGATTTCTATAATAATTTGTTATTTGTCATTGTTTTGTTTCATAATTAAATCATAATTGTTGTATGCTTGTTGTCTTATAATTTTATATTAATTATTGCATTTATTGAAAAAATATCTTCTATAAGAATTGATTGAAATGGATATATTGGAGGATCGGGTTGCACGCCACAACAGACTTATTAAAAGTCAATATTGGAGGATCGGGTTGCACGCCGCAACAGACTTATTAAAAGTCAATATTGGAGGATCGGGTTGCACGCCGCAACAGACTTATTAAAAAGTCGATATTGGAGGATCAGGTTGCACGCCGCAACAGACTTATTAAAAGTCAATATTGGGGGATCGGATTGCACGCCGCAGTAGACTTATTGAAAAGTCAATATTGGGGGATCGGATTGCACGCCGCAACAGACCTATTTAAAAGTCTATATATATACTTGATTGAAATAAATATATGACAGACTTGATTAAAAGGAAAATATTGGGAGAGCGGGTTGCACGCTGCAACAGAATTGAATGTGAATATATTGTGAGAGCGGGTTGCACGCTGCAACAGAATTGGTTGAAATGACAATGAATTATGATTGTCGGGTTGGCTTCAATTATTATAAATGAGTTACCTGATTTATTTCTATTTATTTGTTGTTGTTACTAATATTGCGTACAGGTAATGTAAGTGACCCGCCTTAGCTTCGTCACTACTTCGTCGAGGTTAGGCCCAGCACTTACCAGTACATGGGGTCGGTTGTACTGATACTACACTCTGCACTTCTTGTGTAGATTTCTGAGTTGGTCCCAGCGGCGTGCCATAGACTTGCTCGGATTTCAGCTACTCGGAGGAGACTTGAGGTATAACTGCATAGCGTCTGCAGTTCTGAAGTCCCCGTCTATTTTACTTTAGCTGTGTGTTTATTTCCAGACAGCTTTATTTTATTTAGACCTTTATTTGTATTTATTCTAGAAACTCGTGCACTTGTGACACCAATTCTGGGATGGTATTTAGACTTTACTTCCGTATTTTTTCTTTGTTATTAACAAATTCAAAAATTATTTTAAAAATGGATAATATTATTCTAACGTTGGCTTGCCTAGCAAGTGAAATGTTAGGTGTCATCACGGTCCGAAGGTGTAAATTTCGGGTCGTGACATTAATACAATTATAATACGATATTGTATCAGTTTCAGTTTATAGTTGGTTTTAAGTTGTATCGTAATTGTATCATAATTGTGTAAGAACTTTTTTAGGATTGTATCTGAATTGTATTTGATGCATCAATACATGAAAGAATACTTGATACAACACTGATACAAGTACAATACAATCTTGTGTCAGAATTATATTAGTTTTTAGAGTAGTAACGTGTATAGGTAGAAAATTTTCAGATTTCCTATAATTACTGTGATGGATCTTCAAAATTGTATAGGATCGAAAATGTTACCATACAAAAAAAATCCATTTCTTTGGTTCAAGACTTTTTTTGTCTATTTGTATTTTTCTTGTGGCTTCTTATACCAGAAGCGAGTATCTTGTATAGAGTTTTCGAGAAATTGAAAGAAAAAATTTGGTGAAATAATATTGGAAGAAGAAGCTGCTTCCAGACATGCTTAGAAGAAAAGGGAGGGAGAGGAGTAGAGAAAAAAGGAAAGGATATAATTCAATCCCTTAATTGAAGGTGCTAATAATGGGGTGAGAGCTTTTTAAGGGGGAATACATACAGTTTGTAAAAAAAAAATAGATACTTTTTGAAAACTACAAAACTTAGAGAAAATAGATAAATAAGTTTCTATTATAGTATACATAGGAAAAACTCCCTAAAATTTTGAGGGGCTATAGAGGGTCATTTTCTCTATATCCAAGGAGTCCTGCAATGGGCCTTGATTTGACTGCTGTTGTGGCTCTTATCGTTGCTCAAATAATTGTCAATATTGCAACTGGATGTATATGTTGCCGGAAAGGCCCGCATCAATCAAGATCTAATTGGACACTACTGATATACAAGTTCATCAGTTCAGTATTTCGGTGCATTCTAGATCAATAGAGGGCTGCATTGTTGTACTGTGGCTTTTTAAGAAATCCTGCCTCCTTTTGTTTAGGAAATGGAAGCCTATACCTCTGAGTCATGACTGTAGACATTAGCTACTGCACCAGTATGAAGTAATTATTAGACCTAATAAAGCAGAATAGATATAGATGACTCATATGAAGATGGATTGATTCTTTTTCTGTGACATGTACAGTATTTGTCTTTGGTCATATCTCAGTATCTCACATGCATTGAAATGTTATTTCTCTTACTGGACACATATTACCATCTGAAGAAGCTTTATCGAGAGTTGCCTCTTATGCAGGTTCAAGCTTTTCTACTATGCTAACGGCTGCAGCACTGAATGATCAGCAGAGTATATTACCTTGGAAACTACTATTGCTATGTTGTAAAACCTGGAGTTTTTGTCCCTTGCTAGTGTTGCTCTTGGAATTGTCTATTATCTTTCCTTCAACTCCGGGACAAACAGTAACGATCCATGGCATCCACCAGCGCCAAGTTAATGGCATTGCAATGGGACTTGATCGCCCTGCAAGCTTTTGTGCATGAAGATACTTACATGAGAAGGCTGTCTACTTGATCGCCCTGCAAGAACACAGAGACATGTTTAGAACACACACAGTTTCTGTTAGCAGCAATTGCTCTATTTGTCAACTCTAACATAAAATTTCTTGTTTGTTCTTTTTTCTTTTTTTTCTTCTTTTTCTTTTTCAATTGCATCAGTAGTGATAGCATTTTTGTTAAAAATATGGCGGTCTATAGCATGTATCTTAAGTTTTCGGGTGTATAAAACATCCTTTTTGTCAGACTCTTGTATTTTATATCATAATACCTGCTCTTTTCTTTCTTTTCTAGTTTTTGAATTTTGTTTTACATGGAAACAACCTCTCTTCCCTCTCGGGGTAAGATGTGCGTACACACTATCCTCTCCAAACCCAACTTGTGGAAACTCACTAGGGTTTTTTTTGTTGTTTTACGTATCAATGTGTAAATAGAGAGAACGTATCAATGTGTCATATTATAAGATACCTGAATCTGTAGAAGAAATTTAAGAGAATCCTTTGGTAAATAGAGGAGTTGAACCAAGGATTCATATGTACCACGAGCAAAAAAACATACTTCTGAATCCATTAGGACGTACATCAATGTTTCCACCAACAAACAAAATGATCTATGCACAACCGGCCAATACCTGCATATATTACACTACTCTCAATGGCTGTAAACTACTAAGCCAATTAAAATCTGTTGAATCCTCTATGGATCTACAAACCCCAAGCTGGAACTATAACCCGTACACTGTAGATATATTCCCTACATTAGGATCTAAATACTCTACATCCAGTCAATCCTTCCCTTGGAAGATGAGCCAATGTTCCATGAAAGAGTGGTGTTATCTACTGTGAGAAAATTTTGAGAACTAAAATAAAAAACTAGGATCAGCTGGACAGGATCGTTCATGATAACAAACGCCATGAATGCAAACCACCTATTGGGTATTAATGGAATCAAATTAGCTTCTGCCCAAACTCTCCATTTCATGAATCCACCATTTCGTCTTGTATCTCATTCGGTGCGATAAGCCCTGGAATGGAAAGCATCCTTTGTCGCTCCGTCTCTCTCTGTGCAGCAACTTCCTCAGCATAAAGGTCCTTGTTGTCCTGCAGATCAAGTCAACATATTGAAGAAACTAGAACATCAGGAATCCAAAAAAGTAAAACAGAAGACCAAAAAGGAAAAGAGAGATAAAAGTAGAGGTCCAAAACAGAACAGCTAGAGATTTAACAGCTTCGTTGCTACTAAGTTAATATGGAATAGCTTGACAGGCTTATTCCATCCCTCGAGGTCGAGGAAGCAATACATGTCCCACAATTTTGCAACCCCAAAAAGGAGAAGGAATAAGACTACACAAACAAAATCAAGTACCAAATGTGGTTTTCGCAGTTAACATTAATTGCTAGAGATTGAAAACAACACACACCAGCCAAACACAAATTTCAATCACTAGATTAATGGCATATACGTATTTAGTAATGAATTTACTGGAAGAGGATAGCAAAATGGAAGACAACCCCACCACACAAAACCCCGCCAGAAACTAAGGGTGATTGGAAGCTTAAAGGTCTCCATGAAATAATAACCTGGGCAGAGAATTCTTTGGACTGAACAAGGAAATCTCTTATGTGATTCTTGAATGTGGGCAGGTCATTCGTCGATTCAAATAGCCCACTCACAAATTGGGTAACCTGAAAAGGAACAGAAGTTCTAAAATTTAGGGCATAACGTACACCACAAAATATATGAGAAACATCATCTAAAAGGTTTTACTCACCTCGGCTGATGTCATGTTTGGAAATGATGAACTAAGAAGTTTAATGGTGTATTCACGGACAAATGCCGCATTATTTGGATAAGGAAAAGGCACTGTTGATGCATCCCATAGAGGCTCAGTCAACATGCCAGACTCAACCTGTAACCAGAACACTACTAATGTGACGCACATGCTAGTGCAACTGGGCAGAGCACTTTGTCAGGCAGATACATACCAGGCAAAATAAATGCTGTAGCACCAATACATGCAGTTTAAACCCAGGTTTATGAAATGTGTCCGTCAGCACAGCGAAAATCTCTTGCTCGATTGTCAAATAGTAAGTCCTGTAAAACTGGTTAGCGAACTCGGATACCTGCCAAGAGATAGAAAATGGTTACACCACCCAGTCACAGAGAACGAAAAATCATTATAGATGGGCCAATAATCAGGAAGCACCTGAAAATTCTTGAGCATCTCCAATAAAAGGTTAAGCCCAGTTTCAGCAATGTTCCTCTCAGTGTGCCGGAAGGCCCATACAATAGAGTCCATAACAAGCTTTACTTGCTGATCATCAATCAGGAAAAAACATCAAAATCCAGCATAAGCTCAAATAAACTTAGAGAAAGAAATGACAGCCATATCAATGTATTTCTGAAAAGTGCTTTGAATATACAAAAAAGGTGCTTTAAATACACTACACCAAGAACTAGCCATGGGATCGCATACCTCACTTGATAGTCGTATTAAAGCAGGAAAACAATGTGTAGCAATTGCCTGAAGTAACGAAAAGAACTTGAGCCGATGTTCTGGATAATCTTCAAAGTTCTTCGTGATCATCTGTTGTCCAGTAAACCAATTGATCAAACTGATAATTCCCTAATAGTTATCACAAAAATCACATTATCTATAAAGCAACTAGATAGCCTTGTGCTGGTGGGGCACATTATATCCTTACAACTTGCCATTTAGTTCAAGGGACACAACTAACTTAACTAAGAAAATCATGATGATATGACCAGTTAAATACTCCCAAAAAAGGGGGAAAAAAAGAAAAAAAAAGAGAGATCAGCTCTTCTTAGGTGTATGTGAACTCTATGAGCCAGTAATGGAAAACCATTTGGACTATGGGAACGAACGGAGTTGCAATAGGCCAAAAAATAATCAGTTGGTAGACATGTCTGTCATCTATGCATATATCTCTGCAGAAAAACTTCAATGGCTCCGTGCTAGTCATATATCCTAAATAAAATCAACCGATGAAGCAGCAGTTGAAGACAAAGCAAGCAATTGATAAATAAGAAAGATTGTGAATATGAGCAGTATCACTCCAATTAATGCACATAGAGGTATCAATAAAATCATACATCTGTAAACTCTCTCATTGTTCCGCAACAAAAATCAGCCAACAGAAAGCTCATATAGCTTCAAATAGCACTTTGTAGCTTAATGTAATGCTTCAGTACTCCTCGATGTAAAGACAAACACTACATACAAATTTACCGCACAATTCACTAACCTCCAGAGTACACTGGAATACAGCTTCAAATATCCGAGGCACATCCTCTATCATAGCACCCTTGTACCTACACAAGGAAGAAAATAGAGAAGCAAATTTAGCATAGTTTGCCATTACTGACAAAAATAGTATAAAGCAGTAACTCATGGACATCACTTCTGTTCAGTGTGACTTGAAAAGCTGCAGGTAATTCATATGGGAGCAAACCACCACATTTAACATTTGGGGTGGGAAGGTTCATTCTAATAAGGTAGATTCAATTTTCTATTGTTAATCTTTCTGCGCTATAAAGTGCCAATTGGAAGGAGAAAGAGTAGCTTACTTGTTTATAATTGTAGCAAAAAGAGAGAGAACTTCAGATTCCCTGGCATCAGGAACATTTCTCGTATAGTCACCTAAAACTGGATCCATCATGGGCGGCACAAATTGCTTTCCAATATGTGGTTGATCTTCAGCCTTGTCCAGAAATGTCTCAATAAGCTTTAACGTTTCCCTCTTTACTGAGCTGTCTCTCATCAAAACCCAAAGTGAGATGCATGACAAAAAGTTGGATAAAAAAGGAACAAACTAAATAAATAGACCATACCGCAAAAGTTTCACAATGGATGTCCTAGATGCATAGGGCCCTCCTTGTGCAATGCTTGTTGATATCAGCTCACTGTACATTCTGCAGTTATAAAAGCTCGCCATTAAAAACCAACGACTAAAACCTCACTAAGTGAAGCAGCAACATGAACATTGAAACACCAAATTAGGGCCCACATCATATAACATAGAATAACCAAACAAGATAAAGGAAGAGGGACACAACCAATGATGTACCTGTAAACATTGAGCATGTCCAGAAATATGAGAGTAATTTGAGGCAAGAAATATGTCCCAAGGGAGCTAGCAGCACTGGTATTTGTCTGCACAGGTAAGAGAAAAAACACGGAAGCAAATGCTCAGAATAAGAGATTTCAAACAGAAGGAAGTTTGGTTCTTACCAAAATCGTTAAATATGAAATAGAAAATGTGAAGATCGATTCTTAAAATAATATTAACCAATCCAACAACTATAAAAGCAACTACGATTTTTTCTTTTTTAAAGATAAAGATTTTATTAATAAATGTGCCAAGGAGGTACACAAAAGTACAAAACAAACATCCTCTACAAATTTGGACTCAGGAATACTGCTTGCTTTGAGAACAAAAAGAAACATATTTCCAGAATTAAGAACCTTTGTTTACACAAATTTCGGAAAAAAATGAAAAGGAGCATGTAAGTACTAAAAAAGGCCAGCATTAGTAATCATAATGTAGAACTTATATTGTGTTCAATACAATCCATTAGATTCCCATAGAGCCTAATGTGTCAAAAGTGCACTACATTTTTGTGCTTACCACATAACCAAGGTAGAACTTGAATGAGATGTTAAATTGAAACTGGCATGAGGATCACTTGCTACATAGATGTTTGAGAATGAATTAGAGGTCTTTATGCATCATTCACTGGAAATACACTACCAGTCATTCTGCAGAACATATAACACGGAAGGAGAAAATGGACGTTCTCTATACACAACTTTTACAATTCAAATCCCATACTGAATGCTGAAAAAAGGGGAATATCAGTTTTAAGAAAATGCAATCAGCAAAACGCGCCACTATGGCAACTGATACATATTGAGAAGGAACCACATTTTTTAACTTCTATAAGAAACATACCTGCAATATATTTAACACTGCTCTAATAACATCTTGATCTTTCAGGTAATCAACACTTTGCCGTGCCTGTCCTATAATTTCGGCCCATTTCTAGCCCAGAGAAAAGGTATTCATAAGTGATAAAGAAGTGTAAACTCCAAGAATATTTAAAGTACAGCCATAAATTTAGCACATTGTCAACACATAAAAAACACAGAGAGCATTTGAAGCCAACTCCCAATCTGAATCATATTGTGTGGGTCTTGCCTGATTCGGAAGCTCCATTAACCTCTGCAAATACTCATCTCTTTTTTGGGGATCTGATTCTGCTTGAATCATCTGACCAACCTAAACAAATGACAGTGATACACCCGATCATTACAAAATAAGCAATTTTATATGAATAAGGGATCAAACGAGCAAAAGCTTATCACGAGAACTTCAATTCTAGAATGAAGTCCTTACGGATTCGTAAAAGGTATGAATCTGATGAGGCGCCAAATCTACAATTGTTGTTGGAAGAGTAGTTAAGAGTTCAGAAACAAATGGCTCATTTTCTCCAACCTGGAAACAAGGAAAGAAAACATTATAATATCTATTCCTCAGATTCTAAGAAAAATGATACATGAGACAATATTCTTACCTGAACAATAACAAATTTGCGCTTGCACTTCTGGACTATTTTCAAAAATGTATCACATGCCATATCCTATGGAATAAGAGAGAGTCAAGATCCAAAATACCAGAAATGATGCTATCTCAGTAACCCATAGGTAAAATTAAAAAGCATATGAAAAGAAATAGTTGGTTTCAATCCTGTGTTAGACCACATGGTGATATAAAAACCCACCATGCAAGCCACCCTCCCCTCCACCATAAACAGGACAGACAGATCAGTGCCTGACACATTCCATCACTTAATTAATAACCAAATTCTAATTGGGGCATCAAATTCCTGATACCATCTCTGTATTATTGCATTAGATGCTTCAGGATTACCCCTTAACAGGCACTACCACAACAATCATTGTGAACCAACCACTCAACCATTGTGCAATTTAAAGTATTACAAAAGACTTAAGAGTCTAAGAACAACAAAAAGACTACAACTAGCAAATGAGGGAATCCTTAAGTTATCAAATTTGCTAGTATAGAATAGAAGAGAAGACTCCAGCAAGGAGGAATCACAAAGAAGTAGAAAGCCAACTGAATTGATTCAAAAGAAGCCAAACAAAACCTGCACTCCAGGATGTGATTCATGCATGAATTCAAACAGTTTGTTCACAACCGTCTTCAAAAACTTCCAGTGAGCCCTCAAAAATCTTGGATATTGCCCAACAACATACCTGGCAATGGACCAATGAAGGTCATGAACCATGCACCATATAGCAGAAAGAATTCAGGCTACTGATAGGCCACAAACACTATCAAAATTAAGGATAAACCACATTGTGAGCAAAAGTTACATTTGTAACTGCTAAGTAACCACATAAAGCAAGTGACAATTGGAACTTTATTCTTACATTATATTACTAGCAATTACAGCTTTGTTGTCTTTTCCTTTGGTAATTTCACAGAGATTTAACAAATCACGTATCACCATCACCAGAAACCTGTTCTCCTGTCAATAGATAACTCAACAGAAGTAGTGAAGAAGAGACATCTTAGTATAGGAAAAGGTATGACATAAAAGGGTGAAATCCTATCAATCAATCAAATGAAAGATGCCAAATAAGAGTCAATAAAGGTATTGAAGGGCAACCAAACGAATAAACCAAATTCTACACGTGCTATACTGCTATTACAGTTTTTTCAGCCAAATTGTTGCCTGTATAATGTGCACAGACTGATATTATTTGGAAAAGCATTTCAAATGGACGCTAAAATCGAACGTTTACAATCATTACTAATTACAAGCCTCAAACATTTTAAAATAACACTAAAACTGAAGGTTTGCACTCATTACTAGTTACAACCTTCTGTTACGAAGAAAAGGAAAGATGATAAGAGCACCTACCATTAAATAAGGTTGAATTCAAAGGCCAATCAGACATTCTCATTCTAACTGAATTAACTTAACTCTTGTACAACCACAAAAAACAAACAAACAAAAGGGATATGATAAAAAAGAGGTTGCTTGTCCAAAAGTAAAAATAGAAATCCACCAATGAAAATCATATGACTGAGGTCTGAAACCAGTGAAACTCATATAATACAGTTCTGACTCAAAGTGAAAAACTAATAAGGTGTACCTGCTCATCCATCATAGACCCAGAGATGGATCCTATTGCCCAGCACAATGTATTTAGATTGTTCCATGACCAGTCCTCACCATTGAGTTGTTTGCTAAGTTTCTTCAACATCTGATGCAATACAAACATATTAGAACCTTATGAATCCAGAATCACAGAGCACAGTCACATCACATGACAAGACAAAATTTCATGAAACCCTAACCTACAAAAAACAGCAATGATAATAAGCATAAGAGAACATTATGAATCCCAAAACAGAACAGATCTATAATTAACATCTCAGAAAAAGCCACTAATTTTTTTTGTTTTTGAAATGGTAAAGGAGCCACTAATTAGATCAAACACTTCAAATTAAAGGCTGATTAAGTCTACAGCATTTAGCTCTTGTCAATTAAATTGTGCTGAATTTTAAGGAATAAACATCTCAAAAACTATAACTAAATTGCAAAAATAAGAAAACAAATTACAGATAAGTTATTGGAACAAATCAGACCTGTTTTCCAACACAAAGTAGTCGGTAAACAATGATGCGTTCATTTGCTGAGTAATTTTACTCATCATTGGATAATACCATTCATCTAAAGGTCATTTGGTTGGCCACGTAAAAGAATAATTACAGCATAGAATGTCATATAAGATAAATTATTGGATTTGTGACGTAAAATTTCCATAATAATACAACAACTGATTTCTGGTCAACTGCATATTTACTGCAACAATTGGTTTACAGTATTAAACTGCACATTAATAGGGCCCGTTTGTCTTTATTAAGATGTATGAACCTGAATATATCCTTGATTATAAAGACATTGTATCTAGATTTGAACATTGGACAATTAAAACTGCTTGTTTTCTCAAAATCTGAATGTGTCTATTGTTTAGAAACTAATAAATATAGAATTCAAATAAGTTAATAATAAATATTATATCCACAAAATACTAGAGAAACTACAAAATTTACGTGTTGTTATATAAATTGTTTCTTTGATGAATCACACTCTAAAAGCTGGGTAATTGGCGATGATGGTCGTAAGGTGATGGTTGGCAGTGGTCATAGTTGGTGGAGATGGTTAGGAGCTGTGGTTGTGCAATGGTGGCTAGAGGTGATAGATGTATCCTGGTGGCTAATGGTGGTGGTTGGTAGTAAAGGTGGATAGTGGTGCTGGCGGTCGGAGGTGGGTGGTGGTGGTCAGAGTTGCCTGGTGGTGGAAATGGTTTGCTAGTGGTGGTTGAAAATAATGGCAGGTTGTAGAGGTGGCTGGTGGTGGAAGAGGTCAGCGAGGGTGGTTGGGTGGGGGTGGCCGACAGTGGCGATGGTGGTGGTGATTGATGGTGGTAATAAATATAGTAAAAGATTACATCAACAAGAATGTTTAAGTACACATCTTAACGATTTTAAGACTTTGTACAAGATATGAATGATTTGAACCTTCACAAGCTAATAAGTGATTGTGGAAGGATAAAAATAAATGCACTTAATAGACTGAGATTTGCATAATTCAGATTCCGACACCCGTTAAGTGAACAAATGGTGCTTACTACTTATGTGGGAGCCTATTTAATAGTTAATGCAAGACGGAATATTGGAACAAGAATACATGTATTAGCAATAAATGCCCCTTAAGTATGCAATCCCTACATAACACAATCTCAATATCATTACTCACTATAGAACAAAACCTACATTATTATTCGTCGTACCACAATCTGCACATTGTTTGCCCGCGCATCACAATCCTTATAAATAATCCCTACATAACTAGTCCTTAAACAAAACGACTGTAGCAGGTCATTTGGTTCACATACTAGTTATGTGGGGATCATAATGCAAGGATCATTTATGCGATGATTAATAATAAAGAATTTGTTTTTATAAAGTAATGATGAA
This sequence comes from Nicotiana tomentosiformis, assembly GCF_000390325.3. Lineage (NCBI taxonomy): Eukaryota > Viridiplantae > Streptophyta > Magnoliopsida > Solanales > Solanaceae > Nicotiana > Nicotiana tomentosiformis. Next base: position 24,149,305 of record NC_090821.1, on the reverse strand, counting down.
GAAACTGCTATGCGGTGATTAATAATGAACAGATTGTTATACATAAATAACTTATTTTAAAAGGGCATTTTTGTTTATAAATAGCTTAATCCTGGCATTGCTAATACACATATCCTTATTTCACATTCTATCGTGCACAGAATAATACATAGATTCTTTAATATTGTAAACCAAACGGTGCATTAAAGTTATGCGGCGATTATTTTTCCTTATACGGCAAACTAACACTGTATTCTTATGAAGAATTTTATACTGAAATTAATTATTCCAATACATCAACCAAATGACGCCCGGAGCTTTAGGGTAGCTATTGAACCCACCTCCACAATGAACAATTAATAGCACTCAACTGGAAATTAACCTTTCTCAAATTACAAGTGATTATGCTTTTGAGAAATTTCAGCATGCCAAAGACAAGTTTAATACTTCAAAGAAGATAGTTTTAAGGGAAGCACACCTGCTTTTCGGTATCTTCGTGATCAAGATGTGACAAATAGATCAATGTTTCCCTCATGATCTGCAGCATTAGACATTGTTATGAATGAGAAACAAATAGAGAATACGCAACCCAAAAACGTGTAATAGCTCTGTACACTTTAGTCAATTATTGCAATACACCTCCTCCTCAAACCCGGCCCAGAAAAAATAACAGGTACAGAAACACAGTTTCCAAAAAGAATTTTTCAATTTCACTAATTTATCAGCAAAAAAGATAGATTTTGATACAAATTAGAATGCAGAAATTAAAGAAACGAGGATAAAAGGATAGAAATTGAGAATAGACCCAACAGTAGCAATTAAGAAACAATTGATAAAGACCAACCACTAATTAGCAAAACAAAGTGAACCTAATCTAGAGGACACCTTCAAGTGGAAGAAATCCACTTGAAAACACCCTTGCAAGTTGTGTTCAACAACGACCATCACCATTTCACTCTCTCAAAGAGAATACATTATCAAACAAAAAGTAGTCTCACTAAAAAATGAAGGCCTTAAGGGCTATTTATACTAGGGAGGGTATTTAGCTAACAAGAGACCTAAATACCCTTAAGCTAAAGACCTAGGAATCTAAGTAGTCACTTATTACAAATATAGCCTCCAACTACATGTAGTCTTCAATTGATGGCCAAATTACACATGTAGCCGCCCAATTGCGGGAGCAGCCATCAATTGACATCTAAAGTGCATGAAGGCTATCTTGGCTCATATCAGATTTTCAATTATCATAATCCATACAATTTATAGAACCACATTTACAAATAGTTTAATCCGACGCATGCAACATCCTATGTGAGTTAACAGATTATTCTAAAAAGAGATAGAAGACCTTGTATTGCACGAGGACATCATTATCCTTCATTGTTTCACGGACAATGTTCCCATTTTCATCTTCAACAATGAGAACTTCTTCAGGTTTTGCCATCCGAGAGATCATAAGTAATCTCAACTTAGACATTGGACCAGCATAAAGTTGTCTCCTCTGCATAAGTTGTGCACCAAGTCCATCATCCATACCAGGAAGCATGGGTATCTGCTTATTCAACACAAAAACTAGCACATTAGCAGCTTTATAGAAACCGACATGCAACTATGAGAAATACACAACTAACAAGTAATAATCCAAATAGGCAATAGCAACCTATTCTTAGCAAAAAGTTTTAAGGAATCCTTCTTTCTTACTGTGCCAAAAAAGGGTTTTGAAGTATACTTAAAATGGCATCAAAGCTTTCCAACATAATACCAAGCTGTCAATAATAGCAAGCAAATCACCCACTTAATAACATATTTTTTTGTATAGACGCCATATGTTTTCCAAAAAGGAGGGAGTTGGATGAATAAGACTTGATCCAAGTATGACACTCTTGAGGACGACCAACAAACAGACAGATTAACAAGCCCATCCGGTGGGAAATTTTAATCCTATGAGATAAGGGCATTTAATCAAATTCATCCAAGTAAATGCATTTTGCTGGTAACCTATAGGTGTTCCTACCAAAGCACAACAAATGATATCCACTTATGTTCTTGATAATTAGGGTACATAACCTACGAGGCTAAATAGCCCTGAAGCACGTGCGTGCGCTCCATGAAGGCAAAAGGGATTCAAGTAACTTGTCATACCTGAAGCCCCATCAAACTTGCAGTCATAGCAGATTTGTCTAGATTATGATGTGCTTCAAATAATTCAAGAACCAAGGAATTCCAGTAATCCAAGCAAACCTGTGCAATTACAGCTTAACAATGAGACACGTATTAAGAGATATCTTATCAAGAACCAAAAGTAGATGTAATACCTTGAAAACCTCAGTGTCATCCACATATGAGATGTTAATTAGATACTCAAGCCCCAGTAGGAGGGCATTTACATTTTCTTGTGACGTTTCTAGCACCCGTATGTGAGACTGCACGTGAAGCAGCTCATTAGAGAATATGCTTACTAATATCTCTAAAGTAAAACTGGTAAAATCAAGGCTGCTATGCACCAAATCAAAAGGTGAAGAAACTTACCTTAAAGAATGATGTGAAAAACAGCGCCAGATTCTGAATAAATGCCTGGTTAAAAAGGAAAGAGAGATGAGGTTACGTGTGAATATCACAAGCTAAGTGACCAATCATTCGTTGCAACTAACAAACCTGCTCTTCATTGCTTCCATTTGCATATGCCTCAGGAATATTTGTATTGGGAGGAAGAATAGTCTAGATGGGAAGAAAAATCAACATATATGAGCACTATTATCACAGAAACAGATGGCTCAAACAAGGTATGGTGGAAAAAACTCTACAAACTACTAACAACAAGGACGGCAGAAAAATCAAGGTCATCCACACGCTAGGATGTTTATGTTCCAAGAAACTGAATCTTTACACAGTTTTGCCAACTCTAAAATCAAAATTAATGTAACTTTTGACATGTTAAATAGATCTGATTCAGATAAACTGACTGAAATGCAAGCTCAGACTCATCATAGCAACTACTCATGGACAAAGGGGACACAAGCAAGCATACAGAGAAGATATGTGTGAGAAAGTGAAGACAGCTCCAATTCAAATAACAAGTGAATGATGGCTTGTAGCCTTTGTGCTACCGCAGTACCACGTTTGACCTACACATAACTATAAAAAAATCTTTCTCATACTCAATTATCCTACCTCCCTCAAGATCCTCAACATTGTCCACTCTTCTAAACTGAAGTTTCTACTCCACACCATACAAGCTGAATGTTATCATTCAAACTTATTTACCAAAGGAGGGAGCATGGTACTCAGAAGAGGACGCAAATACCATGTGAAAGGAAATGTCAGGTTGTATTAAGAATGAATTTTTAGATGGGTCTTTAGGCCCAAGACGTCAGCCATAAGAAACATGTGGGGAATGAGGAGATGCCAAAAGTTATTAACGCCAAAAAGGAGTGTTATAAGAAATTACTAAAGGCAGAAGGCGCAAAAAACATTTGAAGATTATAAGAGGACCAAGAAAGAAGCTAGCAAGACTATTAGCAAAGTGCAAGGTGAAGCCCTAGATGGCTTTACCAAAAGCTGGTGACACAGGAAGGGAGAAGAAAATGTATAAATTAACAAGACTAAGAGATTAGGAATAAAGAGTTACCCGTTTAAATTTATAAAAGGCACTTCCCAACGAGTTTTGACAGGAGATAATGAGATCAAAGAGAGATAGAAAGGTCATTTTGATCAACCATTCAAACTCAAATATGAGGATAACTTTACAGGTCCCAATATGCCCATGCCTTTATGTCTGTGCAGAATCTTTAGCTACCATCGTAGAATCAAGCATGAAGAAGTAAACGCCTAAAGGGTGCAATGAAAAATTATGAGGGTTTAAGGGACTAAGGTCCAAATAGTAATCCTATATTGTACGAATGGTCTTGGAGAAGTTAGAATAATATGCTTTACCAAATTATTCAATGTTATATTGAGGAGCAGAAAAAAGCCAAACGAGTGGAGGAAGAGTAGTACCTTAATTCCAATAGATGAGAACAAAGAAAGATATTCAAAATGTTGCGAACTATCATGGAAAGAACTGATCAACGTCAAGAAAGTGTGGTAAAACATAAACTTGAGGATGACAGAGAACCGGTTTGATTTACAACAAATGCACCAGTTTGGCTCAGAATGTTGACACAAGTTTACAGTGAGAGGAAAGAGCAGTTACACTGTTAGAAGCAGTTCATGTATAGTGTCCCACATTGGTACAGAAGGCTTTAGGTATATGTAAACATTGTATATAAATAGGGCTATTGTAAAACACTTAACGAATATCGATAATATATTTTTCCCCGTGCTCTCACATGGTATCAGAGTAGTGGTGGTGAGACACATCCGGGAACAAGAATACAGAGCTAGAAGTCACCATGCCACAATTTTCCGGCGACTTTTCACGGTTGTCTTGCGTCATCTCTCTCTTCGTCAGTATTGTGCAAAATCCAACACTATCACAAGATCCGTCATCGTCCGGCGACCAAACCCCAATCAACCTCTCCGGTAGCAGCCGCCTTACGCGCCCTCACGCCCCGGCAGAAGCTAGGGTTCAGGCGAGCGCGTGAGCTCACGCGCCGGCGAGTACGACCACTTCCGGCCATTTTTTGAAAAAGTTCCTTCAGAACAGTTGGTTCACCTGCTATCCGACCTCACTTGTATTGTTTTTGTTTGTTTTCGTTTTATTCTGATCACTTTGAGTTTTTTTCGGCGAGCGACTATACTGCTTTTTCCTGCAACTACAGTAAATTTTTCAGCGACTACAGTGTTTCCTTCGTCTATTTCAGTGGGTTACAGTTAATTCTTTCTATTATTTGGTAATAATTTGCTAGACCTCTCTTCAATCCAACGATGTCTTTGGGATTTGATGTTTTGCGTCTAAAAACACGAGTTCTAGAAGTTCTACGTTATGATTACCTCGGAACCTTTAATGGGAAGTTCAAACTACTTAGCTTGGGCTTCGTTTGTCGAGTTGTGGTGTAAAGGTCAAGGTGTTCGAGATCATTTAACCAAAAAGGCTAGCGAAGGAGATGAAAAAGCCAAAGCACGTTGGGAGAAGATCGATGCTCAGTTATGTAGTATCCTGTGGCGATCTATTGATTCCAAGTTGATGCCCTTGTTTTGTCCATTCCAGACATGTTATTTAGTTTGGGAAAAGGCTCGCACTTTATATACTAATGACATATCTCGTTTCTATGATGTGATATAGCGGATGACAAATCTAAAGAAACAGGAATTAGATATGTCTACTTATTTGGGGCAAGTACAGGCAGTCATGGAGGAATTTGAGAAGTTGATGCTAATTTCTGCTAGTGTTAAAAAGCAACAAGAGCAACGACAAAAGATGTTTATAGTTCTTACCCTAGCTGAACTTCCTAATGATCTTGATTCAGTACGCGACCAGATTTTGGCTAGTCCGACTGTCCCCACAGTTGATGAATTATTCTCTCGATTACTTCGCCTTGTTGCAACGCCCAATCATACAGTGATCTCATCACAGATAGTTGACTCATCTGTTCTCGCATCCCAGACATTAGAAAATCGAGCATCTCATACTATGGATAATAGACGAGAAGGAGGTCGTTTTGGAAGAACTCGACCAAAGTGTTCTTATTGTAACAAGCTTGGGCACACACGTGAGATGTGTTACCCTTTGCATGGTCGACCACCTAGAAATGCTCATGTTGCTCAGACTGAGACTGCAGGTAGCTAGGGGTTTTCATTATCTGAAGGAGAATATAATGAGTTCCTTCCGTATCAAGCAACTAAGCAAACACCTCCATAAGTAGCCTCTGTCGCTCAAACTGATACTTCTACTGTTGGTAATTCCTTTGCTTGTGTTTCCTAGTCTACTACTCTTGGACCATGGGTCATGGACTCAGGCGCCTCTGATCATATTTCTGATAATAGGTCACTTTTGTCAAATATTGTTTATTCACAATCTCTTCTCAATGTTACTCTAGCCAATGGAGTCCAAACAAAAGCAAAAGGAGTTGGATAAGCTAATCCCATGTCCTCTATTCTGTTCTTTATGTCTCTCGTTGTCCTTTTAATCTCGCATTTGTTAGTCGTTTGACTCGTGCCCTCCATTGCGGTATATATTTTATTGATGATTCTTTTATTATGCAGGACTGCAGTACGGGACAGACGATTGGCACAGGGCGTGAATCACAAGGACTTTACTACCTTAAATCGCCAACTGTTCTACAGCATGTCCAACTACAGATCCTCCGGACCTAATTCACAGACATTTAGGACGTCCGAGTTTATCCAAGATGGTGCCTAGTTTGTCTAGTTTGTCTACATTAGATTGTGAGTCGTGTCAACTTGGAAAACATATTCGAGCTACATTTCCACATAGTGCTGAGAGTCGTGCAGAGTCTGTTTTTTCTTTAGTTGATTCTGACATATGGGGTCCTAGTCAGTGTTTTAAAAAGCGATCGCTTCGTCGCTTTAAGCGAGAAGCGACGCGAAGCGATGGCTGCTCGCTTTTCCATGCCTGAGGTGACTCGACCAGATGAAGCGCTCGCTTCAGTCGAAAAAGCGCGAAGCGACTTTGAAGCGTGAAGCGCAGAAGCGCTCGCTTCAGTCGAAAGGGGTCAGTTTGTTTAAAAAAAAAGTTTGGGTCTGTTTTTTTATTATACAAAACAGACCCCTAAGACCAAATTGATCGACCATTTCTCTCTTCTTCCCAAAATCAATTGCTGCTGCTAGGGTTTCATTCGCCAGAGACTTCCTCCAGGTAATTTTTCTTCTTTCTTCTTCTTGTCCTTTCTTCTTCTCCTTTTTTTCTTTCTTCTTTCTTCTTCCTTCTTTCTCCTTCTTGTTCCCATCCAGGCGTCTGCTCACCCTAAGGCATTTTATCTTTTTTTCTTTCTTCTTCCTTCTTTCTTCCTTCTTCTTCTTCTTCTCTTCTCTTTTCAGTTTTTTTCGTCCAGCGTCTGCACAGCTAGGGCAGGGTTTTCTTCTTTTTTTTTCCCTTTTATTCTTCTTATTTATTAATTTTAATATGTATTTTAGTTTATAAAATTAATTACTATTATATATATATATGTTATATTTTTCAGTTTATTTGATTTTTTTAATGTGTAGTTCTTTATAAAATTAATTATTATATATATGTTATATTTTCAGTTTATTTGATTAATTTTATATGTATTTCAGCTTAGAAAATTAATTTTATATATATATATATATATATATATATATGTTATATTTTAGTTTATTTAATTTTTTTAATGTGTATTTCAGTTTATAAAATTAATTATTAAGAATTGCGCTTCACTTCAATGAAGCGTGCGCTTCACTTTGCGCTTCGCTTTTGAAGCGAGGCGAGCCCCTGTCGCTTTTTTGCGCTTCTCGCTTTCAAAAACACTGGTCCTAGTAGAGTCAGTTCAACCTTAGAATTTCGTTATTTTGTTAGTTTCATTGATGATTACTCAAGATATACTTGAATTTCCTAATGAAAGATCATTCTGAGTTGTTCTCTATATTCCAGAGTTTTTGTGCTGAAATTAAAACTCAGTTTGGTGTTTATATTCGCACTTTTCATAGTGATAATGCCTTAGAATATTTATCCTCTCAATTTCAGCAGTTTATGACATCTCAGGGAATTATCCATCAAACATCTTGTATTATATATACTCAACAAAATAGGATAGCAGAGAGAAAGAATATGCATCTCATTAAAACTACTCACACACTTCTCATTCAATCCCATGTTCCGCTGCGTTTTTTGGGCGATGCAGTTCTTACAGCTTGTTACTTAATTAATCGAATGCCTTCATCTTCCATTCAGAATCAGATTCCACATTCAGTATCGGTCCCTAGGTCACCCGCATACTCTTTTCCTCCTCGTGTTTTTGGGAGTACTTGTTTTGTCCATAACTTAGCTCCCGGAAAAGATAAATTAGCTCTTCGTGCTCTCAAGTGTGTCTTTCTTGACTATTCTCGGGTTCAAATGTGGTATCAATGCTACTCACCTGATCTACGTACGTATCTTATGTCAGCAGATGTCACGCTCTTTGAGTCTCAACCTTACTTTACTTCATCTAATCATCTTGATATATCTGAGGTCTTACTTGTACCTACCTGTGAGGGATCTAGTGTTACTCCTCTTACATCCTCATCGACATCCACAGTACCACCACAACCGCTCCTACCTATACCGACTTCTGAGGAGTCTACGGTTGCCCCGCCTACATCTCCAGCCACAGGACCACCACTCTTGACTTATCATCGTCGGCCACATCCAGCATCAGGCCCAGATGATTCACGTCCTGCATCAGCTTCTGTACCTACTGCGGACTTAGCTCCTCCTAGTCCACCGATTGCACTTCAGAAAGGTGTACGATCCATACTTAATCCTAACCCCCATTATGTTGGTTTAAGTTATCACCGTCTGTCATCACCCCATTATGCTTTTGTATCATCTTTGTCCATTGTTTCCATTCCTAAGTCTAAAGGTGAGGCATTATCTCATCCAGGATGGCGACAAGCTATGATTGACGAGATGTCTGCTTTATATACGAGTGGTACTTGGGAGCTTGTTCCTCTACCTTCAGGTAAGTCTACCATTGGTTGTCGTTGGGTTTAGGCTGTCAAAGTCGGCCCGGATGGCCAAGTTGATTGGCTTAAAGCTCGTTTGGTTGCAAAAGAATATACTCAGATATTTGGGCTTGATTATAGTGACAATTTCTCTCCCGTGGCTAAAGTCACATATGTTTGCTTATTTCTGTCCATGGTGGTTGTTCGTCATTGACCTCTTTTATCAGTTGGACATTAAGAATGCCTTTCTCCACGGTGATCTCGAGGATGAAGTTTATATGGAGCAACCGCCTGGTTTTGTTGCTCAGGGGGAGTCTAGTGGTTTTGTATGTCGATTACACAAGTCACTCTATGGTTTGAAACAATCTCCTTGAGCCTGGTTTGGTAAGTTCAACACAGTTATTCAGGAGTTCGGCATGACTCGTGGTGAAGCTGATCACTCGGTCTTTTATCGGCATTCTACTCCTAATCTGTGTATTTATCTGGTGGTTTATTTTGATGTATTATTATTACTGCAATGTCAGGATGGCATTACTAGTCTGAAACAACATCTCTTTCAGCACTTCCAGACTAAGGATCTCGGCAGATTGAAGTACTTTCTAGGTATTGAGGTTGCTCAGTCTAGTTAAGGTATCGTTAATTCACAAAGAAAGTATGCTTTAGCCATTCTTGAGGAGACAGGAATGATGGGTTGCGGACATGTTAACACTCCTATGGATCTGAATGCTAAGCTTCTACCAAGACAAGGAGAGCCTCTTAGCGATCCTGCAAGATATAGGCGGTTGGTTGGCAAATTGAATTACCTCACAGTGACTAGACCTGACACTTCATTTCATGTGAGTGTTGTAAGTCAGTTTATGGACTCTCCCTGCGATAATCATTGGGATGCAGTTGTTCGCATTCTTCGGTATATAAAATCAGCTTCATGCAAAGGACTACTATTCGAGGATCGAGGCCATGAGCATATTGTTGGATACACAGATGCTGATTGGGCAGGGTCACCTTCTGATAGACGTTCCACATCTGGATATTGTGTCTTAGTAGGAGGTAATTTGGTGTCTTGGAAAATCAAAAAACAGAATGTAGTTGCTCGATCTAGCACAGAAGCAGAGTATCGAGTCATGGCTCTTGCAACATGTGAGCTAGTTTGGGTCAAATAGTTGCTCAAAGAATTAAAATTTGGAAAAATCGGTCAGATGAAACTCGTGTGTGATAATCAGGATGCCCTTTATATTGCATCAAATCCAGTGTTCTATGAGAGGACCGCACACATTGAGATTGGCTCACTTCATTAGAGAGAAGATTCTCTCAGAAGATATTGTTACAAAGTTTGTGAAGTCAAATGATCAACTTGCAGATATTTTCACCAAGTCCCTCACTGGTCCTCGTATTAGTCATATATGTAACAAGATCGGTACATATAATTTATATGCACCAGCTTGAGGACAAGTGTTAGAAGTAATTCATGTATAGTGTCCCAAATTAGTATAGAAGGCTTTAGGTATATGTAAACATTGTATATAAATAGGGCTATTGTAAAACACTTAACGAATATCAATAATATATTTTTTTCCCGTGGTTTCTCACATATACATCATATTCACTGATACAGGAAAAATGTACGACAAGGTACCAAGAAAGTTCCTATAGTGCCATGGTGGATGTTGGAGAAGAAAGGAATACATATCAAGTATATAAAGCTCATAACGGATATGTACGAAGACGTCATCACATGTAAAAATAGTAGTAGGAGATACATAGGAGTTCTCCATAGCTACAAGTTTACACTATGTATTTGCAATGAGCCAGTACCTATTTATCCTAGTTATGGATGCGCTAATGGATAGTATACATGATGAGAGCATGTATTGTACGCTACTGAAAACATTATTGTGTTAAATGATGAAACTTGCAAAAGTGTCAATCAAAAGCTTGAACTATGGAGCACCACTCTAGAAAGTAGGAGTTTTAGCATAAGTAGAAGTAAGAGAAAATATACACGTTGCATTTTCCACCAACATAAGAACAGGAGTATTGAGGTGAGATTAGATGAGATTCGCTGCCTAAATGCAAATAAATTCAGAACCTTGCTTTGCCTATCAAATCAGATCTAGGTTTTATACTCCAGGAGATGGTATGATGGATGAAGATGTAACATATATAATTAAAATAGGATGGTCTAGAGAAATGTTGCGGAAGTGTAAGTGATATAAGGAATCCTACAAAAGTGGAAAGCAAGTTCCATAGAACGATTGTAAGACCACCAATGCTATATGGGAGTATCGAGCTTCTAAGGAACAACTTATTCACAAAATGAGTGTTGCGAAAATGCAAATGCTAAAATTGATAAATCCATACAAGATCAGACAAGATTGGGAATGATCTAATCTGATATAAGGAAAAAAAATAGCATACACCTATAAAATGAGATGAGGTAAAAGAACAGGGCAGACCTAAAATCACATTATAGGAAGTTGCTTCAAAAGATCTTTAATCTCTAGCAATCCATGCAGATGTAACTAAAATATTATCAATGGAAACAAAAGAACCATTTAGGAAATACAAACTACTTGGAATTAACACTTAGTCATGATACTTTGTCCAATGATGTGTATGTCATAGGAAATTTAGAGTCTAGTGATGCAGAACCTCAAATTATTTAATATTCTCATGAAATATATCAAAATAGAGTGAAATAGATAGTGCAGACTCACATGTCAACGCCGACAAGCTTGGGAATGAAATGTAGTTGTCGGCGTTGCTTCAGATTGACATCCATCATCACTTAAAATTTTAACTTGTAGAATAGTATCGATTCAAGTAAAAAATATACAAATGTTTCTACAAAAAGAAAGGCAAGAAAGGCAAAGATAAACTTCACCTTCGGGAACTATCAGTGAAATTGAACTATAAAACCTGGGGTAAAAGAAAATACTAGAGCAAAATGCTGGTTTACTAAGCAAGAAAGGCAAGAAGCAAGGGCGCAAGAGCTGCACGAGAGTCATTGCTTGTAGCAGTACCATGTATGATTGCTTAGACAAATAGGAAGTGAAAGACATGTTTTCTCTTGCATAATCACACAAAAATAACAACGGTTCAATGCTTAAAAACCTTTGGAAAAATCTCCTACAGAACTTGGGCCAGAAAAAACCATGATTTCTTGTAAACTATAGTTAAGGAGGACAAATATAATAGAAATTTTTGTCTTTTTTTTTGGGTAAGTTAGAAAGAATAATCGTAGCTTTGGACAAAAACCACATAACCATGTAACCACGTTTTGCTTAAACAATTTGTAGAGTTGTCTATGTATTCCTATCAAGTCAGAAGAAAAACAAGGGAGAGGGAATGCTGAACACCTTGCTGCACATCATAGATTTCCTTCATTAATGCTACAGACAGACTTAGATCAATTAAAAATCATACAAGTAAATTCTACACTTCTTTTCACTCACCTGCAACTGCACCATGAATATATTGTACATTTTGACATACTGGACGTTATAAAAATCTCCAAAATTGAGGACAGCAACCTGTTAGATTTACAAACCAGCCAATAAGTGTCCTGAATCACTTCAGATCAAGCATCAGAAAAAGGAACTTTTCTGGAGATCCCCATGATATACCTCTGTTAAGCACTGAAGAGTGGGATTCCGATAAGCTGGCATAGGGAAAAATTTAAGCAGTGTTTCCAGCTGTAAAAACAAACAGGACAGACTTCAAAAAAAAAATTCCTCAGAGACATTCACATTACAACAGGTAACATATACAGTGATAAGCTTCAATCAATAAGATAAAGAATAAGTAGCAATGGAATACAAACCAATGGTGATTCAAATATATAGCCCACAGGAATCCATGAAAGGAAAGCATGTAATGTAGCAAGAGTAGCCCTGATAAGCTCGGTTCTCTGGGATGCTGATAGCACATACATGCATAACTCATGGATGAGTTGAAACTCACTGCGATCAGAAGAAAGAATCTATCAGTAAAATTTATCCCAAAATATATTGATATCAAAGAATATAAGCATTTTGTATTAAGCATATATAAAATAGAACTTTAATCCTATTTAATAGCAAGATAATAGTTATATTAAAGGATCAAGCAACTGAAATGATTAAAAATTGTATCAATCCTTTGAACGAATCTAAAATTCATTCATCAGTGTGCACCATCTTTCAATTCCTCATTACCATTGTTATTAGAATCCAAGAGGTCTCAAAACCAACCAATTGCAAAGCATAGTAAGAAAAGGAAAGCAGGTTCCAATGGCATCCAATTACAAAGAACACAAAACTAAAAAAGAGATCTAAACGGAAGAAGAAACACTGCATGTCAAAAAATTAGACCACATACCAAGCACAAGTCCAATTTCAAGAATCAGATACTACATATTCAATGAAAAGATTCAGCATGATTATGCTTAGTTCAGAAAGGAGAAAAAGGAGAGGAGAGGAAACTTTCTTCTATCTTTTGGTGGCAAAATGGCAAGAGAATGAAAAATATAGAGGACAAAACATCTCTTTCTAGGAATCACAAGCTTGTTCACAAAATGAGGAAAACTCTTATTCCCCATCTCACTTTCTATCCCAACCAAACCAAGGAAAGTTTTTAATATTCTCCACCTCCTCTTCCATTTTTCCTTTTCTTATTTTCTCTTCTTTTCTCTTTTATTCCCTAGATTCCAAAATTAAAACAAAACCAGCGCTGAAGAAATGTTCTCCTCTAACATATAATTCCTATGCTACAAAACATAAGCATGTGCAACCAGGTTTTCCAAGTTACACCCTGTAATCCACAATCTTATAATACAATACAATCAGCCAAATATTAAAATGAAAAATGTGCTAGATTGAAATAAACAAACGAGCTTTAATAATGGATAGAAAAACTAACGATTACACCAGGAACTACCTATTCAAAGATTGTTTAAGCTCTTTAATTTTCTGTTGAGTCATTTCGCCCCTTGAGAAATCAAATACCTCCTCACTAAGAAGCTGAAGAATAAAATTTTATGTCATCAGTGTGTACTTGATTGTTAAGTTTCACCAGAAGGAAGAAAAGAGGTGCGCAAAGACCTTCAATATGGCCATGCAATTTTCACATATAGTCTCACTTGTCTTTGCGGCTGCAACTAAATCTGGAACGAAGCTTCGCCATCTGGCTGGCCACTCATGCTTCAAAATCTGCAGATGCAAATATTCAAGAACAAAACCCCTTCTTTACAGCTTTTAAAATCATGTGTAGCTTGAGTGACAGTCACTCTCAGTATTTGCAATTTTTAAATTACCTGAATCAAAATTATATTTAGTTTGCTAACATATAGCTTTTCCCGCCTAAGTGATGCTTCATCACTTGAAAGCTGAGATCAAGACGATAATAAACATACATGAAATAGTTAACAGAATCAGTAGAAATGAGAAAATCCAACTCAACGTCCCCAATATGACAATCAATTTTGTAGTTATACCTTTACAATAACTTCAGAAATGTAATTTTTCATCCCATCTCGTTGCTCAACAGGTAATGCATTCCATCTATATTTTATAACACCTTCTAGAACCTGCAGGTATGAAGCCAATACAGTAATCCACTAATCCCGTCAAACAGTGACCAACAATTAATTTTAAATTTGGGCAAATACGGAGAACTTGTCGCCATATTCTGTTTTAGTGATGTCAATAAAATATCCATCTTCTCAAGACAATATTAAAGCATCCTTTAATAATTTCTTCCTCTACTTTGATTCAATTTTAAACTTATTGACATCCGAAGAATTCACAATTTAGGTTGTCTCACAGCCTACCTTTACCTTCACAATCAAAGAATGAACTCCAACCTTAGCTCTCATCTTAAATCATGCCAACTTAAACCAAGACAAACAACAAATAGAAGGAATATCAAATATCAATTACAAGAATACAACGAAACATCAAAATTTTGAATCGCTTCTAATACTCACTGTCCAACGACTTAAAATGCTAATGTCATTTGTCTTTTGTTCAAAACAACAATACATACTACACCAAGAAAAGTGATATAGTGCAAAATTGAATCTTTACATAACTATACCAAGAAAAGCAATACTCTTCATCAATGCTAAATTGAATATTTCCCTTTTATTAGATGTGATCAAATGTCAACTTCATTATACCTCTTTTCTTTTCTATTCTTAAAACAATCAAAAGGTAAATTTTATACTCACATGTCATTTTTAAAAGAAACACATTGTTAAAATCATCATAACAGTTAAGACATACTCTATAAAATATGAACATCCAATTTGGATCAAAGATTAGCACTCAGTTACGACTTTTCATACGTCTGTACTATATTAACGAAATCTAATATATTAAATATATTAAACATGCTCGCCCTAGTTATAAGCGTGAAATTGATATTAGTTAGAACATATACAAATGTTTAATTGCTGAGGTAAAGAGCCCATAAACACAGATGCAAGTAAAACTTATATATCCGAAATACTAATAGAATTACTTCCAAAAACTGACCTGCAAAGCAAAAAACTTGGTGTTCAGGCTTTGCGTGCTCGACAAAATGTGAACAACTTGAAGCCACATATCTGGGATATTTTGCAAGTCCCGCAAAATATGGTCTGCTGCAGCTCTCTACACAGCAAAATAGATAGAAGTGGGCGACAGCAAAGTAAAAATGGAGAACAAGAACAGCTTTAAAGCTAATTCTAGTTATCCTAAAAAATTTGTGTGATAATTAAACGGTATATGGAATCAATTAACAAGCTACACATATGATCTTTTTGGCCAATGAATCTTTTGTTGTTCATTCTTTTTCAGGAATCTATGAAATGCCTTTTATTCAAGCAAATATTAACTTTTTATCAGAAAATATATTAATTTATACTCTATATTGATATGGGAGTATGTATCCTTACAGTTTCTTGACTTCCAATAATTACTAAAAGTTGTGCGTGTGCATGTAAATGGTTGCTAAAAGAAAGTGGATATAATAGTCACTACATTACTAGGACTGAAACTTAGGTCAATTACCATAATTGTTATTCTAGTCAACTCATTCAGCCTAGTTGCTAATATGGCAAGATTTGCAAGCCAAAATTTTCCCATACTCAGCCTTCTAGCTAGACCATTCAGAGACATAACTGTTCCTATCCCCTTCATCCCATTCTGCTTCTTAACAGATATAATCTAAGATCATAAGTCTACTAAAGACAAAAAAAAATTACCGTGATATCAACTGATGTGTAGAAACAATAAGCTTCTAATGACATTCAAATCAAACAGGAAACATATCAAAACTTGAAAATTGACTTAGCATATCAATATAACGCCAAATGTCACCTTTCACTGGGTCCGACTACAACCCCCTGAACAAAAAATAGCCCAAATCTGTGATGCACGACAAGTAGACTTGCTTGGTCACATAATCATACATGTCTTTAGAGCAGCCGAGCCACTAATGAGCAAAATGCAATTCATGCTATGGACTGTAAACAGTTATTTTGCAAACCTCACCTAATACAGATAAAATAAACTATCCTCCAAATTTCAATCAAAGCCATAGCCCATAGGATGCGGAATACGTGAACGATTGGAATTGCAAGTACACTGATGTGTTCTAGCAACAAGTTGTCATTATACACCAACAACAACAATAATCCCACTAGTGGGGTCTGGGGAGGGTGGTGTGTACGCAGACCTTACCCCTACCCCGAAGAGGTAGAGAGGTTATTTCCGAAAGACCCTTGGCTCAAGAGGACAAAACCAAAACTCAGTTGGTGTCATTATACACCAACTGAGTAACTAATGCATACCCTAGAATTACCAAACCTAATTCTATACTTCTGAAAGAAGGTCCAGAACTAAATACTACAGATCTCAACCCTTCTTCTCTTTTAATCACTCTCCAAAATGGAGAATCTATTGCTGATATGTTCTTCCTTCTACTGTGTCTCTGAGTTCATATTCCTACATCTGTGTGTGTACACACACACACACACACATAAAGCTTCAGGCTGAACGAAGTTAAGGATCATGGCAACACATCATCAGAACCACATTCATGCAAAGCTTCCATTCTTCATTGCACGTCTGTGGACTACAATACCTCACCCGACTCTCCACAAACTTTAGTGGTCTTTTGCTTTTTCAGTTTTACTTTTTCCTTTTTTTTTGGAGGGGGTGGGGGGTGGGGGGCAGGGAGGGGAAGGTCAATAAGCAGCTTCTGAAACTCACGATTCTCAGGATGGTACAAACATTAGAGAATAACTTTTGAGACAAACGAACAATTATAAAACAAATCCAGAAAAAAATAAAGAAAGCATGCCCTATGAACCGCAGGGGTGAAAGGGGGGATACAGAGAGATAAACAGCTCCAAAAGAATACAAAACTCCTTGCCCTCAATCGGAAACAAAATGCAGAGCTAGCAGCGCAAAACAGAAAAATCAGTAAGAATTTCCAGTGAAATTTTTTTTTTCTGTGTTTAGATTTTGACAAAGGAAAGTACTTCCTAAGAAAGAGTAAAATGACTTCATTCACCTAGGGAAAGAAATCATTTTCTTTTATAAATATCCCAAACTCCTACTCCACATCACTTTCTTCAACTGACACAGACATTTTTGTCAACCCTCAAATAATCAATAATATCAGTGGAACACTATCCTTGTACCTCAAAACACTATCATTATACTCCATTGGCCAGCTTGTGCTAGCCTCGACTATTCCATTGGATATCTAGTTATCTACTACCTCACATCAACACAGGTACTGGGTAGCTCTGCCAACAAGGTTTAGGCGACAGGAATAAATCATCTAATGTTTTTTTTGCGTCCGTTGGGATTTAACATGAGACCTCATGGTTCTCCTCCCACTTCAGACCACTAGGCCACATCCTTGGGTGCTCATTATACCCAATCTTTCACCTTGTACAATTACCATACATCACAAACTTTTGTATCCAACCACCAATCCATAAAGTAAAACAATTTTCTACATACCAAACCATCCAAAACGTCTTCATTCCTCCCCGAAGTTTCAATTAACATGTGGCTAACTGTACTTAAATAAACTCAAGAAGTGACAAGTTTGGTGAGCAATTGGAAATTACAAATTGGAGAATTAAGCCACATTAGTGACACATAGCAAATGAAGTGGAGAATGAAGGCAATAAGAGGGTTAGCAAATGCATATGTTGTTACCTCTTCCTTAGATCCAGTTCCATAGAAAGCGGCAACAGTGGCATCAAGTAAGGCAACATCAATAGGCTGACTCAAATCCCTAAGCTTCTCCGCCGCCATGGAGAGAGAGATTTCAAAGAGTGATAAACCCTAGAAATTTACAAGTCCAAAAGTTTAAAAACTCCTAGGAACAGTACGGATGAAACCCTAGAGTGAAGGAGGCATGTATTCTCTCTATTGTATTGTATGTTTGAAGAACGGAGAAGGGGCGAAAAAAGACAGCTTCAATTTGAAGCAGAAAGCGAGGGGGTACTTTGAGGGGGGTGGGTGGGGTGGGGGACTTTGAAAATTGTTTAAACCCTTCCCTCCTCTTTTATAGAGTGGGTCTGTTAGCGAGCAGCGTTTTTGAGTTTAAATTATTACTTTAAAATCAATAATTGTTCGAGTTTTACTTAAATTTTACTAATATACTCATGTACTATAAGAAAATATTTAAATATATTCTTCGTTAGACTTTGAGTTCAAATATACCTCTGCCGTAATATTATTGATTCGATTATACCCCTCTTCTGTTAAGTTTGTCCCATGTGAACATTCAATCCTACGTGGCACTGATATGGATGTCACATAACATGTCACCTTAGCACCCCTAATCCATATATAAAAGATTAAAATTTGAAATATAATTTTTCATGGTACCGGTAATGGTGGAAATAGTAGTGGAGGGAAAAAAAATTTTAGTGGTGGTAAAAAAATAGAAGGGAGGGGTAAAATGGGTTAGGGGCGCTGAGGTGGCAAGTCACCTCATCAAATGTTAGTGCCACGTGGTATTGGATATCCACTTTGGACAAATTTAACAGAAAAGGGGTGTATTTGAACCAATAGTATAACGACAATAGTATATTTGGACTCAAAGTATAACGAGGGGTACATTTAAACCTTTTCTGATAGTACATGGGTATATTTGGCCCTTTTCCGTAAATTTTATTGTATTGTATCGTTAAATCCATTACATAACGACAAAAAGTGCAACTTATATAACTATGAATTTGGTGTGGTGGCGTCGTTACCTTATTTTTTTTTCCTCTCATCTTGCCATTCCTTATTATTAAATAATCATATTTTATATTTTATCTTATTTTTTATATAATAACTCTACTTTATATCCTTTTTTTGTAGTAATATTGTAAGTTTGATCTTAATATTATTGGTGTGTGACATCATGAAACGACAGTAAATAATAAAATTTATTCAAATATTATATTCATCAAACAATACAATACAATACAATCAGAGGCGGATCCATAATTTTGAAATCATGGGTGCACTACCTACTTTAACATAAATGTGGTGCTTGTCAATAATGACAATCGATGTGAAAATATTTGGTGATTTATAGCTTATTATTAATTTGAATATCATTCAAAGCGATATACAATTTATTTCTTAAACCATTCAATTCTTACCATTGATATTTAAGACAAAGAGGTAAAACAGACTGCTAATGACAATTTGATACAATAAAAATTGAAACTTGTGCAAAAAGAAGCACGGGATATATCAAAAAATTATTAATATATGACTAATTCTTTATATGAGAATTGCTTACAAAAATAAACTATATGCTATAATAGAATAATTATAGGCAAAAGTTCAATAATTTGATTCTAACCAAAATATTTAAGCAAGTTCATTGTATAATTTATTGTTCAGTCAATAATTTGCCACAACTAAAATATTAATTAAGAAACTATGCTAACAGTTCAAAATTCTTTGAGGTAAAAGCAATTAAAAACTAAGAAGCAAAAAGGATAAAGAGAAAATTATTTGAGAAATAGCAATTGTGATTTGGGTTGGCATAAATTGGGATTGGGGAGATAATAGATATTAGAAAAAGCTGAAAGAGAGAAATAAGGATTATTGAATAGCATGTGTGTTGGAAAACAAATGAAATGAAGTAATAAAGGAAAAAGAAAACTGTACTAGAACGAAGTACAAGTGGGATTCGATCCCTCGACCTTAGGGAAATAAAACCAACCACCCAACCGATGAACCACTAAGCACATTTAGAGCATGGGTGCTAGCAGATAATATTAGACAATTTCTTTGAATTATATACATGAAATATCTGATTTGTTGGGAAGACCATGGGTTCACGTGAACCCAATTTTATCAAGTAGATCCGCCCCTGAATGCAATACAACACGATACATTTGAATAGACATGTAGAAACCATCCAAACAAGTTGTAACCAAACACAAGGATATTAGTAATGGTACTTTATCACAACTACCTTTGCTTGTGTTTTGTATCAGTATGTGGCATTAGATTCTGATGGTTGTTCTAAAAAATGGATTTCATTATTTGAGAGCAAATTAATTTTGAATTTCTTATTTTACACTTAATTGCATGTTTTTATAATTACAAGAATATCATGACAGGTTTAAAATCACAAATTTAAAAAAAAAAGACTTAAAACTTGTATGGGATCAAACACGCCACATAACTTAGAACAAATATAACATAATACTATACTGCAATGTAAAAATTTTGAAGGAAAGTCCAACCCATTTTTTCCTTTCCATGCATTTAATACAAAAGTTTTAAAAAGTAGAATCAAGTAGTGAGTTGGAGGTTAATAAGGTCATACATTTGTACTTTATTTTAGAAAAATTTACCAAGCCATACTATAATAGAAACGTGTTCACCACTTTTGTTTAGATTCGTACTTAATTTCATTTTATATCTATATTTACTATTTATGTACAAAACTATAATAAATAAATAAAAAAGATTCCTTAAATTTAACATCTCATTCTCTCTCCTTCACCAACCTCCTCCGAAAAATTCGGATTTCATCTATTATTCAAAAGATTTCACATTCATTCTCTCTCCCTCATGCTTATCACCTAAAATCGGTACTTCTCTCACAATGCAGACGAAAATAGTAAAATTTTGTCTCTAAAATTATAGCAGCAAAGGATTCTCCATTGACATCCATTTAAAAGCTTTGAAACTTTGAATTCAACATTCAGAATTTACGAATTTGTTTGGATTGAGTGTTCTTGCAAGTGATGGAGACTATAACTTAGTTTATATCTCAATTTCGAGGGAAATTAGTTAAGTTTAGAGTTGATATTAAGTAAAATTTCAGTTTAAAACTCGAAGAAAACGAAGTTATAGGAATTATATGATAATGGTATGATAAATGTATCACAATTGTTTTAGAATTGTATCAAAATTGTCTGATACTTGTATCTACTACATCAATACCTAAACAATACCTGATATAATACTAATACAATTTTAATATAATATTATGTCAGATTTTAAGTTTAGAGTTGTGATTGAAACTTGAAGAGCACAATTATATCATAATTTTTTAGAAATGTATCGAAGTTTGTATCACAAATGTATGATAATTATATTATTATTGTATCAGATATTATTCTAGGTATTAATGTATTATGTACAAGTTAGATACAATTGTGATACAAGTATGATATATTTATGATACAATTATATTTTAGATATTGATGTATCATATACAAATATCATAAAATTCCTGCAACTTCTTCTTCTTCGAGTTTCAATCTAAATTTTCACCTAAAACCAACTCTATACTTAACCAATCTTCCTCAAAATTGAGATATAAACTTCAAAGGATATTCTTAATCACTTGCAAGAACACCCATTCCAAAACAAATTACAAAATCATAAAACCCGAATATCGAATTCAAAGCTTCAAAGCTTTTTAACTTTATGTTCAACAGTCATATTAATTTAAATTAATCAACTACTTATTTTTGTCATTAATTAAATATAGTACAGTAAATCTTATGTGTGTTGATGAGCGCCAAACATTATGTATGATTTTTGTCGTAGGAAGTGGAGACCATCATTAAGGTAAAAAGCTAAGTGAATTTGCAGTCAAATTTGCATAGAAGAAGAGGGGAAGAGGGAGAGAGGAGAGGAAAGAAAAAAGGAAAGGATATAACTGAATCGCTTAATTGAAGGTAATAATGGGGTGAGAACGTTTTAAGGGGGATCGTATATAAATTATTAAAAAAATTAAGGCATTTATTGAACTACGCTAGCTGGCATTTATTGAACTACGCTAGCTGGCATTAGTTCACCGCTCACTAAGTTCACACCAAGATTTCGTTATTCCTAATCCCACCTTTAAACCCTCTGTATTGATCTCTCATATACGTTAGGAGTAATGTTGTTCAACAACTACTTAAACATGTACCATTTTCCAAGTACTATACACTAAATAAGCATAGTCAATTAAGGGTACTTCAATCAACCACAATAATCACGTAGTCGAATAAGTAAAGAAAGTCCAATGGCAAACTTATATTAAACGCAACAAAAATTCATCCTCCAAGAGGTTCCATCAAGCCCTAGAATAAAGAGTTTAGCTATTCATAATTGTTTGCACAACTAAAATATAAGAATTCATCACCAATAATAGAAAAAAGAAGAAGAACGATAAAAACTCGTTTCTGAATCTTCCGCCTTGCTCCTTGCTTGTTCTTGCCTTCAAAGATTTGTCTAACCCTTAAAAGGTCATTCTTTGATGTATTTATATTACTTAGGGTTGACGAGGGGCGGAACTTTTCAATCTAACTTCGGATGGGAGAAGCTGGAATCCGCGTCTGCCTTCGCGCGTCGCGCGCCCATGGACGCGGATTCAACTTTTAAAAGTCTTCCATTTTGCGAAGCGATCCGCGCCTTTGCTTCACTTTGTTGTTTTGTTCCTTCATTTTTCTTCTTTTTTGCGTCCGTTTTTGTGCCACGCATGAGAATAGACGAGCTCCCAATCCTTCCATTTTTCTCTTTTTTTTTGCAATAATTTGATATCTTTTGCTCCATTATAATTCAAGCTCACTCCTACAAATAAGAAATATCTAATGAGTATAATTCACTTCAAATTTCATGTAATCTCCCTCAACTTACACGACAAATGAGATGAAAATACACTAAAAATCATGTATTTTTGGCCATTTATCATTACCCCACACTTAGACTTTTGCTCGTCCTCGAGCGAATAAAATTAAGCACATTGGCAAGAAATAAATTTTCAAACCTACTCAAGCCTCACGCCAATGACAATGGTTTATACCAACGCTTAGAATCTAGCATAAGCTTCTAATGACAATAAAGATTATTGAATAGCATATGTGTTGGAAAACAAATGAAAGGAAGAAATAAAGGAAAAAGAAAACTGTACTAGAACGAAGTACAAGTGGGATTCGATCCCTCGACCTTAGGGAAATAAAACCAACCACCCAACCGATGAACCACTAAGCCCATTTAGAGCATGGGTGCTAGCAGATAATATTAGACAATTTCTGTGAATTATATACATGAAATATCTGATTTGTTGGGAAGACCATGGGTTCACGTGAACCCAATTTTATCAAGTAGATCCGCCCCTGAATGCAATACAACACGATACATTTGAATAGACATGTAGAAACCATCCAAACAAGTTGTAACCAAACACAAGGATATTAGTAATGGTACTTTATCACAACTACCTTTGCTTGTGTTTTGTATCAGTATGTGGCATTAGATTCTGATGATTGTTCTAAAAAATGGATTTCGTTATTTGAGAGCAAATTAATTTTGAATTTCTTATTTTACACTTAATTGCATGTTTTTATAATTACAAGTATATCATGACAGGTTTAAAATCACAAATTTTAAAAAAAAGACTTAAAACTTGTATGGGATCAAACACGCCACATAACTTAGAACAAATATAACATAATACTATACTGCAATGTAAAAATTTTGAAGGAAAGTCCAACCCATTTTTTCCTTTCCATGCATTTAATACAAAAGTTTTAAAAAGTAGAATCAAGTAGTGAGTTGGAGGTTAATAAGGTCATACATTTGTACTTTATTTTAGAAAAATTTACCAAGCCATACTATAATAGAAACGTGTTCACCACTTTTGTTTAGATTCGTACTTAATTTCATTTTATATCTATATTTACTATTTATGTACAAAACTATAATAAATAAATAAAAAAGATTCCTTAAATTTAGCATCTCATTCTCTCTCCTTCACCAACCTCCTCCGAAAAATTCGGATTTCATCTATTATTCAAAAGATTTCACATTCATTCTCTCTCCCTCATGCTTATCACCTAAAATCGGTACTTCTCTCACAATGCAGACGAAAATAGTAAAATTTTGTCTCTAAAATTATAGCAGCAAAGGATTCTCCATTGACATCCATTTAAAAGCTTTGAAACTTTGAATTCAACATTCAGAATTTACGAATTTGTTTGGATTGAGTGTTCTTGCAAGTGATGGAGACTATAACTTAGTTTATATCTCAATTTCGAGGGAAATTAGTTAAGTTTAGAGTTGATATTAAGTAAAATTTCAGTTTAAAACTCGAAGAAAACGAAGTTATAGGAATTATATGATAATGGTATGATAAATGTATCACAATTGTTTTAGAATTGTATCAAAATTGTCTGATACTTGTATCTACTACATCAATACCTAAACAATACCTGATATAATACTAATACAATTTTAATATAATATTATGTCAGATTTTAAGTTTAGAGTTGTGATTGAAACTTGAAGAGCACAATTATATCATAATTTTTTAGAAATGTATCGAAGTTTGTATCACAAATGTATGATAATTATATTATTATTGTATCAGATATTATTCTAGGTATTAATGTATTATGTACAAGTTAGATACAATTGTGATACAAGTATGATATATTTATGATACAATTATATTTTAGGTATTGATGTATCATATACAAATATCATAAAATTCCTGCAACTTCTTCTTCTTCGAGTTTCAATCTAAATTTTCACCTAAAACCAACTCTATACTTAACCAATCTTCCTCAAAATTGAGATATAAACTTCAAAGGATATTCTTAATCACTTGCAAGAACACCCATTCCAAAACAAATTACAAAATCATAAAACCCGAATATCGAATTCAAAGCTTCAAAGCTTTTTAACTTTATGTTCAACAGTCATATTAATTTAAATTAATCAACTACTTATTTTTGTCATTAATTAAATATAGTACAGTAAATCTTATGTGTGTTGATGAGCGCCAAACATTATGTATGATTTTTGTCGTAGGAAGTGGAGACCATCATTAAGGTAAAAAGCTAAGTGAATTTGCAGTCAAATTTGCATAGAAGAAGAGGGGAAGAGGGAGAGAGGAGAGGAAAGAAAAAAGGAAAGGATATAACTGAATCGCTTAATTGAAGGTAATAATGGGGTGAGAACGTTTTAAGGGGGATCGTATATAAATTATTAAAAAAATTAAGTCATTTATTGAACTACGCTAGCTGGCATTTATTGAACTACGCTAGCTGGCATTAGTTCACCGCTCACTAAGTTCACACCAAGATTTCGTTATTCCTAATCCCACCTTTAAACCCTCTGTATTGATCTCTCATATACGTTAGGAGTAATGTTGTTCAACAACTACTTAAACATGTACCATTTTCCAAGTACTATACACTAAATAAGCATAGTCAATTAAGGGTACTTCAATCAACCACAATAATCACGTAGTCGAATAAGTAAAGAAAGTCCAATGGCAAACTTATATTAAACGCAACAAAAATTCATCCTCCAAGAGGTTCCATCAAGCCCTAGAATAAAGAGTTTAGCTATTCATAATTGTTTGCACAACTAAAATATAAGAATTCATCACCAATAATAGAAAAAAGAAGAAGAACGATAAAAACTCGTTTCTGAATCTTCCGCCTTGCTCCTTGCTTGTTCTTGCCTTCAAAGATTTGTCTAACCCTTAAAAGGTCATTCTTTGATGTATTTATATTACTTAGGGTTGACGAGGGGCGGAACTTTTCAATCTAACTTCGGATGGGAGAAGCTGGAATCCGCGTCTGCCTTCGCGCGTCGCGCGCCCATGGACGCGGATTCAACTTTTAAAAGTCTTCCATTTTGCGAAGCGATCCGCGCCTTTGCTTCACTTTGTTGTTTTGTTCCTTCATTTTTCTTCTTTTTTGCGTCCGTTTTTGTGCCACGCATGAGAATAGACGAGCTCCCAATCCTTCCATTTTTCTCTTTTTTTTTGCAATAATTTGATATCTTTTGCTCCATTATAATTCAAGCTCACTCCTACAAATAAGAAATATCTAATGAGTATAATTCACTTCAAATTTCATGTAATCTCCCTCAACTTACACGACAAATGAGATGAAAATACACTAAAAATCATGTATTTTTGGCCATTTATCATTACCCCACACTTAGACTTTTGCTCGTCCTCGAGCGAATAAAATTAAGCACATTGGCAAGAAATAAATTTTCAAACCTACTCAAGCCTCACGCCAATGACAATGGTTTATACCAACGCTTAGAATCTAGCATAAGCT
Organism: Nicotiana tomentosiformis; assembly: GCF_000390325.3. Taxonomy (NCBI): domain Eukaryota; kingdom Viridiplantae; phylum Streptophyta; class Magnoliopsida; order Solanales; family Solanaceae; genus Nicotiana; species Nicotiana tomentosiformis. Next base: position 24,123,186 of record NC_090821.1, on the reverse strand, counting down.
TCTAATGACAATAAAGATTATTGAATAGCATGTGTGTTGGAAAACAAATGAAAGGAAGAAATAAAGGAAAAAGAAAACTGTACTAGAACGAAGTACAAGTGGGATTCGATCCCTCGACCTTAGGGAAATAAAACCAACCACCCAACCGATGAACCACTAAGCCCATTTAGAGCATGGGTGCTAGCAGATAATATTAGACAATTTCTGTGAATTATATACATGAAATATCTGATTTGTTGGGAAGACCATGGGTTTACGTGAACCCAATTTTATCAAGTAGATCCGCCCCTGAATGCAATATAACACGATACATTTGAATTGACATGTAGAAACCATCCAAACAAGTTGTAACCAAACACAAGGATATTAGTAATGGTACTTTATCACAACTACCTTTGCTTGTGTTTTGTATCAGTATGTGGCATTAGATTCTGATGATTGTTCTAAAAAATGGATTTCGTTATTTGAGAGCAAATTAATTTTGAATTTCTTATTTTACACTTAATTGCATGTTTTTATAATTACAAGTATATCATGACAGGTTTAAAATCACAAATTTTAAAAAAAAGGACTTAAAACTTGTATGGGATCAAACACGCCACATAACTTAGAACAAATATAACATAATACTATACTGCAATGTAAAAATTTTGAAGGAAAGTCCAACCCATTTTTTCCTTTCCATGCATTTAATACAAAAGTTTTAAAAAGTAGAATCAAGTAGTGAGTTGGAGGTTAATAAGGTCATACATTTGTACTTTATTTTAGAAAAATTTACCAAGCCATACTATAATAGAAACGTGTTCACCACTTTTGTTTAGATTCGTACTTAATTTCATTTTATATCTATATTTACTATTTATGTACAAAACTATAATAAATAAATAAAAAAGATTCCTTAAATTTAGCATCTCATTCTCTCTCCTTCACCAACCTCCTCCGAAAAATTCGGATTTCATCTATTATTCAAAAGATTTCACATTCATTCTCTCTCCCTCATGCTTATCACCTAAAATCGGTACTTCTCTAACAATGCAGACGAAAATAGTAAAATCTTGTCTCTAAAATTATAGCAGCAAAGGGTTCTCCATTGACATCCATTTAAAAGCTTTGAAACTTTGAATTCAACATTCAGAATTTATGAATTTGTTTGGATTGAGTGTTCTTGCAAGTGATGGAGACTATAACTTAGTTTATATCTCAATTTTGAGGGAAATTAGTTAAGTTTAGAGTTGATATTAAGTAAAATTTCAGTTTAAAACTCGAAGAAAACGAAGTTATAGGAATTATATGATAATGGTATGATAAATGTATCACAATTGTTTTAGAATTGTATCAAAATTGTCTGATACTTGTATCTACTACATCAATACCTAAACAATACCTGATATAATACTAATACAATTTTAATATAATATTATGTCAGATTTTAAGTTTAGAGTTGTGATTGAAACTTGAAGAGCACAATTATATCATAATTTTTTAGAAATGTATCGAAGTTTGTATCACAAATGTATGATAATTATATTATTATTGTATCAGATATTATTCTAGGTATTAATGTATTATGTACAAGTTAGATACAATTGTGATACAAGTATGATATATTTATGATACAATTATATTTTAGGTATTGATGTATCATATACAAATATCATAAAATTCCTGCAACTTCTTCTTCTTCGAGTTTCAATCTAAATTTTCACCTAAAACCAACTCTATACTTAACCAATCTTCCTCAAAATTGAGATATAAACTTCAAATGATATTCTTAATCACTTGCAAGAACACCCATTCCAAAACAAATTACAAAATCGTAAAACCCGAATATCGAATTCAAAGCTTCAAAGCTTTTTAACTTTATGTTCAACAGTCATATTAATTTAAATTAATCAACTACTTATTTTTGTCATTAATTAAATATAGTACAGTAAATCTTATGTGTGTTGATGATCGCCAAACATTATGTATGATTTTTGTCGTAGGAAGTGGAGACCATCATTAAGGTGAAAAGCTAAGTGAATTTGCAGTCAAATTTGCATAGAAGAAGAGGGGAAGAGGGAGAGAGGAGAGGAAAGAAAAAAGGAAAGGATATAACTGAATCGCTTAATTGAAGGTAATAATAGGGTGAGAACGTTTTAAGGGGGATCGTATATAAATTGTTAAAAAAATTAAGGCATTTATTGAACTACGCTAGCTGGCATTAGTTCACCGCTTACTAAGTTCACACCAAGGTTTCGTTATTCCTAATCCCACCTTTAAACCCCCTGTATTGATCTCTCATATACGTTAGGAGTAATGTTGTTCAACAACTACTTAAACATGTACCATTTTCCAAGTACTACACACTAAATAAGCATAGTCAATTGAGGGTACTTCAATCAACCACAATAATCACGTAGTCGAATAAGTAAAGAAAGTCCAATGGCAAACTTATATTAAACGCAACAAAAATTCATCCTCCAAGAGGTTCCATCAAGCCCTAGAATAAAGAGTTTAGCTATTCATAATTGTTTGCACAACTACAATATAAGAATTCATCACCAATAATAGAAAAAAGTAGAAGAAAGATAAAAACTCGTTTCTGAATCTTCTGCCTTGCTCCTTGCTTGTTCTTGCCTTCAAAGATTTGTCTAACCCTTAAAAGGTCATTCTTTGATGTATTTATATTACTTAGGGTTGACGAGGGGCGGAACTTTTCAATCTAACTTTGGATGGGAGAAGCTGGGATCCGCGTCTGCCTTAGCGCGTCGCGCGCCCATGGACGCGGATTCAACTTTTAAAAATCTTCCATTTTGCGAAGCGATCCGCGCCTTTGCTTCACTTCGCTGTTTTGTTCCTTCATTTTTCTTCTTTTTTGCGTCCGTTTTTGTGCCACGCATGAGAATAGACGAGCTCCCAATCCTTCTATTTTTCTCTTTTTTTGGCAATAATTTGATATCTTTTGCTCCATTATAATTCAAGCTCACTCCTACAAATAAGAAATACGTAATGAGTATAATTCACTTCAAATTTCATGTAATCTCCCTCAACTTACACGACAAATGAGATGAAAATACACTAAAAATCATGCATTTTTGGCCATTTATCACCACCCCACACTTAGACTTTTGCTCGTCCTCGAGCGAATAAAATTAAGCACATTGGCAAGAAACAAATTTCCAAACCTACTCAAGCCTCACGCCAATGACAATGGTTTATACCAACGCTTAGAATCTAGCATAAGCACTATTCATACTTTTCCTCAAGCTTTACGTCATGCCAAGACTAATTAAAATAATTGTGTGACTCTCTCTAACATCCTAGCCTCAAAATTTGACTCCAATACATCCCAAACTAAGACTCGCTTTTTGTGCCAACTCAAAAACCAAGGCCTTTACCAATCTTTTGTAAATCATGTTCCCTCACTAACAAACCAAAGAGAGAAAGTAGTCCACACACTCAAACATAAGTTTAAGTATATTTTAAGGACTCTCCCATCGAAAGAATTCGCTCACTCTCGCAAAAATAACTCATATGCCACCCAAGTTCGTACCATAGGCTTGCCCGTAGTATAAGACTTGACTAATTTAAGTTCGCACAAACTCGGATCAAGTAGGACTTCATAGGTTATAATGTAGGCTAAGGGGCGGGTAGGATATATTTGGAAAAAAATAGTGACTATCCCTCCTAAGCTTTTTAATACACCACACTTCACTCTCAAACACCTTCTCATCATGACCAAGTCAATGTCATGCCACGAACCAATACACGATTAGGCCCTTCTTCTTTAAGCATATAATAACGAAGATGCTCACTAGCCCAGATCAATACATGAGAGGTGTATTTCAAAATCTATTTTTTTCTTCTTTTTACACTCCCCTTAATTTTGGTGTTTCCAGCTAGTAATTCATTTAAACACAATGCGCCTTCTCGGCCTTCCTATGGTTCCACTCAAAAGCTACATGGTATCTCTCTTTACTCATATAGCGACTTAAGTGCTTTCATAGGTAAAGGGTGAACAAGATTTGATTAAGAACAAGGGGAATTTAGCTTGTAATGTGGGTGCCAAGGAAAAGGTCTACAAGCTCAAAAGAGTTGACTATAGATAATATTAGCACTGGTGGACAAAAGTGGATCAATGGTCAATCAAAGAAATGCCTATATCATCTCCTAGCCTAACGATACTTAATCATTTCGCTTCGACTCACACACGGGGTAAGTTTTAGACTAGCCTGAAATGGCACAAAGTACAACTCAAGCCTCTCACCTCGCACAATGCACATAACCTACCCAAGACGGGCCAAACCCGACTCTCAAGTTAAAGCAGCTAAGCATAGCCATCATAAAACTAAACCATATAGGAAGTACATGACAAGAGTCAAAAGATGATACCAAGAGTCAGAGTAAAGTCACATATATTCTCAAGGCACATACTCACAAGAATTACGAGGAAAGTACTAAGCACAAATGCTCTAGGTCTAAGACTCGATATAAAATATGTCATGAAGCACAATACTCAATCTCTTCCCATTCCAATATCAGTTCAAACAAACAAAGGAAAAGAATAAAAAATCTTTTTTTTAGACTTTAAACCCTCAAGAAAACTGTCTAGGTAATCCATCGTCGGGCAAAGTCCACAAATTCTTTTACAAAGTTTGAGAAAGAAAAACTACCTACGACTACCCAGTTCAAGAAAATGGCATCCTTAGGAAAGAACCGTGGTTTAAAGAAAACCTGGGATTATGCCAATAAAATGCTAACTATAATTATACAATTGCAATGGCCGTAAGTGTGATCATAACAAAATATATCACTAACAATTAAACACATGCCACAAAAATCAAATTATGACACCCCCACCCCCACAGTTAAGAGAGTGCACTATCCACAGTTGCACAATATCATAGAAACATACAATAAATAATCAATAGTATAGTGGGTGTCAGAAACTTCCTCATCATATCTCAAGCTGCGGGGAGTACCGGTAGCAAACCTCGATCCGCAATGATGATTGATCCTCTAATGCGACACCAGTTGTGTCGATGACTGCTATCATCTCACCCTCCCTAGTTGGAGTAGCATCCCCAACAGCCACCTCTCGAACTTCCGTCGGCTCCTCAGTAGCAGTGCCATCAGTAGCACACAAAGCAGACAACTATGTATCTCCCCGCTCCTCAAAGTCTGTCTGGACTCCAATGTGCCATACCTGTCTCCGTCCATGAACAACCTCGAGCAGCACAACGAACTGCTCTCACATCTACTGATCTCTAGTCTTCTGTGCGTCTAGAAAAGCACGGTCTCGTGCCTCTAAATCTGCTCGCAACTGCTGAAGTGCGCCCTCCATATCAGTGATGCGCTCACTATAGCCCTTCTTCTTTATAGTCATTTTTGATGGGTCCTGAACAGAGCAAATATTATGGAACGCTGACTCTATGCCTCCACATATCTCATCATCCTTCTCAGTCAACTTGTATTTAGTAAGTAACGCAGTCAAAGTATGCACAAAGTAGAGTGTCCACTGTACGTTCTTTCTGGTCTCCGCCATTTGACTTCGCAAGATAGCTTCAATGTTCACCACAATACCTATCATCAGTGCATATACCAAGAACACTCGTTCCCAAATCATAACAGACTTGTGTGTTGCTGACATTAATCTATTGCAGACCTAAGTCAACCATATTCGAGCCTCCTTGTTCATGTACATCTTTTCCAACCCATCAGTCTCTGTCCACTCGGCTCGTCCTGATCCCCCACACAAGACCACAATTATGTGGTCTAAATTCGGCCTTTGATCTCTCCTCCAGTACTTTGATTCGGACTGCGAAGGTATGCAGTAATACTTATTTATTGCCGTGGCGGAGATATCAACTTGAGTCCCACGAACCCAAACAATGTCATTGCCCCTGTCAGTGTCCCAGTTTGCATCTCACGCACGAGAGTCAAATTTGCCTCTCCCTTCGGCCTTTGAGCAAAGCGTGTCCACCCATTCTACTCTATTGCTCGCAAAATATCCGGGCAACTTGACTTGGTAGCCCCAAACCTCAATGGTCTTTCAAATAGGATTGGATTGATTTGCTTAGTATTTATAAGCTTCCATTTGTTCCATGCACTTTCACTCACAAACTTCTTTTCCCACATGGCCGTAGAAATCGGAGCACTCGGCTCCCCTTCACCTTCGGGCAACGAAATCACTATCTCCTCCTCGTCAGATGAGTCAGGTTCAGATTCTGACTCAACAACGTTTTTCGCCTTGCCCTTTCCCTTAACCTCAGCTACTTTTCACTTATTAGCCGGTGGTGGCTTTGAAGCCCCTTCTCTAATTTGGACCAGAACCTCTCTTTGCCTAGACGGCCGTGATTGACGTGCCCTTTGCTTTGTTTGTGCAGGCTGATCAGTGCTCAGATTGGTGGCCTCAGTGTCCACCTTGGAAGTTCCAATCTTTTCCTTATCATGCCTAGCCTATGTCCACATAGGGCTCTCTGACAGGTGGATAGGCCTAATTACAAAGGAAACTCTGGCGAAATTTTTGAAAATTTAAGGAGTTAGTCAAATTTGGGGTTACTGGTGTGTGGTATGAAAGACTGAGTTGCATAAGATGCTAATAACAGAATTTGACCCTCATTCGAGGATGAATGATCCTAAGCGGGGGAGAATGTAACACCCCAAAAAATTTCAAAGTACTTAAGTGTAAGGCCTGGTAAAATTTGCAAAGAAAATAATATTTCATGGTGCCGGACTAGGCTTACATATTTGAGCCGCGGCTCAGACTTTTTGGGTTGAACAATGCACGGGAATGAAAAGGAAAATTTTTGGCGAAAAAGTTCATTTTTGCGGTCCATTATGCGACCGCAGAACCACTCTGCGGACCGCATAATGGCCGCAGAGTGAGGCAGATTGGAAGCAACTATGCGGTCGACTATGTAACCGCATAACTGTTATGCGGTGCATTATGCGACCGCATAACAGTTATGCGGACCGCATAGTGACCACATACACAGACAGTTCTTTTGGCTCTTTTGTAACCAACTATGCGATCGATATGCGGTCCGCATATCAGTTATGCGATCGCATACCTTGTTCCTGAGCTCTATTTTTGGATTTTTAAAACCCGACCCTATTTCGTTAAATACACTATTTGGGTCATTTTTGAGCTATTATCTGACATTTTAGAGTGAGAGAGGGTGTCTTAGAGTGAGAAGGTGTTCTCTAATATTTGTCCTTCAATTCTTTCCTAAGTTTTGGAAGATTAAGAAGGGTTAACTCACTAGGCCTTCATCCTAGAGGTAAGATTCTACACCCTAACCCTCAATTTCGAATTTTGTGTAGAAATGGATAATAAGCAAGATAATTTCTGGGCAAGAGGATTGGTTATCTTACATGCATGTGTTATCAAAGGATGTAGGAAGGGTGTTGAGCTAAGAATGGTAAAGATTTGGCTGAGGGATGATGGAATCCTCCATAAAAGGGCCTTGAAACCTTAATGCACACCTAGTGTTTGATAAAATGCTCAAATGAGCTAGAACCATAATCATCTTCCTAATTATGGTTCAATTTGTTATATTTCTAAAATAGATTGAAGTTGCTAAGAATTCCGAAACGTTTTAAAGTTTAAGGAAGCTCAATTGAGGTATATTGGCTAAACTCTTCTTTAAGAGTTGGAATTCTCATTATCCTTGTAAGTTCCGACATGTTGATTATAAATCAAGTATTCCGATAAGTTTTGTGATGAAGATATATGTTCAATTCGTATTTCAAATGCTCTTATCATATTGCATTATAAATTGAGGATGTGTCCTAAACTATGGATTACGTATCCACATGTTATAATTTCTAGTTGTGATTTATGTGAAAGGTATTATGCTGAGTTGTGTAGAGATTGTGATTGTGATACACCTCCACCCGCATACATTGGGGTGAGGCGGCATGACCGTTTTGTGTAGGGATTATGATATTGTGGAACTGCACCTCCACCCGCTTACATTGGGGTGAGGCGGTACGACCGCTTTGTGTATGGTTTTGGTATTGTTATGGCACCACCACCCGCATACATTGGGGTGAGGCGGCATAGCCGCTTTGTGTTGGTATTGGTATCGTTGATGCATTTTCACCCGCATACATTGAGGTGAGGCGGCAAGGCCGTTTGATTAGAGTTATGGTATTGTACGTACACCTCCACCTGCATACATCGGGTGAGGCGGAGGGGCCGCTTTGTGTGAAGATGGTTATAGAGGATCTCATCTTAAATCCTATAAATGTTGTTGATAGCTTTTAATAAGCTTGCTATGGTTGAGACGATTATCTATATTATTCTATTGCCGCACTGGTTCATCATAATTATCTTGTATTTCTCAATTCTTAAATTGGTGTTTAGTTTTCATACTGATACTATTCGACGGTACTAACGTCCCTTTTGCCGGGGGCGCTGCATCTTTAAATGGATGCAAGTGGTTCCACAACAGGAGACATTGATCAGTGATAGCAGTACACCTTCTTTCCAACTGACTTGGTGAGCCCCACTTTATCCCGGGGTCATGTCTCTTTTATTCTTTTTGTATTATGGTTGAGGTATAGCCGGGGCCTTGTTGCTGCCATTATCATTGAAATCTTATTTATCTATAGAGGCTCCGTAGACATAGTGTGGGTTGTGTATTGGTACCGGGAAAGACAAACTATGCTATGTTGTGGTTGTATTACTTGTCCATTTGAGACTTTAAAAATGGTGAAACTTAAGGTAAGAAATTGGTAATTGCAGACACGATCACTTTATTGTTTAATTAAGGAAAACATATATTCTCTTTATTCATGAATGAGTTTGGGTAGAAGAAATCTAACAAGCTTGCTCGGTCGGGTTCACTCGGTTGAGCGCCGGTCGCGCTCCACGGTTTTGGGGTGTGACAAATTTGGTATCAGAGCCTAAGGTTTTAAAGTGTCCTAGGATGTCTCGGAGCCATGTCTAGTAGAGTCCTTATTATCGATGTGTTGTCGACCACATCTATAATTAGGATGCTACATGGGCATTTAGGAATAATACCCTTCTTTCATGTTCTTGATCGTGCGATAAAGTTGGTTGTAAGATTGTTCCTCCTTTTAACTCCTGCGTTGCTCTAATTTTCAGTACATGGCACCTAAGAAGAAGGCAAGAACTGGCCAAAGAGCCAATGTCACCCCAAGAGTGACAGTTGACCCTATAATTGATGATGCAGGTGAGCACCCGAGGAGTGAGAATATTCCTCCAGTTACTACACCGCCTGACTCTACTACAACTGATCAGACCGTGCCTGTCCCTACACCTACAGAAGGTGCAACAGTTCCTCCAACTGATATTCTAGTTCCACCTCCAGCTCCAGCTTTCGATTCTGGTGTGTCTGATATTGATATTAGGGGAGCCATACAAATGTTGACACGGTTAGTGGCTTCTCAGGCTCAGAGATTGAGTGTTGGGCCTACTTTTTCCAGTTATCCAAGGGAATCTGCTAGTTACAGGGTGAACAAGTTTCTTTAATTAGATCCTCCAGTGTTTATCGGTACTGATCACGAGGAGGACCCCTAGGACTTCATTGATGAGATGCACAAAATTCTCCGGGTTATGCATGCTACAGAGACGGAGGGAGTAGAGTTGGCCTCTTACCGCCTGAAAGGGGTGGCATATTCTTGGTTTGAGTTGTGGGAGGAATCCCGCTAGGAGGGAAGCCCTCCGGCAAGGTGGGGTGAGTTCACAGATGCCTTTAAGGATAATTTCTTGCCAGCCGAAACTAAGGCAGCTCGTGCCGCTGAGTTTGAAAGCCTGAAGCAGGGTAGTATGAATGTGTGGGAGTATCATATGGAGTTTGCGTGCCTGTCCAAGTATGCTATTCACATGTTGCCCACTATGGAGGCTAGAGTACGCCGGTTTGTACATGGCCTTAGCCCCTTGGTTATCAATGAGGCCTCTACAGCTGCCTTGAATTCCGATATGAACTATGGTAAGATGGTGGCATTTTCTCAAGCCACAAAGACCCGCAAATTGAAGAATAGAATGGAGCGTCAGAGTAGCAGCAAGGCCCGGTCCGCGGGCAACTTAATGGTTCTTCCGGTGGTGGTGGTGGTAGGTCAGCATTCAGGGGAGCGTCATCAGGACCATCCCAATCATTCGCCCAGTCTTCGATGGGTGCACAATTATCTGGACCCAGTCAGGGTAATAGGGGACCCCACCAGCAGGGTCGGCCCGACAGAAGGTTTCAGCAGCGGAGGCTTCCATGCCCTAAGTGTGGGAGGATGCACTTTGGGTCCTGTTTCATGGACCTACCTGTATGCTATGGGTGTGGTTTGCGGGGTCACATTCAGAGAGATTGCCACTCGTCCCACCAAAATATGGGCAGAGGCGTGACACAGCCAGCTAATTCTGCAGCTACTACATCCACAACACCTCTAGCTCAAGGCACCCCAGCACCCACAGGGCGTGGTGCAGCTAGAGGTGTTGCACAAAATTCGGGAGGACCCAGCAGATTTTATGCTATGCGGAGACGTCGGGAATTAGAGGCTTCTCCAGATGTTGTCACAGGTATATTGACTGTCCAATATCATGATGTATATGCTCTTATTTATCCCGGTTCCACTTTGTCATATGTCACACCTTATGTTGCTATGGAATTTGGGATAGAACTAGAATAACTTTATGAGCCGTTCTCTGTATCTACTCCGGTTGGTGAGTCTATTTTGGCCGCACGAGTTTATAGGGATTGTGTTGTCACATTGCGTGGTTGAGACACCGTGGCCTATCTTATTGAATTGAGAATGGTCGATTTTGATATGATAATGGGGATGGATTAGCTTTATTCATGTTTTGCCAAGCTTGATTGCCGAATCAGAACTGTTAGGTTCGAATTTCCAAATGAGCCAGTTATTGAGTGGAAGGGTGATGATGTAGTGCTGAAGGGTAGGTTTATTTCTTACCTTAAGGCCACAAAGATGATCAACAAGGAATGTATTTACCATTTGGTCTGGTTACGGACACCGATGCCGAGACACCTACACTTGAGTCCGTGCCTGTTGTGAATAAATTTTCGGGAGTCTTTCCGGATGAATTCCCTAGGATCCCTCCAGACAGTGAGATTGATTTTGGGATTGATGTGATGCGAGACACACATCCTATATCTATTCCACCCTACAGAATGGCACCGACTGAATTGAAGGAGCTAAAGGAACAATTGAAAGATTTATTAGAAAAGGGTTTCATCCGACCTAGTGTGTCGCCATGGGGCGCACCTGTTCTCTTTGTAAGAAAGAAAGATGGGTCACTACGTATGTGTATTGACTATCGGCAGCTTAATAAGGTAACAATCAAAAATAAGTACCCACTGCTAATAATAGATGACTTGTTTGACCAATTGCAAGGTGCTAGGTACTTCTCCAAAATTGATTTACGATCCGGGTATCACCAATTGAAGATCAGGGAGCGGGATATTCTGAAAATAGTATTTAGGACCCGATATGGGCATTTTTAATTTCTGGTGATGTCTTTTGGGCTAACAAATGCCCTAGCAGCCTTCATGGATCTTATGAATCGAGTTTTTAAGCCATTCCTCGACTCTTTTGTGATAGTGTTTATTGACGATATTCTTGTATATTCACAAAGTCGAGAAGACCATGTCGATCATCTCAGGGTAGTTCTGCAAACCTTGCAGCAGCACCAGTTATATGCAAAGTTTTCAAAGTGTGAATTTTGGCTTGAATCGGTTATATTCTTGGGTCATGTAGTCTCTAGTGAGGGAATTAAGGTTGATCCTCAGAAAATTTCAGCTATGAAAAATTGGCCGAGGCCTACAACTCCAACATAGATTCGCAGTTTCTTAGGCTTAGCTGGGTATTACAGAAATTTTGTAGAGGGGTTTTCTACTCTTGCCTCTCCATTGACTAAATTGACGTAGAAGGCAATTAAGTTCCAATGGTCAGAAGCTTGTGAAAAGAGTTTCTAAGAATTGAAAGCAAGATTGACTACGGCACCGGTGTTGACTCTACCGGAGGGTATAGATGGATTTATGGTATATTGTGATGCTTCAAGAATCGGGCTTGGGTGTGTATTAATGCAACATGGAAATGTGATAGCTTATGCTTCTAGGCAACTAAAGAATCATGAAAACAACTATCCAACACATGATTTAGAACTTGGGGCGGTGGTATTTGCATTGAAAATTTGGCGACATTATTTATATGGGGTCCATGTGGATATCACGGACCACAAGAGCCTTTAATATATTTTCAAACAGAAGGAATTGAATCTGAGGCAGAGAAGATGGCTTGAATTACTCAAGGATTATGACTTTGATATTTTATACCATCCAGGGAAGGCTAATGTTGTGGCGGATGCTCTCAGCCGAAAATCTATGGGTAGCTTAGCACACTTGGATGCATATCAAAGGCCATTGGCCAAAGAAGTTCACCGATTGGCTAGTTTGGGAGTTCATCTTGCGGACTCTAGTGAAGGAGGGGTAATTGTGCTAAATAGGGCTTAATCATCACTTGTAGTGGAAGTCAAAGAAAAATAATACAACGACCCATTGTTGGTACAATTGAAAGAGGGGATTCATAAACATAAGACCATGGCCTTTTCTCTTGGCATGGATGATGGTACACTAAGGTACCAAGGGCGACTATATGTTTCAAATGTGGATGGTCTCCGTGAAAGAATTTTGACTGAAGCTCACACTTCTAGGTATTCTGTGCACCTAGGTTCTACAAAAATGTATCATGATCTTAAGGAAGTCTATTGGTGGAATGATATGAAGAGGAATGTGGCGGACTTTGTAGCAAGATGTCCGAACTGTCAGCAAGTGAAGGCCGAACACCAAAGGCCCGGTGGAATGGCACAGAACATAGAAATTCCAATGTGTAAATGGGAAATGATTAATATGGACTTTGTGGTAGGATTACCGAGCACTCCGCGCAAGTTTGACTCAATTTGGGTGATTGTGGATCGACTCACGAAATCAGCACACTTTTTGCCGGTTAAGTCTACCGAGACAGTGGAGCAGTATGCTCAGTTGTATATCAAAGAAATAGTCAGGTTGCATGGCACCCCAGTTTCCATCATTTCTGATTGGGGGGCACAATTCACTGCTAATTTTTGGAAGAAATTTCAGCAAGGTTTGGGTACTCAAGTGAATCTTAGTATAGCCTTTCACCCGCAGACTGATGGGCAGGCAAAGCGGACTATTCAGACGCTTGAGGATATGTTGCGCGCTTGTGTTATAGACTTCAAAGGTAGCTGGGATGATCATTTACCACTCATAGAGTTTGCATATAACAATAGTTATCATGCTAGCATTCAAATGGCACCGTTCGAGGCTTTATATTATAGGAGATGTAGATCTCCCATTGGGTGGTTCGAAATTGGGGAAGCAGTGTTGATAGAGATTTGGAATTCAAAGAAGATGATTGGGTATTTTTGAGAGTTTCCCCCATGAAGGGTATAATGCGATTTGGTAAGAAAGGGAAATTGAGTCTGAGGTATGTCGGACCGTACAAAATCATTCAGAGGATCGGTGAGGTAGCATACAAGCTTGAGCTACCACCTGAGATATTATTAGTACACCCGGTGTTCCATGTGTCTATGTTAAAGAAAGTAGTTGGAGACCCGACAGTCATTGTTCCGGTTGAGACTATTGAGGTAAATAAAGAATTGACTTATGAAGAGATTCCAGTTTCTATTATTGATCGGCAAATATGAAAGTTGAGAAACAAAGAAATTGCATTCGTGAAAGTGCTATGGCGAAACCAACAGGTTGAAGAGGCTACTTGGGATGCCGAAGAAGAAATGAAGAAAAAGTATCCTTATTTATTTGAATAACCATGTAATTATGAGTTGTGCCTTATGAAAATGCTAAGGGATATTCCTATGAAATATGTATGACTTGTACATTTGGTGTTAAGGGTGTCCCGTTCTGGTAATATAATTGCTTGTGAGGCCACAGTTGGTGTTGTTTTGTATTATGTTACGTTGTTGGATTATGTATATGCTGTTAGGATGTGTTTCTGGGGCTCTCTGACAGGTGGATAGGCCTAATTACAAAGGAAACTCTGGCGAAATTTTTGGAAATTTAGGGAGTTAGTCAAATTTGGGGTTGCTGGTGTGTGGTATGAAAGACTGAGTTGCATAAGATGCTAATAACAGAATTTGACCCTCATTCGAGGACGAATGATCCTAAGCGGGGGAGAATGTAACACCCCGGAAAATTTCAAAGTACTTAAGTGTAAGGCCTGGTAAAGTTTGCAAAGAAAATAATGTTTCATGGTGCCGGACTAGGCTTACATGTTCGAGCCGCGGCTCGGACATTTTGGGTTGAACAATGCACGGGAATGAAAAGGAAAATTTTTGGCAAAAAAGTTCATTTCTGCGGTCCATTATGCGACCGCAGAACCACTCTGCGGACCGCATAATGGCCGCAGAGTGAGGCAGTTTGGAAGCAACTATGCGGTCGACTATGCCACCGCATAACTGTTATGCGGACCGCATAGTGACCGCATACACGGACAATTCTTTTGGCTATTTTGTAACCAACTATGCGACCGATATGCGGTCCGCATATTAGTTATGCGATCGCATATACGATCGCATACCTTGTTCCGGAGCTCCATTTTTGGGTTTTTAAAACCCGACCCTATTTCGTTAAATACACTCTTTGGGTCATTTTTGAGCTATTATCCGACATTTTAGAGTGAAAGAGGGTGCCCTAGAGTGAGAAGGTGTTCTCCAATATTTGTCCTTCAATTCTTTCCCAAGTTTTGGAAGATTAAGAAGGAAACTCACTAGGTCTTCATCCTAGAGGTAAGATTCTACACCCTAACCCTCAATTTCGAATTTTGTGTAGAAATGGATAATAAGCAAGATAATTTCTGGGCAAGAGGATTGGTTATCTTACATGCATGTGTTATCAAAGGATGTAGGAAGGGTGTTGAGCTAAGAATGGTAAAGATTTGGCTGAGGGATGATGGAATCCTCCATAAAAAGGGCCTTGAAACCTTAATGCACACCTAGTGTTTGATAAAATGCTCAAATGAGCTAGAACCATAATCATCTTCCTAATTGTGGTTCAATTTGTTATATTTCTAAAATAGATTGAAGTTGCTAAGAATTCCGGAACATTTTAGAGTTTAAGGAAGCTCAATTGAGGTATGTTGGCTAAACTCTTCTTTAAGAGTTGGAATTCTCATTATCCTTGTAAGTTCCGACATTTTAATTATAAATCGAGTATTCTGATAAGTTTTGTGATGAAGATATATGTTCAATTCGTATTTCAAATGCTCTTATCATATTGCATTATAAATTGAGGATGTGTCCTAAACTATGGATTACGTATCCACATGTTATAATTTCTAGTTGTGATTTATGTGAAAGGTATTATGCCGAGTTGTGTAGAGATTGTGATTGTGATACACCTCCACCCGCATACATTGGGGTGAGGCGGCATGGCCGCTTTGTGTAGGGATTATGATATTGTGGAACTGCACCTCCACCCGCTTACATTGGGGTGAGGCGGTACGACCGCTTTGTGTATGGTTTTGGTATTATTGTGGCACCACCACCCGCATACATTGGGGTGAGGCGGCATAGCCGCTTTGTGTTGGTATTGCTATCGTTGGCATTTCCACCCGCATACATTGGGGTGAGGCGGCATAGCCGCTTTGTGTAGGTTTTTGGTACTATGGTTATACATCCACCCGCATATATTGAGGTGAGGCGGCAAGGCCGCTTGATTAGAGTTATGGTATTGTACGTACACCTCCACCTGCATACATCGGGTGAGGCGGAGGGGCCGCTTTGTGTGAAGATGGTTATAGAGGATCTCATCTTAAATCCTATAAATGTTGTTGATAGCTTTTAATAAGCTTGCTATGGTTGAGACGATTATCTATATTATTCTATTGCCGCACTGGTTCATCATAATTATCTTGTATTTCTAAATTCTTAAATTGGTATTTAGTTTTCATACTAGTACTATTCGACGGTACTAATGTCCCTTTTGCCGGGGGCGCTGCATCTTTAAATAGATGCAGGTGGTTCCACAGCAGGAGACATTGATCAGTGATAGCAGTACACCTTCTTCCCAGCTGACTTGGTGAGTCCCACTTTATCCCAGGGTCATGTATCTTTTATTCTTTATGTATTATGGTTGAGGTATAACCGGGGCCTTGTTGCCGGCATTATCATTGAAATCTTCTTTATCTATAGAGGCTCCGTAGGCATAGTGTGGGTTGTGTATTGGTACCGGGAAAGACAAACTATGCTATGTTGTGGTTGTATTACTTGTCCATTTGAGTCTTTAAAAATGGTGAAACTTAAGGTAAAAAATTAGTAATTGCAGACACGACCACTTTATTGTTTAATTAAGGAAAACATATATTCTCTTTATTCATGAATGAGTTTGGGTAGAAGAAATCTAACAGGCTTGCTCGGTCGGGTTCACTTGGTTGAGCACCGGTCGTGCTCCACGATTTTGGGGCGTGACACAACCTTTCCAAAAGAACCAACAATATCAATATTTCCACAACAAATAGTCCACGACTCAAACAAAATGTGTAAAGAATGTCAATAACAACAAAATGTACGAGAAAGTAACTCAACTATGAACAACACTCTCTTTAAACACAACTTCAGCTAAAATAGATTAATGACTTTCAATAACTTCAACTTCAATTAATATCTTAAGGATAAACTCGATAATGAAGGTATTTCCATGAAATGGCAAACTTCGGATTCTAGCGTATGAAATTGGCTAACAATGAAAGAGATGGCACGAACTAGCAACTACGTCAAAATGCATGAGAATAACACGGCAACAAAAAGGATATCATGTAACAACAATTTCAATTAAGAGTAACTCAACAATAAAGAAAGTCACATAATGATAAAAGAGGTAACGACTTCAAATAAAGAATATAAGAGTAAACTTTACAAGTAAAGGATGTGACATGTAACAACAACTTCAAATAAAGCATGCGAAAGTAATCAAGACAATTAAAAGATATAACATGTGCTAACAATTCCAAATAAATACATGAAAGAAGCCTAAGAGTCTAAACTAGTCAATTTCCACATATAAGTCCGAGTACATACTCGTCACCTCGCGTACACAGCTTTCACATGACATAAAATAACATGAACGACTCAAATCTCAAGGGGTAGTTCCCCCCCCCCCTTCCAAAAAGTTAGGCAATATACTTACCTCAAGGAAGACAAATCAATACTCTAAATGGCATTCTCGTGTGAAACAAACCTCAAAACTGTAAGGCCCCGTAAAATTTCGCAAAGGAATTTTAGGTTTCGTGGTGCCGAGGTAGACTTATGCGTTGATGATTGTAGAAAATCTTCGGAAGTATAGGGCATTTCTGCGGTTCATTCTGCGACCGCAGAATCACTCTGTGGGCCGCAGATATGCCGCAGAATGAAGCATAAACTTGAGCTAAATTTTAGGATCATTGAGCGGTCCATTATGCGGCCGTATAACCATTTTGCTGGCCGCAGATCCCATCGCAGAACCAGCATGAGAAATTTTTGAAGAAGGTTCTGCGGTCCATTAAACGACTGCAGAATAGGTCTGCGGACCGTATACCGGCTGCAGAATAAGGCAAAATCGCCCAGTTCCGGAGGGCAATTGTGTGGTCCATTTTGCGGACCGTAGAAGCATTATGCGGTTGCATATGCGACCACAGATCTGTGACGAGGCTCCATTTTTTTTATTTTTATAACCCGACCCCATTTTGATAAATAGCCTTTGGGGCTCATTTTGAAGGCAAAAATCTGATATTTTTAGAGAGAAGTGAGAATGTTCTAGAGAGAGAAGGAAACCCTAGGCTAATTGTTCATGAATCTTTGCTCAAGACTTGGAGAATTCACAAGGAAAACTCACAAGGTCTTCATCTAAGAGATAAAGTTCTAACCCTAGTCTTCAATTTTGAGTTTGGGCAGAAGATGGGAGATTGGGAGTCTGCTTTTTGGGTATGAGAGTTGTTATTTATGCATGTATGTAAATATAAGAATGGTGGGAAAGTAATTGAGCTAATATAAGTAATCTCTTGGTATTGAATGGGTTATGGAGTGAAGGAAATCTTGTAGAAAAACTTTGTGGTCAAATTTGCACACCTAGTGTTTGATGAAATGCCTAAATGAGGTGAACCCATGAATATCTTCATAATTATGATTCAATTTTGTTATATTTCTAAATAGATTGGGATTGCTAGGATTTTTGGAACATTGTAGTAATTTAAGGAAATCTCAAAGCAAGGTATGTTGGCTAAACTCCTCTCTTAGAATTGAATCCCACGGTATTCATGTAATTTATGCAAGTCTCGAGTTGTTCATTATAAAATTGGCTATTTCGAATAAGCTTGTGTTGAAAGATATATGTTCAATATGTATCCCAAATGCTTTTATCATGTTATGTTATCATTTGAGAATGTGTTCAAAGTATGGGTTGTGCATTGAAAATGTTTCGACTTCAAGTCAAGTTCAAACGAAGGCTATTATGCCAAATTTTGTGAAAAATGTCAATGTGCCTAAGACTCTTATTTGCTCACATGTGTACTTAAAGTCTTGAATAGAAATACCTTGTTGTTGATGATCCATGATGATGTTTGAAAGTGAAAGAGGTGAGCATGAGATATAAAATGTGGCCATCATGCCAAGAATAAAAATTACACTTGTGGCTAATAGTGCCAATGAAACGAAAGGATGTGTGAAAGATTATGAAATGATTTTTAAATTCTCTATATAATAAATGTTTTGGGAGTATCGTTAGTCACCAAGGAAGGGTAGGTTGAAATAACCTAACCCAGAAACTACACGTGCCGGTGTAGGAGTAATTGAGGGGTAAATCCCCGTATTGATGTGTTGAGATTATTGCCCTTAAATGGGATGAGATTGATGTGATGAAATTACCGATGGGGAGTTGTACCAGTTAGACTTGTCGGATAGTTCCCTCATGTGTCTCTTTACCCATCTTCAGTTATATTTCGACTTGTACTGGTTGGGTATGGATTGTAACGTATGTGACTAGGTGGCATTAGGTGAACCTTGTCGGTCGAATAGCTTGTACTGAATGAGATGAGATCATTGGACCTAGAATTAGTACGATCGACCTTGGATAAGGTATGTCTGGATAAGAATGTCGTTGATCAGCTTAAAGCTTGGCATTGTTTCTTGTAGAGCAAGAGGACTCCATGACTTGTTGGTTGGGTGAGTGGTTATGAGTTTACATATGTTTATTACATTATTGCAGTGTTGCGAAGGTTTGGAACAAGGATTTATTTCATATGAGGTTATTTACCGGTACCGGGTTTGGTAGTGGCAACTATTGTGGTCGGAGATGTTGCTATGGGCATATGAGCGATGGGTTACATCGTGTGATTATACCTTGTGAATGTATTGTGATCTGTTGTAGCTGATTGGGGTCGATATAGTGTGTATATGTGATAATCGAGTCTTAGGAGGAGGCATGGATGTTGAAATTTGGTTCTAAGGATTATCGGTTAAGGTTGAAGAAATAATCTTCAGTTGAGTTAGTGTTGACGTGTTTATGTGGATTGAGGTGACGTGGGATCGCACATGCATATGTGTATGGTGAGTTTATACAGTGATTTGATGGCTATGGTGAGACTCTTGGTACGTTCGAGGACGAACGTTTGTTTAAGAGGGGGAGAATATAACGACTCGACTGGTTGTTTTGTGTATTTGAGCTCTATTTCCCCTTTGAAGATTCCCGTGTGTGTATGTGTAGTTATGTGACTTGTCAAGTTGATTGGTTTAGTTTCAGGGAGGTTTTGGATTGATTTGGAATGCTTGGTTCTTAGTTTGGAAGCTTAAGTTAGAAATGTTAACCGTGGTTTGACTTTTGTGAAAACGAGACCACAACGGTATTTTGATGGTTCCAATAGGTTCGTATGGTTATTTAGGACTTAAGCATATGTCTGAAATTTGATTTGGAGGTTCCTAGGATGATTTGGCTCTCTTTGACGGAAGTTGGCAATTTGAAGGTTTAGAAATTTCTTAAGTTCGACCACGGGTTGACTTTGTGGCTATCGGGTAGGTCCGTTTTGTCATTTGAAACTTGTGTGCAAAGTTTGGTGTCATTCCACGTTGGTTTGATAGGAATCGGACGCTTAGTTGTGATTTTAACGATTCTTGAGTTTCATTTTTGAATTCTACGTGTTTTGGTGTTTGATTCGTGGTTCTGGATGTTATTTTGGTATTTTGATCTCGCGAACGAGTTAGTATGATGTTTTTCAACTTGTCTGGATGTTTTGTTTGGAGCCCCGGGGTCTCGGGAGAGTTGCAGACGCGTTTCAGAGTGTTTCGGGTTGTTTCAGTTTTGCTGGTTCTTTGCTGGTGCTACAGGTCTCCCAAATGCGAGATCCTGCATGTATTTGTGAACCATCACTTTTGCGAGGTGGGAATCACAATTGCGAGGGCTGGGTATTCTGGCCACATTCGCATTTGCGAGCTCCACATTTGCGAAGTCTGAGTTGCATTTGCGACATTGGCTGGGTTGTGGCCAGTTTGCATTTGTGAGCATGTTGTCGCTTTTGCGATATTGCCTAGCTTCACGTTTTCGAAGCGTACGTCGCAATTGCGACATTTCCTGGGGATGGCAGGGTTCGCTTTTGCGACCTGTGTCTCATTTGTGGAGGTCGCATTTGCGAACCTCTGGTCGCAAATGCGATATCTGCAGCTGGTTTTAAGGATGTATTTCGGTGAGCCCTAGACTTGGTGAGAGGCAATTTTTGGTGGAGATTTTCACATCTAGCTATTGGATAAGTGATTTTTACTCAATTTCAATATTATAACATGATTATTTATGAATTTTAACATCAAAATCATGGGATTTGAAAGAATATTTTTGAAATTTTTGACTATGTTTTGAAAAATAAAAATTTGAGATTTGAGAGTTGAATTGAACTCGGATTTGAAAATCAAACACATATATGGACCGTGGGGTTATGGATAGTCGAGATCTACTCTTCGACTCGGGTTTTAATCGGGCAAGCCCGGTATTGATTTTTGTTGACTTTTTGAGAAATGTGTAAAGATCTTAACTTTATTAATTGAAATTGAATTCTCTTGCATTGTTTGGTGTTATGAAGTCGCTTTTGGCTAGATTTGTGCCGAACGGAGGTGAATTTTAAAGGAAAAGCATTTTTAGAGTATTGATTGAGGGCGTTTGAGGTAAGTATCTTGCCTAACCTTTTGTGAAAAAATTACCCCTTAGGATTTGGCTTAATTGCTTATTTGTGTTATGTGTAGACGATATGTACACGAGGTGAAGAGTGTGTACGCGGACATTTGTGTGTTTTATGATCGAATTTGACCCGAGGTTGCTTTTAGTACCTTGTTTTGATTGAGAGGTCCCTGTACTACATGTTTTTCACTTTGGATAATTACTTGAATCTATGTTCCATGCTAGAGATCATGTTTTAGGATCGTATTTCCTAAATTGGACAAGTTGGGCATTTGTAAGATTGTTACTGATTGAGTTAGATTTCATGCTTATATGTTGAACACCCATCCGCATTTTCTTATTGAATTGCCCTTATGCATTGCGTTGGCAGATTATGAATTTATGTCTTGGTGATAATTATTGGCATGCTATGTTGTTATGATTGTGGCACATGGCTACTTGTTGGGCGAATTGTTCGGGTGTTCGCACGAGATTTCTGTCGTGCCATTATTATTGTTGATATTGCACATGTAGCGAGAAAAGGCGGGTTATATCGAATTTGCACATGTGGCGAGACAAGGCGGGATGATTGCTAAAATGTGTGTGGCTAGACAAGGCGGTCATTTACTTTATTGTTGCGCACGCGGTGAGATAAGGGTGGTTATGTGGGGATGATATGTGATGGCCTAGGGGAGTTCATTGATGATGTTTGTGTGGTGGTGAAAAAGGGGTGTTCTTGTTTGTGCTTATGACTTCTTTGTGTGTGTCATGCATTTATACATGATTTGTTGTGTGATTTCTAATATTCCAATATATGCCTCTGTTATTACTTGATGTTTTGATTGTCAAGATGGATTCACTTACGTGGAGTTGTTATTTCATATTCTATTGAGTTGTTGGAAGTGTAATGGATAGAAATAAAAAAAAGTTATTATCATGCATTACTTCGTTTGTTTCTTGATAGTTATCTGGAACGTGTTGTGGTTAATTGATGCGGAATCAGACTTACATTGTGGCACGAGTTCTTTGTCGTGCAAGTGTGATTTATACTGTGGCACGAGGTCTTTGTTGTGCAAGTATGACATATATTGTGGCACAAGGTCTTTGTCGTGCGAGGGTAATTGATAATGTGGGTACGAGGTGCCTTGTTTGTGACTCTAATAAATGACTTATTGTTGAAACTGAGCCTTATCTGTATTAAATTGTTATTACTTGTTCTGATGAGATTATAGTTATTGCTTCCTGTTGTTAGTCTTTGATATTGTTGCATAGTTTATTTGACTATTGAGTGTCTTCACTTGAACCTCGTCACTACTCCACCGAGGTTAGTATTGATACTTATCAACTATGGTATACTCATACTATGCTTCTGCATATTCTTTGTGGAGATCTAGGTTCTTTGAATCGGGTTGATCGTTAGGTGACGTGCGAGCGCAGGTTAGAGACTTCAAGGTATCCATGTTGTTCCGTTCGCAGGCCTCGACGTCACCGTATTTACTTTATTCTCTATTATTTATATATTCTAAACAATATTGTACTACTCGAAATTTGTTATGTATTCATGTAGAGCTTATGACTCAGTATTACAGGATTTAGGAAAATTGCTTATTGTAACCACATTTGGCAGTTTTATTTTATTTTTCAGTTTTTATTAAGTCTATAGCTGTTATAATCTAATTGGCGTCATTTTGTGATAGGCTTACCTAATCTTTAACTAGGTGCCATCACGACCTCTACGGTGGGATTTTGGGTCGTGATAGTCCTGGGGTTGTCGCATTGCCCCTTGTGAAGTGAGCCAAGCTGGCATGCACGTCTAGTGCAACTGAGTGTTGGTTTTTCACTTTTAAACTTCTTCTGAACTCCCAAAACTCACCCAAGCCCCTCAGGATCCCTCCAATACATCTTGACTAGTTCATATACCCTATACGAACTTGTCCAAGGGCTCAAAACACGTATGGAAGCATCACAACTAAGAATCAAGGTTCAACCCGAACTTATGAACTCTCTTAAGTTCTTCAAATTTCAATTTTCGCACCAAGCGAGCCTCTCGGAAGCTGGATCGAACATACGTACAAGTCTAAAATCATAAAACGAACCTATAGGAACCTTCAATTGATGGTTCTATGTCTATTTAGTCCAAATGTTTACTTTAGTCAACTCCCTTAACTTAAGGCTTCAAGTTAGCAACTAAATATTCCAAAATGCTCCTGAATCTCTCGAACCTGTACCACCCATACTTGCAAATCATAAATTATCAATATGAACCTATAGAAAGTCTTAAATAAGGGAAAGAGGTTCTAGAACTCAAAACAACAAGTTGGATTATTATATTATCCAATCTGTGATGAATTATTATGTCCATAACACTGATCTGCTAGCAATTTAATTGCCTTGGCATGCAGTTCTTGCGAGTTAGCACAAACAAAATCAAAATAAAAGTTGCATTATGCAAAACAAGTTTCTTCAAAAACTCAAAACTGAACTAAAATGCAACCAAACAAAATGTCTTTTGCGATGACTTTACGTTCTCCAATTCCCATGAGAGAAATACTATTTACATAAGAATAAACCCTAAACTGTTATTTGTAGCTCCCAAATTTCCTCCATAAAATGGGTCGTTTTGACGTTTTACATTTTTCAACGATATTTTTTAAGTTTAAAGGAATTATCATTTTCATTCAAAAGGTGGAGGGACTATTTTTTCGCGATACTTAAAGATTAAGGGGTAAAGTGAAATTTACTCTACTCAAGGAGAAATTTACCACTTTAATATAGACAATTGAAATGAAATATATCTCCTAAATATTTTTAATAATTTTGGAGAAACAATAACGATTGCTCTAATACTTAATAAGAAAGAGAAAAAAGATATAATGACCGGGAGTTGACTTCGATGTTATCGGGTTTGGATTATCGTTCTGAGATTTGGAATAGGTTCTATATGTCATTTGGAACATGTATGCAAAATTTGGGTTCAATCCGAATTGGTTAGGCTTGAATCGGACGCTTGGTTCGAAGTTTGATGTTTATGAACTTAAGAGATTGATCTTGATCGATAATTCATGGTTTTGATGTTGTTATGTGGGATTTAAGGCCTCGAGTATGTCTGTATTATGTTTGGGACTTATTGGTATATTCGGACGGGGTCCCGAGGGGCTCAGATGAGTTTCGGATAGGTTTGGGTTGTCTTGCGCTCGTTTTTATGTTTCGACATTTTCTTCAAGCATAAATAGTATCACATTAAGCAAACGCTCCAATTTCTGTTTTGATTAAAGCATTAGATCCGTATTGTAATTACAGAGCCATAGCAAAAATAATCGTCGAATTTGGACATCATATGAGGGAATTATGCTCATTTTAGTGTCAGAGAAGAGAGCTGGTTCTGGTGCTTTGCTTATGCGAAGTTGAGTCTGCATCTGCGACCTCGCAGGTGTGAAAAATGATCTGCAAAAGCAAAAATGGCAGCTAGAAATGCGCAGGTGTGGCTTTTTGGGCGCAAAAGCGGAAATGCATGTGTATAAAAAAACAGACTACGTTCTTTTGGTATTTTGAGCATATCTTTAGTTCTAGAGCTCTTATTTAGGTGATTTTGCGGCGTTCTTCTCGTAATTTCATGGGGGTCAGTATCTAATCTCAATATTTGTATTTTAACATGATTCAAGTATTACATTTATGAATTAATCAATGTTTTAATTGGAGAATTGGGGGGTTTTATCAAAAACTTTTCTAAAGAGAATAATTGAGTTTTGAACATCGATTCGGAGTCGCAATTGGATGAAATTAGTATGGTTGGACTCGTAATTGAATGAGTGTTTGGATTTTGTGAATTTTGTTGGGTTCCGAGGTGTGGTCCCGGGATTGACTTTTTGAGCTGACTTTTTAGTTTTTATTAAAGAACCAAGCTTTATTATCCGGAATTATTTCCTATGATTTTATTTATGATATTGAGTTATTTTGACTAGATTTGAGTCGTTTGTATCACGCCCCGAACTCGGGGAGCGCGACCGGCGCTCAGCCGAGTGAACTTGGTCAAGCAAGCATGTTAGATACTTTCTACCCAACTCACTTATGAATAAAGATAGTACATATTTTCGTTAATTAGACAATAAAGAGATCATGTATACAATACCAGTTCATTACCATTAGTTACTTCATTTTAAAGTCTGAAATTACACACATTTTCATGGTCTGAAGTGGAACAAGTAATTCAAACACAACATAACCTGTTTGACTTCCCCAACACTAATATATAACCCACACTATATTTACGGAGCCTCTAATAGATACAAAAGAGTACTACGATAGTGTCGGCAATAAGACCCCGACTATACCTCAAACACAATACACAAGGAACAAAAGATACATGACCCTGAAATAAAGTGGGGCTCACCAAGTCAGTTGGGCAGAGGGTGTACCGCTATCACTGATCAATGTCTCATGTTGTGGAATTACCTACATCTATTGAAGATGCAGCACCCCCGGCAAAAGGGACGTTAGTACATATAGAATAGTACTAGTATGAATGACAAAACACTCTCTCAATAGAATGATTAATAATACAAGCAAGAACAATCATAATATCAGTGGAAGCCTCAAACAACATCAAACCTCAAGTTAGGACCAAGATAATGTTCAAATAGACTTCCATATTTTAAGTTGGGAGATCTTTAGTACCAATATGCCATCATTCACAATACCACCGTATTTTTAGCACGGAGTCCGATCATGACCCGATCGGCTAGGTCGTCTCATCCGAGACATCAACCACAATCACAATTTCAATTACAATTTCCAGCACAATCACCACCATGTGTGCGGCATGGCATCCGATCACGACCCGATCGGCTAGGCCGTCTCACCACAATGCCGTGTGGATCGACATCACCCTTCACTAGCAATCATCTCATCCCATTTAAGGGGAATAATCTCGTCACATCAATCTCATCCCATTTAAGGGGAATAATCTCAACACATCAATACGAGAATTTACCCCTCAATTACTCCTACACTGACACGTGTAGTTTCTGGGTTAGGTTATTTCAACCTACCCTTCCTTGGTGACTAATGATACTACCAAAACATTTATTATATAGAGAAGTTAAAATCATTTCATAATCTTTCACACATCCTTTCGTTTCATTGGCACTATTGGCCACAAGTGTAATTTTCATTCTTGGCACGATGGCCACATTTTATATCTCATGCTCACTTCTTTCACTTTCACACATCATCATGGATCATCAACAACAAGGTATTTCTACTAAAGACTTTAAGTACACATGTGAGCAAATAAGAGTCTTAGGTACATTGACATTTTTCACAAAATTTGGCATAATAGCCTTCGTTTGGACTTGACTTGAAGTCGAAACATTTTCAATGCACAACTCATACTTTGAACACATTCTCAAATGATAACATAACATGATAAAAGCATTTGGGATACATATTGAACATATATCTTTCAACACAAGCTTATTCGGAATAGCCAATTTTATAATGAACAACTCGGGACTTGCATAAATTACATGAATACCGTGGGATTCAATTCTAAAAGAGGAGTTTAGCCAACATACCTTGCTTTGAGCTTTCCTTAAATTACTACAATGTTCCAAAAATCCTAGCAATCCCAATCTATTTAGAAACATAACAAAATTAAATCAAAATTATGAAGATATTCGTGGGTTCACCTTATTTAGGCATTTCATCAAACACTAGGCATGCAAATTTGACCACAAAGTTCTTCTACAAGATTTCCTTCACTCCATAACCCATTCAATACCAAGAGCTTACTTATATTAGCTCAATTACTTTCCCACCATTCTTATATTTATATGCATGCATAAATAACAACTCTCATACCCAAAAAGCAGACTCCCAATCTCCCATCTTCTGCCCAAACTCAAAATTGAAGACTAGGTTTAGAACCTTATCTCTTAGATGAAGACCTTGTGAGTTTTCCTTGTGAATTCTCCAAGTCTTGAGCAAAGATTCATGAACAATTAGCCTAGGGTTTCCTTCTCTCTCTAGAACACTCTCACTTCTCTCTAAAAGTATCAGATTTTTGCCTTCGAAATGAGCCCCAAAGGCTATTTATCAAAATGGGGTCGAGTTATAAAAATTAGAAAATGGAGCCTCGTCACAGATCTATGGTCGCATATGCGACCGCATAATGCTTCTGCGGTCCGCAAAATGGACCGCACAATTGTCCTCCAGATTTGGGCAATTCTGCCTTATTCTGCAACCGGTATGCGGTCCACAGACCTATTCTGCGGTCACATAATGGACCGTAGAACCTTCTTCGAAAATTTCTCATGCTGGTTCTGCGATGGGATCTGCAGCCCGCAAAATGGTTATACGGCCGCATAATGGACCGCACAATGGTCCTAAAATTTAGCTCAAGTTTATGCTTCACTCTGCGGCAGATCTGCAGCCCGCAGAGTAATTCTGCGATCGCAGAATGAACCACATAAATGCCCTACACTTCCGAAGATTTTCTACAATCATCAACGCATAAGTCTAACTCGGCACCACATAACCTAAAATTCCTTTGCGAAATTTTACGGGGCCTTACAGTTCGGAGGTTTGTTTCACATGAGAATGTCATTTAGAGTATTGATTTGTCTTCCTTGAGGTAAGTATATTGCCTATCTTTAGTTGGGGGAATTACCCCTTAAGATTTGAGTCGTTCGTGCTATTTTGTGTTATGTGAAAGCCGTATACGCGAGGTGACGAGTATGTACTCGGGCCTACATGTGGAAATTGACTAGTTTAGACTCTTAGGCTTCTTTCATATATTTATTTGGAATTGTTAGCACATGTTATATCTTTTAATTGTCTTGATTACTTTCGCAAGTTTTTTCAAGATTCGAGATGTGGACCCCACTGTGGATTTTTGGGATGAATTTCGGATTTTAATCCGAAAAATTCATAAATTCATATGGAATCAATTTCTATGATTTGTATTGAGTATATTGAATTGTTTATGACTAGATTTGAGGATTTTGGACACGAATTCGCGAGGCAAAGGTTTATTGGAATCTTGAGTTGGTTGCAAATCGAGGTAAGTGTCGTGGTTAACCTTGACTTGAGGGAATAGAACCCTTGAATTATTTTCTACATGAATTTCATGTGTAACGATGAGGCAAGGTGACGAGTGCCTATACTTTATCAAATTAATTATTTGCTTAATTATTTAAACATCTTAAATTATTTTAAGACACGAATCAATTGTTATAATAATTGTTTCTCTCATATTCCTTGTCAAATATTAATTCTTGAATTCCTGCAATAATTATTACATATTTATTTGATTTATGTGTGTTAACTGCAAATCCCCCTTTTCTCAACATATCACCTTTGCAAGGTGGGAATCACAATTGCGAGGGCTGGGTATTCTGGCCACATTCGAATTTGCAAATAAGGGCTTCATATTTGCGAAGCTTGAGTCGCATTTGCGGCATTGGATGGGCTGTCTCCAATTTGCATTTGCGAGCATGTTGTCGCTTTTGCGATATGGCCTAGATTTGCATTTGCGAAGCGTATGTCGCAATTGCAACATTTTTTTTTACTGCTGGCAGGGTTCGCTTTTGCGATCCCTGTGTCACATTTGTGGAGGTTGCATTGACGAACCTCTGGTTGTAAGTATGATATCTGCAGCTGGTTTTAAGGATAGAGTTTCGGGACTTAGTCAGAATTTTTGGGGATATTTGATTATGTTTTGAAAAATAAAAATTTGAGATCAGAGAGTCGAATTAGACTTGGATTTGAAAACAAAACAAATATATGGACTCATGGGGTTATGGGTAATTGAGATCTACCCTTCAACTCGGGTTTTGACCGGACGAGTACAGAATTGTCTTTTGTTGACTTTTTGAGAAATGTGTAAAGATCTTAACTTTATTAATTGAAATTGAATTCTCTTGCATTGTTTGATGTTATGAAGTTGTTTTTGGCTATATTTGTACCGAATGGAAGTGAATTTTAAATGAAAAGCATTGTTAGATTATTGATTGAGAGCTTTTGAGGTAAGTATCTGGCTTAACCTTGTGTGGGGGAATTACCCCTTAAGATTTGGCTTAATTTCTTATTTGTGTTATCAGTAGAGGATGTGTACATGAGCTGACG
The DNA here is from genome assembly GCF_000390325.3 of Nicotiana tomentosiformis. Taxonomy (NCBI): domain Eukaryota; kingdom Viridiplantae; phylum Streptophyta; class Magnoliopsida; order Solanales; family Solanaceae; genus Nicotiana; species Nicotiana tomentosiformis. The sequence goes on along the minus strand of NC_090821.1, from coordinate 24,093,892 downwards.
AGTGTGTATGCGGATGTATATGTGCCTTATGACCGAATTTGACCCGAGGTTGCTTTTATTTCCTTGTTTTGATTGAGAGGTCCCTATACTACATGTTTTTCACTTTGGATAATTACTTGAGTCTATGTTCCATGATAAACACAATGTTTTAGGATCGTATTTCCTAAATTGCCTATTTGGGCATTTGTAAGATTGTTACTGATTGAGTTAGCTTTCATGCTTATATGTTGAATAACCACCCACATTTCCTTATTGAATTGTCTTGTGCACTGCATTGGCAGATTATGAATTTATGTCTTGGTGATAATTGTTGGCATGTTATGTTGTTATGATTGTGGCATATGGGGACTTTTTGGGCAGATTGTTCGGGTCTTCGCATGAGATCGGGTTTGCAGATGTGGCAAGACAAGGCGGAATGATTGTTAAAATGCGTATGGCCAGACAAGGTTGGCATTTACTTTATTGCGCACGCGGTAAGATAAGGGTGGCTATCAGGGGATAATATGTGATGGCCTTCGGGCGTTTATTGATGATGTTTGTGTGGTGGTGAAAAGGAGTGTTCTTTTTTGTGCTTACGACTTCTTTGTTTGTGTCGTGCATTTATACATGATTTGTTGTGTGATTTCTAACATGCCAGTATATGCCTATGTTATTACTTGATGTTTCGATTGCCAAGATGGATTCACTTACGTGGAGTTGCTATCTCATTTTCTGTTGAGTTGTTGGAAGCGTGACAGATTGAAATAAAAATTAAGTTGCTATCATGCATTATTTTATTTAATTCTTGATAGTTCTCTGGAACTTGTTGTGGGTAATTGATGCGGAATCAGATTTATATTGTGGCACAGGATTTTTGTCGTGCAAGTGTGACATATATTGTGGCATGAGGTCTTTGTCGTGCAAGTGTGGCATATATTATGGCACAGGGTCTTTGTCGTGCGAGGGTGATCGATAATGTGGGTACGAGGTGCCTTGTGTGTGTGATTTAATAAATGACTTGTTGTTAAAACTGAACCTTAGCTGTATTAAGTTGCAATCACTTGTTCTGAAGAGATTACAGTTATTGCTTCCTGTTATTCTTGTTGTTGTTAGTCTTTGATATTTTTGCACAACTTATTTGACTAGTGAGTGTCTTGACTTTAACTTTATCACTACTCCATTAAGGTTAGTCTTGATATTTACTAGGTACCAACTGTGGTGTACTCATACTATACTTCTGCACATTCTTTGTGCAGATCCAGGTTCTTCGGATCGGCTTGATCGATAGGTGACATGCGAGTGCGAGTTAGAGACTTTAAGGTATCTTTATTGTTCTGTTCGCAGGCCTCAAAGTCACCGTCTTCACTTTATTCTCTACTATTTATGTATTCCAAACAGTATTGTACTACTCGAGACTTGTTATGTACTCGTGTAGAGCTTATGACTCAGTATTACCGGATTTTGGGAAATTTTTTATTGTAACCACGTTTGGCAGTTCTATTATATTCTTCATTTTTATTAAGTCTATAGTTGTTATAATCTAATTGGCGTCGTTATGTGATAGTCTTACCTAGTCTTAGGAACTAGGTGCCATCACGACCTCTACGATGGGATTTTGGGTCGTGACAAGTTGGTATCAAGGCCAGGTTCATAGGTTCTACAACTAATAAGCAAGTTTAGTATTCTGGCCATATATCACCTTTGCAAGGTGCAAGTTTATTCTTCTAACGATTACAGTGATAATGAAGGCCATATATCACCTTCGTAGTTCTAGGTGTTATTTTGGCGATTTGATCGCGCGAGCAAGTTCTTATGATATTTTTAGACTTGTGTGCATGTTTGGTTTAGAGCGCCAAGGTCTCGGGTGAGTTTTGATTAGGCCACAGGATGTTTTGAACTTAGAAAAATCTGGTATTTTTGCTGTATCTAATGTCTGCAATACTGTGCTTCGCGATCGCATAGTCACTCTCGCGATCACGAAGGGGAAATTGGGTTGGGGGAGGATTTACTCTATGTGAATGCGAGACCATGGTCGCGAACGCGGAGTAATGGGGGGAGTTGCGCTATGCAAATGCGACAGGTCGAATGCGAATGCGTAGCTCTAGCTATGTTGGGCAGGGGACCTGGGGAAGCTCTACGCTTACACGAGCCATTTCACGCGAGCATGAAGGTAAGCGGGCTAAGCCTTTGCGAACGCGTAAAGCCTCCTGCGATCGCGTAAGTCTTTAGGAGGCTGCTCTTCGCGAACGTGTCAGTGTTCACGCGATCGCGATGAACACTGTCGCCCAGTGCATAAAACAGAATCAAACACGGGTTTAAGCCATTTCTTCAACATTTTTCAAGAACCAAACGGGTAGAGGCAATTTTCAAGAGTCATTTTCTTCCCCAAAGTGTTGGTAAGTGCTTCTAAACCATTTTATTTTAATTACCCATTACATTTTATGAATTATCAACCTAAAATCTAGAGTTTTCATGATAGAATTAGGGGTTAGTGTAGAAACTAGGGATTTCGGAAATTTTGGAATTTAGACCTCAATTTGAGGTCGGATTCCAAAACTAATTACATATTCGGGCTCGGGGGTGAATGGGTAAAAGGATTTTTGTACGAACCTCGGGTTTTGACCAAGCGGGCCCGGGGTCGTTTTTTGACTTTTTGGAGAAAAAATTGGGAAATTTAATTTATGCAATATAATTGATCCCTTTAGCAATATTTGATATTATTGAGTCATTTTTGAATGGATACGAGTGGTTTAGAGGTGAATTCCAAAGAAAAAGCTGTGATTGAGAATTAAGTGGCCTTCGGAGCAAGGTAAGTGTTGTGTCTAACCCTTACTTGAGGGAATTAGGAACCTTAGATTATTTGCATAGTGAAATTCATGTGAGCGGCGTATATGTGAGGTGACGAGTACTTATGCGCCGCCAATTTACCTGTTTTTCCATGTTTCTTCCGTTATTTTATATTGTCTCTTCCTATGCCTAATTGCTACATGTTTATACTAGTGTTGTTAACTTGATCGTCATTATCATGTTTACAGATTTTCTATTGGTAATCGAGTATTTATTTAAAAGTTAAGATTTATATTGTGGAACCAAATGTTGAAGTAAGGTTTGTACGTGTTATTCTATCTCCCTGTTGTTATTTATGCATTGCATTATGGTAAGGGAGAGTGTTAATGCACGAAGGGTGATGCCGTGCCATGATATGAGAGTTAATGCACGAAGGGTGATGCCGTGCCATATTGTGAGTGTAAATGCTTCTTCCTTCGTGAGCAGTAGAGTGGAGAAAATAATTTTCTTCGTACTGAACATCTGGGAATGGAACATCGATGGATTGGCTGAACATCAGATATACAGTAAACTCCATGAAATGGGTGTTTCTGTCATAGCCTATAAAATACGAGGCTCTTCTGACAAAGAAGCCGCCTCTATGATTGTAGCTGGATTCACTGGCATGTTGAAACATTAGTGGGATAATTATTTCACCGATGAAATAAAACAGGCCATATACTCCTCTACAGCCATTGAAATAGTTGTTAAAACTGAAGGAACTGCCACGGAGACTACTTCCCAGATTACTAGAGAAGACGCTTGTGCTACCCTTCTCTATCATATTGCGAAACACTTCATTGGAGAACCCAAACTCTTCCAAGATAGAAGTTTGCAAATCTTAAACAATCTGTCTTGCCCAACCCTAGATAACTTTATCTGGTATAAAATACGAAATTGTGACTCCTGCAATACTATGCAAATTCTTAACTTTTATTTCATCCTTTAAAAAGGTGATATGTTGAGAAAGTTTATTAATACAAAAAACTGTGTTTTTTCTTATAAAATTACTTTCATCAGGTGAAAGAGTTTTTATAAAAGAAAAGTGTAAATCTTTTCCTAAAATATGTGTGGAGACACCGTCTGATACCAGTAAAGATGGAACTAAGTGTAGTATAAAAATATTTAAGACAGTATAAGAAAAGCCCTTTAAAACTTACAGAATTTTATTGAATAACATTATAGAATACAAGAGTGGTAGAAATAAAAGAATACTTAGGGGAGAGAGGTCTTTTGAAAATTGGAAGAATTTTCAGTGTGCCTCTTACAAAGGGAATGGGGAGCCTTATATAGACTAGAAGAGATGCCTTTTAATCTTAGGCATAAAAGTGTAACGTTTAGCTTTGTCAGACAAAAACAAGTGATCGACAAAAGCTAAAGTGGGGCGGTTACTTTTGAAAAGTAAAGTAATTACTTTTATAAAGTAAAGGTAAAGGATAAGATTCCTTTCTGATCTTGACCTGGTCATGGATCCTTTATTCGCAATTGGGGTCCATGTAGGCCAGGTCTAATCCTTTTGGATTGCACATGTCTCCATTGCTGCTTTCTCTAGATGAAGCATCATCTTCGATTAATTGCATAATCTGGTGTTCTTCATAATTGTCTATGTTTTGCACGGCTTGCTTGAGCTTTTCTTTGAGCTCTTCTTTGGATGATGAAGCTTTTGTAAAGCTCTGTTGAACATTCTTTGTTGTCTTGGGAGTTTGCTGTTTGGGAGTCCAACCTTTGATCTTGATTTCTTTGGACAAATATTTGATTCTTTCAAATTCTGCCTTAGAAAAATTCCAACTAATAATAAAAGAAATTTGTTTCTGAATAAAGTATTTGCACATTTTAATGTACTCTGGTAGGGATGATATTGCTTCTTTAGTCTGAAAATCATCAAACATGTTAAGAAATTGCTGAGGTAATATTTCTTTGTTACCTCCAAAAATGTTCCACCATTCGTAAAACCATCTTGGGATTATTGCCTTGGTGACTTCTAGATAATATTTGATGAACCAAGTGTGACCTGGCCTGAGGTATAAGAAATTGAACCAGGCAACTTTGTAACCATGCCAGTTGTAGGTTTGGGGTCTGTGCGCCATTGATAGAGCTATGGGTGTGTGTAGGTGATCTGCAAACCACTCAAATGGTGATAGAATCCTTTTTATAGTGACTCTAGAGTAGTTGATATACTCTGGATTTTTCTCATTCAAAGTGTGTTCCACTTTTATGGAATCAGTATTTATTAGGATGGCCTCATAGTACCTTCTTGTTTTGTATGGATTTTCGGTATCCACATAATTGAAATATGTAAAACATGGTTTAATAAGGTCTTCTATCCTGAGACCTTCATATTCTTTATCTAGTGCTAATAAAGGTAGTACCTGAATGGTAACATATTCAAATTTCTCTTCTTTGGGTGTGTCATCTTGTGACTTCTTTATTGAGGAATTAACTGCTTTGGCAAAAGTCTCTGGGACTTTCATGGCATAACTCTCTTTGGTTTGAATTGAGGAACTTGAAGATGCTCCTCTTTCAAAAGGTTTTGCTGATTGGAAATTAATAAGTTTTGCTGATGGAATTGGTACTGGAGCTGGTAACTTGGGATACTCGGCTAGTGCTGTATACCTGTTTTGGAAAGGAAGTTGGGGCCTTTGAGGGGCTGTTGCTTTGGTAGGAGTAAAGGGAGGAAGAACAAATAGTCTAGCCATTTGTGGATTATTGGTTTCTTTTCCTTTGGTAGGAGTATTAGGCTTGAAGGGCCTTATTTTTTCCCTGTAGAAATTCTCTTGTTAGAAAATCAGGTAAAGAGTTATTTTCTCCTTTAATAAAATCTATTTTGAAATCAAAGCTAGATAGTAGAGCTTGCCATCTAGCAAATATTTGTTTCAAAATAAGGTTTTTAACATCCTTTTGAAGAATTTCTTTGGCAGATTTACAATCGACTCTAACTAAAAATTCTTTGTTAATAAGATCATCTTGAAATTTGGTAATACATAGTATTATAGACAAGACTTCTTTCTTAACAGTAGAATAGTTTTTCTGGGCGGAATTCCAGATTCCGGATGTAAAACGAATAAGTTGTTCAGTGGATTCTAAGGTTATCCTTTGTTTAAGAATTCCTCCGTAACCTATGTCGGAAGCATCTGTTTCAACAATCATAAAGGCTTCAAGGTTTGGGATTCCTAAGCATGAGAGGTTTTGTACTAAACTTTTTATTTGGAGGACTGATTGAATTTGTTAAGAGCTCCAAGAAACAAGATTCTTCCTAAGTCTTTTATATAGAGGTTCGCAGACTTGTCTAATGTTAGGGATAAAATCTTCAACATAGTTAAGACTTCCTAAAAATCTCTGAAGTTGTGTTTTATCCATAATCTCGTTTCGGAATTTAGAAGAGAACTCGATGGCTCTACAAATTGGTTTGTAAGATCCTTGGTATAGGTCATGGCCCAAAAATCTAATGGCAGTTTGGAAGAGTTTAATCTTCTTAGCACTAACCACTAGACCATTTCTCTTAACTACTTTAAGAAAAACCAAGAGAAAAAGGTATGTTGCCACATATTCTCTTCAACAAAGAAAAGAATTCAGAGATTGTTGGATGTCATACATGGAAAGAATTAGATGCGAAATCGACTTCTTTAGATGGTTTGAAATATCTGGCAAGATCGACGACCAAAAGGATTCCCTGTAGGTCCTGATCAACAAATGGTACACAACCACTAACTAGGTCATTGAATCTGTCACTCCTCCATTGGAAGGGATAAAAATCCCAGTATCCAACACTGTTATCTCTGCCTCTCCTTTTAAAACTAAGAGCGAGAAGCCTATTGGTATGGTTGTCTATTCTGACATTGATCGTATTATTGAACAAAATAACTATACCAATTAACTTCTTCATGTTGTGTCCATACAAATAGAAGACTCTAAAGAAAATTTTTTATTCAGTGGAAAACCAACTCTTTCAAAATCAAGCAGGAGTCAGAATATTGAACCAAACCCAGGTTTCAAAATGACTGAATTCTCCAGAGATAAGTATCCAAAACTCAATGACACTTTTGATGTCTCTGGTTACATTCTTGGTAAAATCAATGAACAATTAGCCAACTTCAATATTTCCGACAAAAGGAAAATTTCCACTATTCAAGAGAAAGGAGCCCTCCTTCACAAACTTTCCAATGATCGCTATCATAATCAAAAAAATTATCATAAGCGCCCTTCATTCCCAGATGTTGAGTACGAAGAAAATTATTTTTTCCACTCTACTGCTCACGAAGGAAGAAGCATCATGGAATGGAACATCGATGGCTTGGTTGAACATCAGATATATAGTAAACTCCATGAAATAGGTGTTTCTATCATATCCTATAAAATACGAGGCTCTTCTGACACAGAAGCAGCCTCTATGATTGTAGCTGGATTCACTGGCATGTTGAAATATTGGTGGGATAATTATTTCACTGATAAAATAAAATAGGCAATATACTCCTCTACAGCCATTGAAACAGTTGTTAAAACTGAAGGAACTGCCATGGAGACTACTTCCCAGATTACTAGAGAAGACGCTTGTGCTACCCTTCTCTATCATATTGCGAAATACTTCATTGGAGAACCCAAACTCTTCCAAGATAGAAGTTTGCAAATCTTAAACAATATGTCTTGCCCAACCCTAGATGACTTTATCTGGTATAAAAACCAATTCATCAGCAAGGTTATGATTAGATCTGACTGTCATCTAGATTTATGGAAAGAACGCTTTATCAGTGGACTTCCCCCTCTATTCGCAAACAAGGTCAGAACAAAAATCCAAGATCGTTGTGATGGTAAAATTTCTTATCATCAAATGACCTATGGAGACCTCGTTAGCATCATCAATGTTGTGGGTCTTGAACTCTGCACTGATATTAAGCTTATAAATCAGCTAAAAAAAGAGCGACACTCCTCTAGAAGAGAACTAGGAAGTTTCTATCAAGATTTTGGATTTACCTCTATTGCTGCCCCATCTACTCACTCCTCAAAAAGAGATAAAAACTCTAAATCTTCCAGAAAGTTTCACTGTAGCAAATCTCGTAGAAATTTTGAAAACACACCTAGAAAGAAATCCAAATTTCGTAGACCTTCTAAGTCTTCTAACAAAGCCAAAGATGTCTGTTGGAACTGTGGAAAGATAGGACACAGGGCCAATGAATGCAAATCAGACAAGAAAAAGAAGAAAATTAATCTTCTAGAAATTAGTGATGATACCAAAAAGGAACTCTTCTCTATCTTAGAAGAAGCTAACTCAGATTCATCTCCAAATTATTCTTCTAATGATTACAGTGATGATGGAGACATCAATATCGCTTATTTGTCCGATTCGAGCTAATCTGGTAGTGAATGTCGCTGCACAGAAACCTACTGTACCTGTGGCAACACTCCAGCTTCAATTAGAGTTCTTTCTGATAGCTCTAAAGAAGCTCTATATGATGTGATCCAACACATCAATGATGTAGAATCCAGAAAATGTTATCTTCTAGAACTCAAAAACCTCATCCTTAATCATCGCGATGAAAAACCCAAATAAAAACCAGCTATTGAACCTTTCAGCATGAAACAGATCATGTCTCGGTTTGATAAGCCCTCAGAACCGATAATATATGATATTAAACATGAAGTCTCTGAATTGAAAGAAGAAATCAGAGATATAAAATCCAGACTTGGAAAAGTCGAACTAGATGTTCTTACTGAACAAGTCCTCAAACAGGCCAATGCCTATGAGTATAAATTTGAGACAGAAGAACCGCCATGTAACGACCCGCCCGGTCGTTTCGAGAATTATAGCCCCGTTTTTCCCATTTCTACTTCTTTTTGTGTTATTCAGCTATATTATGTTATATCGGGTTAGTTGGTTCGGGACCGGAGTAGTTTCAGAGTGAATTGAGACACTTAGTCTCTTAAGTAGAAACTTAAGTTGGAAAAATCAACCAGATTTTGACCTATGTGTAAACGATCTTGAATTTTAATTATGGTGGTTCCATTAGCTCTGTTAGGTGATTTTGGACTTAGGAGTGTGCCCGGAATGTGATTTGGAGGTCTGTGGTAGAAGTAGGCTTGAATTGGAAAAATTGGAAATTTGGCGATTTCGGTCGGCAGTGGAAAAATTGATATCGGGGTCGGAATGGAATTCTGGAAGTTAGAGTAGGTTCGTAGTGTCATTTGTGATGTGTGTGCAAAATTTGAGGTCATTCGGACGTGGTTTGGTTGATTTCGGCATCGGTTGCCGAATTTAAAAATTTAGAAGTTCTTAGGCTTGAATCCGAGGGTAATTTGATGATTTGATGTTGTTTTGAGTGATTCGAAGGTTTGACTAAGTTGGTATGTTGATATATGACTTGTTGGTATTTTTGGTTGAGGTCCCGAGGGCTTCGGGGTGATTCCGGGTGGTTAACGGATTTGTCAAAGTTGGAAAATGCAGCTGAAGCTGCTGCTACTGCTATTTTCGCACCTGCGGAAGAAAGAGTCGCAGGTGCGAGGTTGCTGGTGCGCGTGAGGAGTGCGCAGGTGCAGGCAATGCTGTGCTAGACAGGTTGCGCAGGTACGGGTTGGAGGTCGCATCTGCGATCCCGCATGTGCGAAACCTGGGGCGCAAATGCGGAAAGGGAGATGCTGGGCAGGCTTCATAGAAGCGGAGGAAACGCGTAGGTGCGCCTTCACAGGCGCGGGGTTTTGGGCCGCAGATATGGAAGCTAGGCTCCTAAGTGAGTTTCGCACCTGTGATAGATGTTTCCGCAGGTGCGGTGGCGCAGAAGCGTGAAAGTTTTCGCAGGTGCGAAAACCTGGGCAAAAACCATAAATAGAACCCTTCGCGAATTTGGTTCATTTCCACCATTTTCAAGTCGGTTTTGGAGCTTTTGGAGGGAAGTTTGAAGGGTGATTCAAGGGCTATCAGTGAGGTAAGTTTCTTGAGCCCTAATACTCATATATATGGTGATTTTTTGTTGTTTAATCATTGTAATTAGTAAAACTGAGGGGTTAGGGCTTGAAATTTTTGGAGAGTAATTTAAGGATTTGAAGGACCAAACGATGTCGAATTTTGATGAATTTGGTATGGTTAGGTTCGTGAGTGAATGGGCTTTCTAGTTTTGTGAATTTTATTAGATTTCGAGACGTGGGCCCGGGGGCCGGGTTTGAGCCAATTTCGGGTTTTGGTCTAATTTTGTAGCTTTTCTTGTGGAATTCATTCCATTAGCGTGTATTGATGGTATTGTACTGATTGTGAATAGATTCGGAGCATTTGGAGGCCGAGTTCAGAGGCAAGAGCATTGCGGGGTAGAGATTTGACTAGTTTGAGGTAAGTAACGATTGTAAATCTAGTCCTGAGGGTACAAAACCCCAGATTTTGTATCATTCTACTATTTTTAGTGATGCACATGCTAGGTGACGGGCGCGTGGGCGTGCACTGTTGGGGATTGTGAATTAGTCCGTCTCGTAGCAACTGTAAAGTTGCATACTTTGTTGAAACTATATGATACTTATATATTTTAGAAAGAGTTTCTGTAAATTGGGCTGAATGCCATGTTTGGGCCTTGCGCCAGTGCTGTTTGGACCCTTAGGGGCTTTTTCTTACTATCCTCTCATTGTTTTCTATTGAAAATCTATACTCAGTCATGTTTATACTTGTTTACCACATAACTCAGTTTTATGATTCTATTTTGATGCATATAAATATTTTGGGCCGAATGCCCTGTTTTACTGAAATGCCAGTGTGGCTTGAGAGGTTTATGACTAAGTGAGGCCGAGGGCCTGATTTGTGAGGATATTTATGGGATCGGGCTGCACGCCGTAGCATGTTGATATCGGCCGAGGGCTTGATTGTGAGGATGAGTGTGGATCGGGGCTGCCCGCTTGCAGCATACTTTATTATTACAGCACGTGAGTTGTCCATGTAGCACGTGAGTTGTCCGTGCAGATTATAGCACTTGGGTTGAAGGAGCCCCTCCGTAGTCTGTACACACCCCCCAGTGAGCGCAGGTACTTACTGAGTACGAGTGTCGATTGCTGAGTGATTGGGAGGCATGAGTGATTGTGAGGTATGCCCGAGTGGCAAGAGTGATTGTGAGGTATGCCCGTGTGGTAAGAGTGACTGTGAGGTTTACCCGAGGGGCTGTATATGAGCGGTGTTTTGCTCGAGGGGCTGTTTATGATTTCATCATTTTTGCTCACCCTTGCATTTTTTCTCTGTCTGAAAACTGTTGAAAAATATCTTCAAATGATTTTTATTGGAACTTGGTTAAACGAGATGTTTTGATTCAAACCCTGATTTTAAAAGCATGTGGTATTTTACTGAGATTTCCCGATATGAATGTTATATGCTTTATTGCTTGTCACTACTGCTCAATCTTTATTTATTGTTGTTACTTACTGAGTTGGCGTACTCACATTACTCCCTGCACCCTGTGTGCAGATTCAGGTGTAGCTGGACATGGTAGTGGTTATTGATTGTTCTAGTTACAGATTTTCTTGGAGATAGCAATGTAGCTGTTTGGCGATCGCAGCCCCTGCTCTTCTCCCTCTTATCTTCCTCTAGTTGTATTTAGCTATTTTCCAGGCTGAGTTAGCCTTGATATTGTTTGACAGATTGTAGTAGATGCTCATGACTAGTGACACCCTGATGTCAGACTTTTCCTTCCGCACTTTTATTTTGATTGGAACTCCTTTACGAAGGTTTTTATGTTAAATAACATTGGAATTATCTTTGAAATGAAAATATCGATTTGTTTTGGAAATGAGTCGGCTTGCCTAGATCCACGATAGGCGCCATCACGACAGAGGTTAGTTTGGGTCGTGACAGATTGGTATTAGAGCCTAGGTTACATAGGTCTCACGAGTCATGAGCGGGTTTAGTAGAGTATTGCGGATCGGTACGGAGATGTCTGTACTTATCTTCGAGACTGCCAAACCTTTAGGAAACTCCACATTCTTTAATTCTCGTCGTCTGAATATGTTGATTCTAGTAACTAAACATCTGTTGTTTCATTCTCTCACAGATGGTGAGGACTTGTGCTACCAGTCAGGAGGGCCAGCCACCAGTACCACCAGCCAGGGCCGCGAGAGGTCGAGACCGCGGTAGAGGCCGTGGTTGGGGCAGAGGTGCAGCTCGTACAGTCACTGGGGCAGTACCTGCAAATCCACTAGTTGTCCTAGATCAGGACCCAGGTTCCAGTTGTTGATGCACCAGCTCGGGCACCACCTGTGCCTATTGTGATTCCAGGCCTTTAGGAGGCCCTAGCTCAGATTCTGACAGCGTGTACTGGCCTTGCTCAAGCGGTCTCTATTTCGACGGCCGCAGCCACTTCTCAGGCCAAGGGAGGCACTCAGACTCCTGTCGCTCGCACACCCGAGCAGGTTATTCAGGGACTTCAGACACCGGAGGCACCACCAGCCTAGCCGATTACTATTGCTTAGGATTATGTGGTTCCTGCTATGCGTGAGGATGATCAGCGTAGGTTGGAGAGGTTTGGGAGACTCTAGCCACAACCTTTCAGTGGCACAGAGAGAGAGGATGCTCAGGACTTTTTGGACAGGTGTTAGAGGATACTCCGTACTGCTGGTATTTTGGAGACTTGTGGGGTCTCATTCACTACTTTTCAGTTTTCTGGGGCTGCACTCAGATGGTGGGAGACTTACGAGATTCGTAGGCCTATTGGCGCATCACCCCTTACTTGGCAGCAATTCTCCGTGGTCTTTTTGGAGAAGTTCGTGCCTCAATCCCGCAGAGAGGAGCTGCGCATACAGTTTGAGCGGCTTCGCTAGGGTGATATGTCTGTGACACAGTATGAGATGTGATTCTCTAAGTTAGCCCGTCATGCTATCTGATTGGTTCCCATAGACAGAGAGAGGATCATGAGGTTTATTGATGGCCTCACTTATCAGCTACAATTGCTCATGACCAAGGAGCGGGTTTCGGGTGCTACCTTTGATGAGGTTGTTGACATTGCTCGGCAGATTGAGATGGTTAGCGGTCAGGAGAGGGTTGAGAGGGAGGCCAATAGGCCTCGTGGTCAGGGTGGATTCAACGGTGCTCCTTTTGGGGGTCATTTCCAGCACGGTAGAGGTCGTCATTTCAGACAGGCTCAGTCAGCTCGGCCATTTCACCGTGGTACATTATCTGGCCATGGTTCTCACAGTTCTCATCAGGGCCACTCACCACTTAGTGCCCTTCCAGATCAGAGTTCGTCTCATACTCCACCTGTTCAGGGCTCTTCTCTGCCAGGTTCTTCTACCAGTTATCCCGGTGCTAGGGGTTCCCTTTAGTTTTCGCCGCCTGCACTAGGGAGTTATTTTGAGTGTGGAAAGCTTGGGCATATGTGGAGGCAGTGTCCTCATCGTCATAGAGGTCTATCTCAGCCTCCGACTACATCACCAGTTACCTCACCACCGCACAGTGAGCTCGGGGTGGAGGTTAGTCAGCTAGGGGTTGCCCTAGAGGGGGAGGCAGATCAGGGGGTGGTCAGGCCCGTTTCTATGCTCTCCCTGCCAGACCAGATGCTATTATTTCAGATGCTGTGATTACAGGTATTATTTCAGTTTGTCACAGAGATGCCTCAGTATTATTTGACCCTGGTTCCACGTATTCATATGTTTCCTCGTATTTCGCCCATTTTCTGGATATGCCCCGTGAGTCTCTAGTTTCTTCTGTTCATGTATCTACTCCTATGGGCGATACTATTATTGTGGACCGCATATATCGGTCATGTGTGGTGACTATTGGGGGTCTGGAGACCCAAGTAGACCTTTTGCTGCTCAGTATGGTCGACTTTGGTGTGATATTGGGTATGGATTGGTTATCTTTATGTCATGCTGTTCTAGATTATCATGCTAAGATGGTGACGTTGACTATGCCGGAAATTCCGAGGGTTGAGTGGAGCGGTTATGTAGATTATGTACCAATTAGGGTAATTTCATATTTGAAGGCTCAGCGCATGGTTGAGAAGGGTTGCCTATCTTATTTGGCTTTGTGAGGGATGTTAGTGCAGATACTCCTGTCATTGATTCTGTTCCGATGGTACATGATTTTCCAGATGTGTTTCCTGTAGACCTGCCGGGCATGCCGCCTGACAGGGATATTGTCTTTGGTATTGATTTGGTGCCGGGCACTCAGCCCATTTCTATTCCACCGTATCGCATGGCACCGGCAGAGTTGAAGGAATTGAAAGAACAACTTCAGGAACTCCTTGATAAGGGGTTTATTTGGCCTAGTGTGTCACCTTGAGGTGCACCGGTTCTATTTGTGAAGAAGAAGGATGGTTCCATGAGAATGTGCATTGATTACAGGCTGTTGAACAAGGTCACATTCAAGAACAAGTATCCTTTGCCTCATATTGATGATTTATTCGACCAGCTTCAGGGAGCGAGGGTGTTCTCCAAGATTGATTTGAGGTCCGGTTACCACCAGCTGAAGATTCGGGATTCAGATATTCTTAAGACAGCTTTCAGGACCCGTTATGGCCATTATGAGTTCTTGGTGATGTCTTTTGGACTGACCAATGCCCCAGCAACGTTCATGCATTTGATGAACAGTGTGTTCCAGCCCTATTTGGACTCATTCATTGTTGTATTCATTGATGACATCCTGGTGTACTCTCGTAGCCAGGAGGAGCACGCTCAGCATTTGAGGATTGTATTACAGAGATTGAGGGAGGAGAAGCTTTACGCAAAGTTCTCTAAGTGTGAGTTTTGGCTCAGCTCGGTAGCATTCTTGGGGCACGTGGTGTCTAGTGAGGGTATTCGGGTGGATCCGAAGAAGATAGAGGCGGTGCAGAGTTGGCCCAGACCGTCCTCAGCCACAGAGATTAAGAGCTTTCTTGGTTTGGCGGGTTACTACCGTTGCTTTGTGGAGGTATTTTCATCTATTGCATCGCCCTTGGCCAAATTGACCCAAAAGGGTGCTCCATTCAGGTGGTCGGATGAGTGTGAGGAGAGCTTTTAGAAGCTCAAGACTGCTTTGACCACAACTCTAGTGTTAGTTCTGCCATCAGCTTCAGGTTCTTACACCGTGTATTGTGATGCCTTGAGGATAAGCATTGGTTATGTTTTGATGTAGGAGGGTAGGGTGATTGCCTATGCCTCGCGCAGGTTGAAGACCCATGCGAAGAACTATCCTGTCCATGATCTTGAGTTAGCAGCCATTGTTCACGCGTTGAAGATTTGGCATCTTTATTTGTATGGGGTTCATTGTGAGATCTATACTGATCACCAGACTCTACAGTATCTGTTAAAGAAGAAGGATCTTAATTTGCTTCAGCGGAGATGGTTGGAGCTTCTTAAGGACTATGATATCACTATTTTGTACCATCCGGGGAAGGCCAATGTGGTGGCCGATGCTTTGAGTCGCCGGGCAGAGAGTTTTAGGAGTTTAGCATATCTTCCAGTAGCAGAGAGACCTTTGGAATTGGATGTTCAGGCCTTAGCAGGCCAGGTTGTCAGATTGGATATTTCGGAGCCTAGTCAGGTATTGGCTTGTGTGGTCTCCAGGTCTTCTCTTTATGACCGTATCAGGGAGCGTCAGTATGATGACCCCCACTTGCTTGTTCTTTAGGATAGGGTTCAGAGAGGTGATGCTAGGGATGTGACTATTGGTGATGATGGCGTACTGAGAATGCAGGGCCGGATATGTGTGCCTAATGTAGATGGGCTTCGAGAGTTGATTCTTGGGGAGACCCACAACTCGCGATATTCCATCCATCCGGGTGCCGCGAAGATGTACTAGGATTTCAGACAGTACTATTGGTGGAGGCGGATGAAGAAGGATATAGTTGGGTTTGTGGCTTGGTGTCTCAACTGTCAGCAGGTTAAGTATGAGCATCAGAGACTGGGTGGCTTGCTTCAGAGATTAGAGATCCCAGAGTGGAAGTGGGAGCGGATGACCATGGACTTTGTAGTTGGGCTCCCACGAACTTCGAGGAAGTTCGACGCTATTTAGGTTATTGTGGATCGACTGACCAAGTCCGCGCGCTTCATTCCAGTTGGTACTATTTACTCTTCAGAGCAGTTGGCTGAGATTTACATCCGAGAGATTGTTCGCCTACATGGTGTCCCAGTTTCCATCATTTTAGATAGGGGTACTCAGTTCTCATCGCAATTTTGGAGGGCCGTGCAATGAGAGTTGGGTACTCAGGTTGAGTCGAGCATAACTTTTCACCCTCAGACGGACGGGTAGTCTGAGTGCACTATTCAGATATTGGAGGACATGTTGCGTGCTTGTGTCATTGACTTTGGGGGTTCATGGGGCCAGTTTCTGCCATTCGCGGAGTTTGCATATAACAACAGTTATCAGTCGAGTATTCAGATGGCTCCGTACGAGGCTTTATATGGGAGGAGGTGTAGATCTCCGGTTGGATGGTTTGAGCCGGGTGAGGCTAGGCTCTTAGGTACAGACTTGGTCCAGGATGCATTAGATAAGGTGGAATTGATTCAGGAGCGGCTTCGTACGGCGCAGTCTAGGCAAAAGAGCTATGCGTATAGGAAGGTCCGTGATGTGTCTTTTATGGTTGGGGAGAAGGTTTTGCTAAAGGTATCACCCATGAAGGGTGTTATGAGGTTTGGGAAGAGGGGAAAGTTGAGCCCCCGGTTTATTGGGCCTTTTGAGGTGCTTCAGAGGATATGAGAGGTGGCTTATAAGCTTGCATAGCCACCCAGCTTGTCGAGTGTGCATCTAGTGTTTCATGTTTCCATGCTCTGGAAGTATATTGGAGATCCGTCCCATATTTTGGATTTCAGCACGGTTCAGTTGGAGGGTGATATGACTTATGATATGGACCGGTGGCTATTTTGGATCGGCAGGTTCGAAGGTTGAGGTCAAAGGATATAGCTTCAGTGAAGGTGCAATGGAGAGGTCAGCCTATGGAGGAGGCCACCTGAGAGACTGAGCGAGAGATGCGGAGCAGATATCCACGCCTATTCAAGACTCCAGGTATGTTTCTAGACCCGTCCGAGGATGAACGGATGTTTAAGAGGGGGAGGATGTAACGACCCGGCCGTTCGTTTAAAGAGTTATAGCCCCGTTTTCCCCATTTCTACTTCTTTTTGTGTTATTCAGCTATATTATGTCATATCGGGTTAGTTGGTTCGGGACCGGAGTGGTTTTATAGTGAATTGAGACACTTAGTCTCTTAAGTAGAAACTTAAGTTGGAAAAGTCAACCAGATGCCGACCTATGTGTAAACGATCTCGGATTTGAATTCTGATGGTTCAGTTAGCTCCTTAGGTGATTTTGGACTTAAGAGTGCGTCCGGAATGTGATTTGGAGGTCCGTGGTAGAATTAGGCTTGAATTGGCAAAATTGGAAATTTGGCGATTTCGGTCGGTAGTGGAAAATTTGATATCGGGGTCGGAATGGAATTCCAGAAGTTGGAGTAGGTTTGTAGTGTCATTTGTGATGTGTGTGCAAAATTTGAGGTCATTCGGACGTGGTTTGGTTGGTTTCGGCATCGGTTGCCGAATTTGGAAATTTAGAAGTTCTTAGGCTTGAATCCGAGGGTAATTTGATGTTGTTTTGAGTGATTCGAAGGTTTGACTAAGTTGGTATGTTGATATATGACTTGTTGGTATTTTTGGTTGAGGTCCCGAGGGCCTTGGGGTGATTCTAGGTGGTTAACGGATTTGTCGAAATTGGAAAATGCAGCTGAAGCTGCTGCTACTGCTATTTTCGCACCTGCGGAAGAAAGAGTCACAGGTGCGAGGCCGCTGGTGCGCGTGAGGAGTGCGCAGGTGCGGGCAATGCTGGGCTAGATAGGTTATGCAAGTGCGGGTTGGAGGTCGCATCTGCGAGCCCGCAGGTGCGAAACCTGGGGCACAAATACGGAAAGGGGGATGCTGGGCAGGCTTCACAGAAGCGGAGGAAACACATAGGTGCGCCTTCGCAAGCGCGGGGTTTTGGGCCGCAGATGCGGAAGCTGGGCTCCTAAGTGAGTTCCGCACCTGTGATAGATGTTTCCGCAGGTGCGGTGGCGCAGAAGCGTGAAAGTTTCCGCAAGTGCGAAAACCTGGGCAGAAATCATAAATAGAACCTTTCGCGAATTTGGTTCATTTCCACCATTTTCAAGTCGGTTTTGGAGCTTTTGGAGGGAAGTTTGAAGGGTGATTCAAGGGCTATCAGTGAGGTAAGTTTCTTGAGCCCTAATACTCGTATATATGGTGATTTTTCGTTGTTTAATCATTGTAATTAGTAAAAATGAGGGGTTAGGGCTTGAAATTTTTGGAGAGTAATTTAAGGATTTGAAGGACCAAACGATGTCGAATTTTGATGAATTTGGTATGGTTAGGTTCGTGAGTGAATGAGCTTTCTAGTTTTGTGAATTTTGTCGGATTTCAAGATATGGGCTCAGGGGCCGGGTTTGAGCCAATTTCGGATTTTGGTCTAATTTTGTAGCTTTTTTTTGTGAAATTCATTCCGTTAGCGTGTATTGATGGTATTGTACTGATTGTGAATAGATTCGGAGTATTTGGAGGCCGAGTTCAGAGGCAAGAGCATTGCGGGGTAGAGATTTGACCGGTTTGAGGTAAGTAACGATTGTAAATCTAGTCCTGAGGGTACGAAACCCCGGATTTTTTATCATTCTACTATTTTTAGTGACGCACATGCTAGGTGACGGGCGCGTGGGCATGCACTGTTGGGGATTGTGACTTGGTCGATACCGTAGCAACTGTAAAGTTGCATACTTTGTTGAAACTATATGATACTTATATGTTTTAGAAAGAGTTTCTGTAAATTGGGCTGAATGCCATGTTTGGGCCTTGCGCCAGTGCTGTTTGAACCCTTAAGGGTTTTTTGTTACTATCCTCTCATTGTTTTTGATTGAAAATCTATACTCAGTCATGTTTATACTTGTTTACTGCATAACTCAGTTTTATGACTCTATTTTGATGCATATAAATGTTTTGGGCCGAATGCCCTGTTTTACTGAAATGCCCGTGTGGCTTGAGAGGTTTATGACTGAGTGAGGCTGAGGGCCTGATTTGTGAAGATATTTATGGGATCGGGCTGCACGCCACAGTATGTTGATATTGGCCGAGGGACTGATTGTGAGGATTAGTGTGGATCGGGGCTGCCCGCCTGCAGCATACTTTATTATTATAGCACGTGAGTTGTCCGTGCAGCACGTGAGTTGTCCGTGCAGATTATAGCGCTTGGGCTGAAGGAGCCCCTCCGGAGTCTGTACACCCCCCCAGTGAGCGCATGTACCTACTGAGTATGAGTGCCGAGTGATGAGTAACTGGGAGGCATGAGTGATTGTGAGGTATGCCCGAGTGGCAAGAGTGACTGTGAGGTTTGCCCGAGGGGCTGTATATGAGCGATGTTTTGCCCAAGGGGCTGTTTATGATTTTATTATTTTTGCTCACCCTTGCATTTTTCCTCTATCTGAAAACTGTTGAAAAATATCTTTAAATGATTTTTATTGGTACTGGGTTAAACGAGATGTTTTGATTCAAACCCTGATTTTAAAAGCATGTGGTATTTTACTGAGATTTCCCAATATGAATGTTATATGCTTTATTGCTCGTCACTACTGCTCAGTCTTTATTTATTGTTGTTACTTACTGAGTTGGCGTATTCACGTTACTCCCTGCACCTTGTGTGCAGATTCAGGTGTAGCTGGACACGGTAGCGGTTATTGATTATTCTGGTTGTAGATTTTCTTGGAGATAGAAATGTAGCTGTTTGGTGATCTTAGCCCCTGCTCTTGTCCCTCTTATCTTCCTCTAGTTGTATTTAGCTATTTTCCAGGCTGAGTTAGCCTTGATATTGTTAGACAGATTGTAGTAGATGCTCATGACTAGTGACACCCCGATGTCAGGCTTTTCCTTCCGCATTTTTATTTTGATTGGAACTCCTTTACGAAGGTTTTTATGTTAAATAACATTGGAATTATCTTTGAAATGAAAATATCGGTTTGTTTTGGAAATGAGTCGGCTTGCCTAGTTCCACGATAGGTGCCATCACGACAGGGGTTAGTTTGGGTCGTGACACGCCAGAACTTCAACCTCCAAAAAACGAAGTTGACAACCCTATCAACCTCTGTCTTACTCAAGATAAGACTTCCGCATCCAATGCTCCTGGTATTACTGTTATAACTAGCGTAAAACCCCAAAGCTATCATATCCCGATTAAAATTGTTATCAGCAAAAACTTTTTTGTTAACAAAATTGCTTTACTTGACAGTGGTGCAGATCATAATTGTATCATGAAAGGTATTGTTCCTACTCAGTATTTAGAAAAAAGCACTTCCAAACTTTACTCCGCTACAGGAGAACAATTACGTATTAACTACAAACTCTCTAAAGCCCATATTTGTAACAATGTTATTTGCTTGACAAATGATTTTATTATAACTGAGGATATAAATGAAGATATCATTTTAGGAATTCCTTTTATTACTCAAATAAAACCTTTCGTTACTGGTTTAGACGGTATCTCCACACATATTTTAGGAAAAGATTTACACTTTCCTTTTATAAAAACTCTTTCACCTGATGAAAGTAATTTCATAAGAAAAAACACAGTTTTTCGTATTAATAAACTTTCTCAACATATCACCTTTTTAAAGAATGAAATAAAAGTTAAGAAAATCAACCAGATTTTAAAAACCCCGGAGATTGTTACTAAAATAGCCAATCTTCAAAACCTTTTTGAAAAAGAAATATGCTCTGATTTTCCTAATGCCTTTTGGGAAAGAAAAAGGCATTTGATTGAACTTCCATACATTGAAGGATTCAATGAACATGTCATCTCAACCAAAGCAAGACCTATTCAAATGAATCAAGAAATGATGGAAACTTGTAAAATCGAGATTTCAAATCTTCTGAAAAACAACATCATTCGCCCCTCTAAATCTCCTTGGAGTTGTTCTGCCTTTTATGTGAATAATAGTGCAGAGAAAGAAAGAGGAGCACCACGATTAGTTATAAACTATAAACCTTTAAATGCTCTCCTTAAATGGATTAGATATCCCATTCCTAATAAAAGGGATCTCTTAAAGAGAACTTACAAAGCTAATGTTTATAGCAAGTTCGATATGAAATTTAGTTTTTGGCAAATTCAAGTAGCTGAAAAAGACAGATACAAAATTGCTTTTAATGTTCCCTTCGGTCAGTATGAATGGAATGTTATGCCATTTGGGCTTAAGAACGCTCCCTCAGAATTTCAGAATGTCATGAACTCCATTTTTAAAGACTATAGTTATATGTCTATTGTTTATATAGATGATGTACTTATCTTTTCTGAAAACATAGATTCACATTTTAAGTATCTCAACACTTTCCTTAAAGTAGTTAAGAGAAATGGCCTAGTGGTTAGTGCTAAGAAGATTAAACTCTTCCAAACTTTCATTAGATTTTTGGGCCATGACCTATACCAAGGATCTTACAAACCAATTTGTAGAGCCATAGAGTTCTCTTCTAAATTCCCAAACGAGATTACGGATAAAACACAAACTTCAGAGATTTTTAGGAAGTCTCAACTATGTTGCAGATTTTATCCCAAACATTAGACAAGTCCGTGAACCTTTATATAAAAGACTTAGGAAGAATCCTGTTTCTTGGAGTTTTGAACAAACTCAATCAGTCATCCAAATAAAAGGTTTAGTACAAAACTTCCCATGCTTAGGAATCCCAAACCCTGAAGCCTTTATGATTGTTGAAACAGTGCTTCCGACATAGGTTATAGAGGAATTCTTAAACAAAGGATAACCTTAGAATCCCCTGAACAACTTATTCGTTTTACATCCAGAATCTGGAATTCCGCCCAGAAAAACTATTCTACTATTAAGAAAGAAGTCTTGTCTATAGTACTATGTATTACCAAATTTCAAGATGATCTTATTAACAAAGAATTTTTAGTTAGAGTCGATTGTAAATCTGCCAAAGAAATTCTTCAAAAGGATGTTAAAAACCTTGTTTCGAAACAAATATTTGCTAGATGGCAAGCTCTAATATCTAGCTTTGATTGCAAAATAGATTTTATTAAAGGAGAAAATAACTCTTTAGCTGATTTTCTAACAAGAGAATTTCTACAGGGAAAAAATGAGGCCCTTCAAGCCTAATACTCCTACCAAAGGAAAAGAAACCAATAATCTAGACCATTTGTTCTCCCTCCCTTTACTCCTACCAAAGCAACAACCCTTCAAAGGGCCCAACTTCCTTTCCAAAATAGGTATACATCACTAGCCGAGTATCCCAAGTTACCAGCTCCAGTACCAATTTCATCAGCAAAACTTATTAATTTCCAATCAGCAAAACCTTTTGAAAGAGGAGTATCTTCAAGTTCCTCAATTCAAACCAAAGAGAGTTATGCCATGAAAGTCCCAGAGACTTTTGCCGAAGCAGTTAATCCCTCAATAAAGAAGTCACAAGATGACACACCCAAAGAAGAGAAATTTGAATATGTTACCATTCAGGTACTACCTTTATTAGCACTAGATAAAGAATATGAAGGTCTCAGGATAAAAGACCTTATTAAACCATGTTTTACGAATTTCAATTATGTGGATATCGAAAATCTATACAAAACAAGAAGGTACTATGAGGCCATCCTAATAGATACTGATTCCATAGAAGTGGAACACACTTTGAATGCAAAAAATCCAGAGTATATCAACTACTCTAGAGTCGTTATAAAAAAGATTCTATCACCATTTGAGTAGTTTGCAGATCACCTACACACACCCATAGCTCTATCAATGGCGCACAGACCCCAAACCTACAACTGGCATGATTACAAAGCTGCCTGGTTCAATTTCTTATACCTCAGGCCAGGTCACACTTGGTTCATCAAATATTATCTAGAAGTCACCATGGCAATAATCCCAAGATGGTTCTATGAATGGTGGAACATTTTTGGAGGTAACAAAGAAATATTACCTCAGCAATTCCTTAACAGGTTTGATGATTTTTAGACCAAAGAAGCAATATCATCCCTACCAAAGCGCATTAAAATGTGCAAATACTTTATTCAGAAACGAATTTCTTTTATTATTAGTTGGAATTTTTCTAAGGCAAAATTTGAAAGAATCAAATATTTGTCCAAAGAAATCAAGATCAAAGGCTGGATTCCCAAACAGCAAACTCCCAAGACAACAAAGAATGTTCAACGGAGCTTTACAAAAGCTTCATCATCCAAAGAAGAGCTCAAAGAAAAGCTCAAGCAACCCCTGCAAAATATAGACAATTACGAAGAACACCAGATTATGCAATTAATCAAAGATGCTGCTTCATCTAGAGAAAGCAGCAATGGAGACATGTGAAATCCAAAAGGATTAGCCCTGGCCTACATGGACCCCAATTGCGAATAAAGGATCCATTACCAGGTCAAGATCAGAAAGGAATCTTATCCTTTACCTTTACTTTATAAAAGTAATTACTTTACTTTTCAAAAGTAACCGCCCCACTTTAGCTTTTATCGACCACTTAGTTTTGTCTGACAAAGCTAAATGTTACACTTGTACGCCTAAGATTAAAAGGCATATCTTCTAGTCTATATAAGGATCCACATTCCCTTTGTAAGAGACACACCGAAAATTCTCCCAATTTTCAAAAAACCTCTCTCCCATAAGTATTCTCTTATTTCTACCACTCTTGTAATCTATAATGTTCCTTCAATAAAATTTTGTAAGTTTAAAGGATTTTTCTTATACTGTCTATTGCTGTAAAACCCCTCTTTAGAAAGGGTTTAGACGTACCCATTTGCGTCCTATTAAGAGACGCTCGTCTCTTAAACTTTGACGACTCTCTCTTAGGAGTCTTTCAAAGTAACCTCGCCAATGGCCCGGTATACTTTACTTGCTATCCTAATTTCTCGGTTGATATTAATGACCCTAACATCATGGAATCTCTGACATTAAATGTCAAAACCAAGAATATGAATAGCAAAACTAACACTCGTGAGATAGGTATCATCCATCGAGTCTACTACAAACTTATGGACACCACTCTTGCACCGAAAGCTCGAGTTGAAAGTGTCAAGGGAGTCACCATGCTTATGGAAGCAAACACTGAGCATAATACAATTTTTGTACCTAGACTCCTTAACTGGAATGATATACTCTCTAGTGATGAATGGCACTTTGATGCCATAACTCAACCTTCCAACTCCAATCTTGAGAGATCCCAAATTGAACAAGTTATTCAATTTTTTGATGGATCTGTAGACCTCAAATTTTTAGGTTCAGGTTCCAATATATCGAGCAGAACCAGTTCCTTTAGAAGAAAGTCTACAGTTCCTTCCGTACCTTCTTCTTCAAAACCCCCGGAGGAAAGAGCAACTTCAGTTGCAAACGTTACCAATAACGACAAAGGGAAAGTCACAGGAGTAGATTTCTCCTATACAATCCCCAAAGTCTATTACCAAGACCATCCCTCTAGTCCAACCCCTAGCGAGATAAAACCTCCTTATCCAGATTTACCAGTCTTTCTCAAAATGATAAAATCAGGAAAAACTTTCACTCCAGATCCCGAGACCCTTGAACGTCTCTGGACTCATCCTGATAATCAAACCAAGAGAAAATGGCATGTTGCCACATATTATCTTCAACAAAGAAAAGAATTCAGAGATTGTTGGATGTCAGACATGGAAAGAATTAGATGCGAAATCGACTTCTTTAGATGGTTTGAAATATCTGGCAAGATCGACGACCAAAAGGATTCCCTGCAGGTCCTGATCAACAAATGGTACACAACCACTAACCAGGCCATTGAATCTGTCACTCCTCCGTTGGAAGGGATAAAAATCCCAGTATCCAACACTGTTATCTCTGCCTCTCCTTTTAAAACTAAGAGCGAGAAGCCTACTAGTATGGTTGTCTGTTCTGACGTTGATCATATTATTGAACAAAACAACTATACCAATCAACTCCTTCATGTTGTCTCCAGACAAATAGAAGATTCTAAAGAAAAATCTTTATTCAGTGGAAAATCAACTCTTTCAAAACCAAGCACCAGTCAGAATATTGAACCAAACCCAGGTTTCAAAATGACTGAATTCTCCAGAGATAAGTATCCAAAACTCAATGACACTTTTGATGTCTCTGGTAAGATTCTTGATAAAATCAATGAACAATTGGCCAACTTCAATATTTTACGACAAAAGGAAAATTTCCACTGTTCAAGATAAAGGAGCCCTCCTTCATAAACTTTCCAATGATCGCTATCATAATAAAAAAAAATTATCATAAGCGCCCTTCATTCCCAGATGTTCAGTACGAAGAAAATTATTTTCTCCACTCTACTGCTCACGAAGGAAGAAGCATCATGGAATGGAATATCGATGGCTTGGCTGAACATCAGATATACAGTAAACTCCATGAAATGGGTGTTTCTATCACAACCTATAAAATACGAGGCTCTTCTAACAAAGAAGCCGCCTCTATGATTGTAGCTGGATTCACTGGCATGTTGAAATATTGGAGGGATAGTTATTTCACTGATGAAATAAAACATGCCATATACTCCTCTACAACCATTGAAACAGTTATTAAAACTGAAAGAACTGCCATGGAGACTACTTCCCAGATTACTAGAGAAGACGCCTGTGCTACCCTTCTCTATCATATAGCAAAACACTTCATTGGAGAACCCAAACTCTTCCAATATAGAAGTTTGAAAATCTTAAATAATCTGTCTTGCCAAACCCTAGATGACTTTATCTGGTATAAAAACCAATTCATCAGCAAGGTTATGATTAGACCTGATTGTCATCCAGATTTCTGGAAAGAACGCTTTATCAGCGGACTTCCCCCTCTATTCGCAAACAAGGTCAGAACAAAAATCCAAGATCGTTATGATGGTAAAATTCCTTATCATCAAATGACCTATGGAGACCTCGTTAGCATCATCAATGTTGTGGGTCTTGAACTCTGCACTGATATTAAACTTAAAAAGCAGCTCAAAAAAGAGCGACACTCCTCTAGAAGAGAACTAGGAAGCTTCTGCCAAGACTTCAGATTTACCTCTATTGCTACCCCATCTACTCACTCCTCAAAAAGAGATAAAAACTCTAAATCTTCCAGAAAGATTCACCGTAGCAAATCTCGTAGAAAGATTCACTGAAACACGTCCGCAACTCTTCTGAGCCCCTCGAGCTCCACACCAAACATCCACACAAGTCCAAAAATATCATACGAACTCACTAGCAAGCTCAAAATACCAAAATAACATCCGTAACCACGAATCGAACACCAAAATACATAGATTTCAAAAATGAAACTCAAGAATCACTAAAATCACAACCAAGCATCCGATTCCTTCGAAACCAATGCGGAATGACACCAAACTTTGCACACAAGTTCCAAACGACAAAACGGAGCCAGTCCAAATCTCAGAATCAAAATCTAAACCCGATAGCCACAAAGTCAATCCACGGTCGAACCTAAAAAATTTCTAAACCTTCAAATTGTCAACTTCCGGCAAAGAGAGCCAAATAAACCTAGGAACCTCCAAATCAAATTTTGGACATACACCTAAGTCTAAAATCACCATAAGAACCTATAGGAACCATTAAAATACCGTTCTAGGTTCATTTTCACAAAAGTCAAACCTCGGTCAATAATTTTAACTTAAGCTTCCAAACTAAGAATCAAGCATTCCAAATCAATCCAAAACCTCCCCGGAATCAAACCAACCAACCTTCCAAGTCACATAACCACAAATACATACACATGAAGCTTTAAAATGGAAAACAAAACTCAAATACCCAAAACGATCGATTGGGTCGTTACAGAGGCGGACAAGATGGTCCTCGCATCACGGGGGACCTTGGACGTCCAACTTCAATTGCTAAAATTCTTAGCTTTTTGTTATTAAGCCCCATTTCGATTCCTAAGCTTATGTTATCATTTTGGAAGCTAGAGAACACAATTTGAGGAGATTTTTAGGAGATTTTCACTCATGTCTTGAGGGTAAGCAATTTTAACTTGGATTTAATAATAAATCTTGAATACATAGTGATTATTACATCTAAAATAAGGAATTAAAGAGTAAAATTGAGGTTTTTGTCCAAAACCTAAGAAAGTATTGTTTAAGATTTTGAACTTTGATTTGGAGTCGAATTTAAAAATAAATTATAATTTTGAATTTGAGAGGTTATGGTCATCGGAATTTGATCGTGGTTTTGAATTTGGACCAAGTGGTCCCTAATTGACTTTTTATTGACTTCTGAGATTTTGTTAAAGATTGAAGTTTTATTATTTGGGATTAGTTTTTATAGATTTATTTGACTTTGTTGAGTACTCTTTGGCTAGATTATGGACATTTGAAGGCTGAAGATAATGAAAAGGTGTTTTGGAAGGTTGAAGCTCGTTTTGGAGAAGGTAAGTATCTTGTCTAACCTCGACTTGAGGGAATTTTTCTTATAACCGACTTGTGTACTACATGCTACGTGTTTGGCGGTAAGTATATAGGAGGTGACGAGCGTATATACGGGGGTACTATATATTTTTCATGATCAGGGTAGGATCTAGAGTTTATTATACCTTGATTGATATATGCTTATGTGTTGAATATTCTAATTATTTGTGTGACTACTTGTGTATCTTATTCATGCTATAATAATGTTATAGGCATATTTCACATACTAGTTTAATATTATGATTTTCTTGTACTGCTTTACATGGTAGAACTGCATAGTCATACACTATGTTTTTATATGCACCTTGCTAGCATATAGATCAGGTTCTCATTACTTATCTGAGACTGTTAAGGTGTATGGATTCACGTTCCTGTTGATATATATACCAGGACATATCACTACATTTACCTGTAGTTGTATGGATTTATGTTCTTGTTGTGTGTTGATATAGATTCATTCTTCTAGAGTCATTGAACACCATAATCTTTTTGGTAGTGTACGCTAAAGATTGTGGACATATGGATTTGTGTTGATTATTTCTAAGTTAGTTTTATTATCATGCGTAAACATTATAAACTCTATTGATGTATATTCCTCTTATATGACGTCTTGATGTTATAGTATCTATGTTAATCATAATATCCGAAGAAATATGAATCCTTTTTCATACTTTCCTATGATTAGTTGATATGCGATTCTTATTTTATTATACTATTATTGTGTATGTTTATGTGTTGCATTGGTTTATGGGAAGTGAGTATTTTATCAAAACCTCACCACTGCTTCATTGAGAATAGACTTGATACTTACTGAGTACATGTTGTCTTTTGTACTCATACTATACTTCTGCTTATTTTTGTGTAGATGCTGAGGTTGGTATTAGCGGTGCTCGGGAGGGGGGATAGGAGATACTTGGAGACTTTATGGTGAGCATCTCTACTTGGTTGACCTGCAGTGCTATGGAGTCACCTTCTATTATACTCTATTTTTATCTTTTTCTTCGGGCCGTTTTGTATATTGAGACAGTTGTACTTTTGGTATAGTTGCTCATGACTTTTATTACCAGTTCCTGGCAGTTGTATTCAGTATTTCACACTTATACTTGATGTTTATAGGCTTATTTATATTTATCTATGATGTAGGAAAGTTAGACTCTATTTACATTGTCTCATTATCTGTTTTCTAATATTTAGATGTGAGGTTTGCTTATGTTAGTTTGCTATGGTGGGATTTGGATCGTGATAAGTTGGTATTAGATGCTCTAGGTTCATGGTTCTACAATTCATGAGCATGTCTAGTAGAGTCTTGCGAATCAGTATGAGGACGTCTATACTTATCTTCGAGAGGCTACAAGGCATTTAGAAAACTTCTCTTTTCTTTCTTCCTGCATTGTGTGACTTTGTTTAATCCTAAAGTTTGAATACTTATTCCTCTATTCTCTCACAGATGGTGAGGACACGTATATCAGCGGCTAGTAAGCAGGAGCCAGTGCCCTGAGGTTTCACCCGCCAACCGAGGTAGAGGTAAGGTTAGAGAGTAGGCTGGAGCTCAGTACAAGGCTTATATGGTTGCACCCGCTAGAGTTGGAGGACTCACGATGCTTGTAGTCGTGTTAGAGCATTTCGGTTGAGCCACCTGCAACTCCAGAGATAAACCAGGTCATGGAACAGATTGTTCTAACAGGTCCAGCATAGGTTCCTGAGGACTTTATTGCTACTGTTTTGCTTCATGAGACTATACTTCAAATTCTGAGTTTCATTGAGGGTAAGACACATGAGGAATGAATTTTATGATCCCAACTACTTCTCAGGATAGAGGGGGAGCCCAGACCCAAGCTACTCATACTCTAGAGCAGGCCGGTACTCCCTAGGAGTCCCACCAGTCGGAGTAGTCCATCCCATTGCTGTAGCACAACCATTAGTTAGACCCACTATGACTATGTGTCACGACCCAAATTTCCAATCAGAGGGATCGTGATGGCGCCTAACACCACTTTCTAGGTATGCCAACAAATAGCAATAGTTAAGGCAATGCAATATATCAGTCTAAAACTCATGACCATCTAGTACCTCTCAGAAAGTAGAGTCACTGAGTACATAAGCGTCTAGAGATGAACTAAATACAAAGTCTGGAATAACAGTACAGTGTTGGAATCAAGTAAAAAATAATAAGACTATAAGGTAGGTGACTCTAAGTCATACGAATGAGAGTGCATCACTACCTTGGGTCTCCTCAACCAACTAGCTAGTCTGCCCTCTGGGTACCATCGGAACCAACTCCAAAATCTGCACAAGAAGTGTAAAAGTGTAGTGTGAGTATAACCGACCCAATGTACTCCATAATTATTGAGCCTAACCTTGACGAGGTAGTGACGAGGCTAAGACAAGACACCTATATGTAAACCTTTACAATTAAGTAATGAGAAAAAGAATGAGAGATATAACAACAAGCTAACAAGTAAAAGAGCAAGATAAATAATAGGTGAGATAAATAACAGGTATAAATGCAAGAAGGTATATAACGAGAAAATGAAGAACAAAACGACTAAAGTAAAGCACAAATTATGCTTCCACAAGCAACTTCGAACAAGCCTTTCGAAAATAACCATGAAACAACATAGCCAAGTTCTCGATCTGCATAGTAAAATAAGGAACAAGCGGTATCAACATATGACACAACATCACCCTTCAAGCTTTTTCTCTCATTCTCACAAGCACAACATGATAGCAAGCACGGAAACACATTTCGTACATATTCACTCTTCCTCACAAGAGCAGTAGCACCCTTCGTGCAATGATATTAGTATATGGAAAAATACGGAAACACCCTTCGTGTACAATTACTCTTCATCACAAGCATGGTAACACCATTCATGCAGCTCACTCTTTCTCACCAAGCATAAAACATGTAAAGCAATACCAAGCAAGGTGGGAAAGCACAAACGATATCAAGAAGAGCGATTGAACATAGCTTACCATTTAGGAAATAATTATCACTTTGCACCAATACCCAAACCAACAATTAAATAGTCTCACTACCTAATATCACAACAAGCTTAACACGTCTACTAATACAATGGAATAGTCAAAGAGTCTTACAATCTAGATAAAGCATGAAAAATATAATACATGAAGCAACAAGATGTAAATAACTAGTTCTACCCGATGCTCAACCTATAGAAAAAATATATATACACTCATCACCTTGCATATACACCGCCCCCAATATGTATAACACATAGTAATTAGACACAATTATATCCTAGTTCCCTCAAATCAAGGTTAACCAAGAAAGTTACCTCTTTCCAGCATAAATCAACCCTCTAACACCGCCTTTCCTTTAGCACAAGTCTAGAAACTACCATAGTATAAAAAAGGTTCGGTCTTTAATATATTTGGAAAAAGTCAACAAAAAGTTAACCCGGGCCCACATGGTCGAAATTTGAAATTAAAATCAAATCCCAATTAATCCATTCATCCTCGAGTCCAAATATGTGATTTGTTTTGAGATCCGACCTCAATTCGAGGTCTAAATCACTAAAATACAAGATCCTAAATTTCTACCCAAAAACTCTATTTATACCCTTTGAAATCTTGGATTAAGGCATGAAATTCAAATATTAGTAATGGAATTTGATCGAAAATAAGTTAAAGTTACTAACCTATGAAGTTGGGAAGAAATTGCTCTCCAAAATTGTCTCTATGTGGAGTCTAGGTGTCACAAATGGAATAAAATGAGCTAAATCCTGAAATTCTTACCTTTTACCGAGCTGTAGGTATCGCAATTGCAAACTCTTATTCACAATTGGGATGTTCACAAAGCGGACAACTGGTCGCAAATGTGATCCAGCCCCGAGCCTTAGATCTCGTGATTGTGACACAAGTATCGCAACTGCGACATAAGCTTCGCAAATGTGAAGACTGGAATCCTCGCAATTGCGAACAAAGCTTCACAAATTCAAAGCTCCCCCCCCCCCCCCAGTATCAAAAAATTCAAGCTAGCACTCGCAATTGCGAAGCTCGCATTTGTGAACTAACCATCGCAATTGCAACATCTACATCACCAAAAAACTAAAGTCTTCCAAAACAGTCTGAAACTCATCCGAAACTCACACGAGCCCCTCGGTCCCTAATCCGAACATCCACACAAGCACAATAACATCATATAAAATCTCAAATCATCAAAATAATATCTAAAACCAAGAATCAAATACAAAGCTCAAAGAATTCAAAGTTCATGCTTTAAATTTGAACTTTTTACATTAAGCGTCGAAACGGTCTCGGATCACCCAGGATTCTAACCAAACATGCTTACAAGTCCAAAATCATCATACAAAACTACCAGAATCATCAAAACACCGATCCGAGGTCATTTACCAATATTGTTGACAGTGGTCAACTCTGACAATTTTCAAGTTCAAAAATCAAGTTTTCTTTGAAAAATCACATTTAAACTTTCCAGAATCAACACGGATCATGCACGCAAGTCATAAATTATCAAATAGCACTATGAAAGGTTTCAAATCATGAAATGGGGAGCTAAAACTCAAAATAACCTATTAGGTCATTACGTTATCGAGGAGCAAAAAAGGATGGATCGGTTCCAGAAGTTAGATCCTTCCCTTTTTGATGGTGATCCCACAATGGATGCTTCGGACTTACTAGACAGATGGCATGCGATTCTACATAATTTGGACATTGTGGAGTCTAAGGAAGTTGATTTTGCTATATTTCAGTTGAGCTATCCAGCCAAGAGGTAGTGGCAGACTTATGAGTAGGGCATGCCATCAGGGTTACTCTATCTCACTTGACTTAGTTTTCGACTCTCTTCTTAAAGAAGTTCATTCTATTCACCAGGAGGGATTAGCTATGCAACCAGTTTAAGCATTTGTAGTAGAATCGATGTTAGTTACTAAGTATGAGATAATGTTTATTAAGTATCTTGCTATGCAGCTTTCTTGATCCCCTACTGAGACTGAGAAGGTGAGGAGGTTCATCGATGGGCTTAACATTGGGAGTAAGCTCAACATGGCTTGAGCGTTTGAGACAAATACTACTTTGGACAAGCCGTGGAGATAACATAGAGGATTGACCATACCCAAATATTAAGAGAAGCGTGAGGCCAAGAAGCCTCACGGTACTAGTAGGTTCAGTGGTGCCTCGTTCTAGAGACAATGGTTCTTATGGTGGCAGCCATTCTAGTAGGCCAGTTCATTTAGCATTCTAGACTTCTCGCGGTGCTCCAAGCCAATCATTATACTTGCACCACCAGTGTATGGCTCCTATGATGCTTCTCTGGGACAAAGTTCTTTCAATAGTTATTCTGGTCATCAGGGGAAAACTTAGACTCATCTGCCTTATCCTTCTAGGGGTTGTTTTGAGTGTAGAGATTTGGGGAATATCAGGAAAGACTGACACAAGCATCAGAGATACATAGTGTTGCACCCTATTTTGTACGAATCATAATAAGATTCAACTAGTGATTTTCCTGTCGATGATGAAAGAGAGTCGCAACCTAATATATAAAGGTATACTAGGGTACCTATTTAGTTATAAAATCATTATCCTATTAGTTTGCTAACCAATGAGATTTGGATAAGGGTTCTTGTTCTTCTAAGGGGAAGGTGTTAGGCACCCCCTAGAATCTACCTAAGGTAGCTCCATAGGACTTAGACTAAGTTTAGGGAATTAAATGTCTATATTCTACTTAGTTAGTACTTAAAGTGTATAGCTTACTCTATGTCATGTTTTTTCAAAAATACTTATCATATTGAAAGAAGGATAGTATATGCACTTTGAAAAGAGAGTATAGATTTCATTTATAAAAGCCCTTCTACATAATTGAAAGAATTTTGGAAGGGTAGTGTTTATGTTTGTGAACTTTGTAAAATATGGCTAGGTTTAGAATACTTTATCTTTGAAATAAAAATGGCTATTTGTTCAGCTCTAGTAAGATGAGAGTTATTAGAGAAATGGACTTAGATATACCTTGAAACTCATTTTTTAGTTCTGTGTCCGAGTTTTAGAAGAAATATTTTTGAAGTATTCCTTGATTGCAGTCCCGTTTCATTTTGTAGAAAAACTTGACTTTTGAAATCGTTTTCAATTCCAACTTCTAAAAGGAGTGTCGCTCACTTTCGAATCTGTTTTAAACTTTGAAAAGAACTTCAAGAAAATACTTAGCATGAATGAGGGTGAAATTCATATAGCAGAAGTAACTAAGTATGTTTGAAGTTATATAGCTAATGTAAGAGACTATAATTCTTTTTAATTTTACCTATGATTTTTAGCTTGCCTAGGTTTCTAAAGTAATTCAAAGATAATAAAGAGAAAGCATTCACTCAATATTGTCAGTACTATATACACATAGAAGCAACACCAAATTTATATAAAGCGATAAAGGAAAGGGAATTGGACTCATGGTTTGGGCCTGAAGAATGTTAGGCCCAGCGGACAACGAACAACAACATCAGCTTTAGTGACTTCAGATTCAGGGCAGGAACTTGGGCCTGAGTTCTTGAGAACTCAGCAGGAATAATTCGATTATATGTGCAAAAAGGAAAGGAAGACATTAGTGATAGAGCCCAATATGACACTTAAATATAAATAAAACCAATGTAAGGCCCAAATTAAAAATGTAACAAGTGCTGGTGATTAAAGGTGCAATAAAATTAATGCAAGATCAAACAGAGTAAACAAATTCATACTGAAGCCTTTCTTTCATTTAGCACTAACCTTAAAGAGATTAATAAATGTCAACAGTTAAGAGCTTAAGGTAAAATTACATTCATGGCCAAGACACCCTTTGGATCCCTGGCACTTCAGAGTTCACAAGGGTCTCAGGGACCTCGAGCAGTGCTTGTGTCAGGGAGGGTATCTCAACCACAAACTAAATCTTACTTCTAAATACCCTTAACCACCCACACTTACACTTTCCTGTAGGTTTAAATGCCAATGAGGCATTGACTGTGACTTCTAATATATAACAGTAGCAATAACATAAAGATTCAAGTATGCACACCCCTCACAGAAGCTATACAAAATACTATTATGAATATGAGATAACAGATTATACAACTGCAATCACAATCCAAACACAAGTGTGTGGTACACTATCAACAACTTCCAATATGCAGAAGGATACTCGAGAAACCAATTACAGAAGCAAGCAAGGAAAAGGGACAACATCAAACTACTTTTAGAAATCCAAACATTAAGTAATGTGATTAAGGAGTAAGAAGACACATATATATACAGATAAGTTTAAGTTTGCAAGAGTCCGTATTCACAATACCTTAACAACCTATGTTCAAATTAATAAAGGGCTCATACATAGACTAAGTCTTAACTTCTATTAGATGTATGAGTTAACAGCCTCATTCAGAATCTCTAAGGAGTATTAACAGGGATGCTTAAGTAAATAGATTGATCATCACTTAAGCAAATGACATGCTCTTTAAAGATTAATAATCTCATATTCATACTAGGCCCATTAGGAGTTAAGGCACTTATATAAATACAAGGTAATGTTCTGACAGGGAAGGTATGCATCAAGAGCTTCCCTTAAGTTTTTAGTGATCACAATTGACTTATGTCTCAAATTCTATGTGGTCAATCCTTTAGAATAAACAAGATGTAGTTTCCTTTTTCATAATAGGATGCAATTATAAAAAGGGGTGTGAGAGCATAAGCATAGCATGAAAGACAAGCAAGAAATCTGTTTTAAAACAAGAATGAGTGCAGAAAACCAAAGAAAAGATAATCAGGTTCATACAAAGGATATTCTAAAAGAGTACAAGATGGTAAAGTATCAAATAACATAAAATCAGATCAACAGTTTCATTACAAAAGTCCAGACTAATGAAAGTTTCTCATTAAGGAGGCATGGATCAGTTATACAGGTTAAGTGTGATAATCCAAGCATGATGAAGTTCTAGTTTCAGATGTGTTAGCAGCATGGAATAACCAAGAGATAATACACAGATACAACATATACCAGGCTCTTAAGGACAACCAAAAGGGGAATAACTTAGGCTAGAATAACAGAACAAAAATAAGACCAATTGCAGAGATTCATTAGAGCATAGTTCAATTACTTCAGAAACATATCTTATACAGTGAAACTTCACAAATATGATCACACAGTTATGGAGATTAGCAAGAGACCTTCACAATGACATTTCAGGGGAGTTATAGAATTATCGAACACATTAAAAGAGAGAAAACAACCCAAACAACTAAACTAACATATTTTAACTATAATGACTACCATGTATTTAACCTTATATGTTCATAACTGCTCTAGTTCTAGTTTATCAGACAAACAACCTCAAGTGCATGACACAAATAAACAAGTAACATTAAAGTAAATATCAGTAGAGCAGACATGACAGCCATAGCAGAATCATCAGGAAAGTCTAATGTCAGAACACGTATAGAAGATCCTTAAGGTTCTTTAGCTAGTTATAAAAGTTTAATCAACATATAGATTATTCAACTTAGTGTAACATTCATTAGGTTCACAAGGGTAGTCGATTAGTATTGGTTTAATTATAGATCATCAAAGAGAGCAGTTGGTTCATACACAAAGCATGATTATCCAACATACACCAATAATAACACATCACACGCAGAAACAATCAATAGAGAATAACAGAGTGGACATGATTTTAATTCAAATAATTAAAAGAGAGGAAGGGTCGTAGTACACTGGCCTTCCTTTGAGCAGCAAACCAAACAAAGACTTTGTTTAGCCTTTTAGGAACAAAAGATCAAAGAATTACCATAACTCAGACCCGGAAGAAATAAAATTGAGAAATCATTAAAAACCTAGTTTTTGATTGCAAATTGATTCTGTAAGTTATTATGTCCTCACCTTAGGTTATGTTAGGTATGAACATTTAAGGCCATATTTATAGTGTCATTCAATGACTAGGGTTCCAATAGATTCAAAATTGTAAGTGGAAAGTGATGAAGATCAGATGATGGAAGCAAAGTGAGTGAAATCAGAGAAGACAGAGGGAAAAATTAGTGAAGGGTTTTACCTGGGCGATTTGAATTTCAGAATCAACCATTGAATTTGAAAAACCAATGGTCAGATCTTCAATGTACAGAGGTCGCTGTATTTGACCTCTGGATATCGAATAACAATGATGAAGTCTGAGGAATCATTCATGCATGCCTCCAATTTGAAGGATGGGAAGAGAACAAACGAGTCTCAGTTGCACAATTTAGGTCTAGGGTTTGATTTTGGGGTTTTGAATTTGTGTGATGAAATAGGAAATGAAATCGACAGGATTCGCAGATTAAAGGGACAATAGGCATGATTTCATGGTCGATTTGTGACTTGCCCTTAGGGAAATGAAAGGGGTACAAGATATAGCGTGTAAGATTTGGGGGGGGGGATCAACTAGCCACTAGTAGTCATACCCAAAATCATCTCCCAAATCTTTTTCCTCAGGCTCTTCTTCAGGGTCTTTCTCAAACTCTTCTTCTTCCTCATTGTTGTTGTATAGAATATGGTCAACCGATCCTGCAACCACTTGCAGATGCATGGCAGTGTTAACAAGATAATGAGTCAAGATCTCGTGATATAGTTGTAAGGCTGTTGCTGCATCTTCTAACCCGGTCTCTAGGGTTAAGATAGGTGGAATGATTTAGGGTTTGGTATATGCCAAACTAGTCACTAGGGTTAAGATAGGTGGAAGAGATCTGGGCCATTGGATCTCTTGATCAACAACCCTGATAATTCGAGGGTTAAAAGGTTAAAAATGAGAAAATATGTGAGCCATTGGATCCATGTGTTTCAACGACTGAGCTTGGAGGAAAATCAAGATAAAATGTTGGCCGTTGATCGAATAGATTAACGACTCAGATGTGTGTGTGTTTCTTGTGTGAGTGGTGGAGACAAGTGATGTGTCGAATTTTGATTGGCTCAGGGAGGGTCATGGATTGCCAACATGGATTGGGGGGTCATTTGGACTGGGTCAGATGGGGTAATTATTGGGCCAAAATTTTGGGCTAATTCTAATTTAGTGCATAGCCACATTTGTATTTAATTGCAACTGCAATTATAGCCATTTAGCCATTAACTTTTAAAATTAATTTAATTAAACTAAATTAATTTCAATAAAATATAATAGAAATTATAATCATCAAATACAATACTAATTACTGTAATTAATTATTTATTTGTTAAAATACCTTATTTTCCAATTTATGACATTAATTTTGGATTATTCAAAATAGTTGGCTTATTAACTAAAAATTAAGGAATAACTCTTTAAATTAATTTTAAAACCTATGTAATGAATATAAAAGGTTATTTTAATAGTCTCAAAAATAGTAAGCGTAATATATCTCAAAATTATATAATACAAAATTATTAATTTTAACATTATTAATTATTTAACTTATATAAAAATAGGTATTATTGGTTAGAAATTAATTTTAAAAGGGAGGGTCAAAATTGGTTGTCAACAGCTACCCCTCTTTGACCGGAGACGATAAAAGAGTTTTCGGGCAAAGAAATCGAACCAAGACCAATTTTGTCCCGACTTTAGGCATATATTGCAGCAATGGCATATGTATTTGAGGAAGATTATGAGTTGTAGAATTAAGGAAGGAGTTAAGGAAGACTTCGGGGGAATTTTGGGAAAATTGGGGTCGAATTCTGGCTTTGAATTGCTTACATACCTCGGGCTTAACGAGGATCAAGCCTCATGTAGTTGTGGATTGATGATTTGGAGAAGGCGATGCTTGCAGGAATTGTCCTAGTATCGTATTATGATAATACTGCAAGACAGAAGGTTTTTGGCACCCAAGATAGCTCTGCATTGTGGCTTGATTACGAGACTTGAAAGATTTGATGACTTAGATTTCTACTGATCGTATTTGAGTTTGAGTTTGGATCCTTGGCTTGCTTATGAGTTTGTTGTCCCTCATCTCGTTGTAGCTTGGTTTGCTTCTTAGAGGAAGTTCCACGTCGCGATGTTTGATCCTGAAAAAATAAAATACATACATACCCATATACCGTAATGCAAATATGTTAAGATGTGATGTAAATGATGCATGAATGATGATGCCTGGCTGCCGACTAGCCGTTATTTAGGATCGAGGCGATGGGAATGACTTGATTGTTAGCCGGATTATGTACCGTTCTGCAGCTGTCGAAGCATTAAGTGTCCACACGATGGGAGTATCTCCGCGTGATGGGAGTAATTGAATTGAAATGTAAAATATCTCCGCATGATGGTAGTATCTCCACGCGATGGGAGTAGCTAACTTGTAATATATCTCCACATGATGGGAGTTCCTGACTTGAAGAAACGTAAAATGCATGTAAGCTGCATGAACAAAACGTCAAAACACTCAAGATAAATCAAAGAAATAAGGAGCATGCCCAAGAGATACTCTTTACTACAAAACTAAACTACGGCCATCGATCGGCAGAGCGTGGTGGGATCGGATGGTTCATCCTTCGATTGGCGAAGATGGCGACAAAATTTGCAACTATCTACTTGAAATCTCTAATATGGTGGAGTGACGGTGTGATCTGCTCTGGTTGGAAAGGCGAACAATTTGCTATATATAGGGCTTTGACTAACAAAGTCGACAGTTCGATTTGTACATGCCCCTCCGATTGGTTAAGCTGGCGATTTGCTATATACATGGCTCCAATTGGCGGGGCCGACGACTCGCTATATACAAGGTGCCCCGCTTGGTTGAGCAGAAGGTTTGCTATATACAAGGTGCTCTGATCGTATCGGAGACTTGGTTCCAGAATAACTGCAAAGAATTTTGGAGTTAGTCCTTAGTCATATGAGGGAGTGAATTTAAATAATAAAAGAGAGACATGGGTTCTTGAGAGAATAGTGTGTCTGTCATTGCTCTGAGTGTGCTTCAGCATTAATCGTATCATGTCGGTCCTGCGTTCAAAGAAAAATCCTTAGCTGGGGGGGAGGGGGGTAGTGGTGTTGGTTTGTGTTTGCCGTAGTCCTGGGTTTCCCCCGGGTCTGGTGAGATTATGCCATGAAGTGCGGTAAGTGCAATGATAGTTTTTAGAAAACATTTTGAAAATTGTTCCTTTTTATGGTAAATGCCGTCGTTCCGGATTATGACATGTTTAGAAATTTCCCTCAACGCGGAGATTTTTTTCGGATGACTCTATCCTGTTGATGTCGATTCTTGGAGATGCCAATGGTGACGTAGTTTCTTGCTGTCATGATTACGTCCTAATCTAAATGAATGCATTACAAAGGTTTTCCTAGGGTTATGACCGAACCTTTTCAGGTTGCCTACGTATTCGAATGAAATCAGGTCTGAACATAGTTCGAGGGGAATAAAATTATAAATGAATCAAGATGATGACCGAGCCTGGATCAGACAACCTATGTATCTAAATGGAATTAGATCAAAATGTAGTTCTATTATAATAGATGCAAAGTGATAAGAATTTGAAAATGAAATGGTCGAGTTTGACTCAGACTGCCTACGTATCCAAATGGAATCAGGCCAGAACGCAGTTCAATTAAAATAGATTACTGAATCCTATGAGGATTGCCTACATATTCCTACAGAAGGAAATCAAGTCGTGGCATAGTTCCGAGTACATACAAAATGATATTTGAGTTTTCTATTAAAAAAGGGGACCGGACCTTACGTGGGCTGCCTACGTATCCCACAGTGAGAGTCAGGTCGGGCGTAGTTCTGTTACAACCAAACCCTAATTCTATTATCTTCAAATGTAGTATCTCTTGATTGCATCTGAGTTGATGGGCTTAGCACTGACTCTTCCGTCCATTTGTGCTAAGATCAAATATCCTCCCGACAACACTCGATGAACCACATAAGGACCCTGCTAATTTGGCGCGAATTTTCCCTTGGCTTCTTCTTGATGAGGGAATATTTTCTTCAAAACTAACTGCCCCGGTGTAAATTGCCTAGGTTTCACCTTGTTGTTGAATGCACTAGCCATCCTATTTTGATACAACTGACCATGGCATACCGCGTCCATTCTCTTTCCGTCAGTGAGCATGAGTTGATCCTGCCTGACCCGTATCCATTATGCGTCATCTAACTTGGTTTTTTGAATTACCCTCAAGGATGGTATCTCGACCTCTGCGTGTACCACAACTTTGGTACTATATACCAATATGTACAGCATTGCCCCGATGGACTTTCTCACGGTGGTCCGATAACCCAAAAAGGAGAAGGATAATTTCTCGTGCCTTTGCCTGTGATTTTCCACTATCTTTCATAAGATCCTTTTGGTGCTTTTATTGGCTTCTTCAACTGCTCCATTCATTTGCGGCCTGTAGGCCTTGGAATTATGGTGGACGATATTGAACTTTTCGTAAATCTCCCTCATAAGATCGCTATTGAGATTGGCTACATTGTCAGTGACGATCGACTCTGGTATCCCGAATCGGCAGACTATGTTGTTACAGACGAAATCTGCTACCACTTTCTTCGTAACGGCCTTGTATGTAGAAACTTTGACCTATTTGGTGAAGTAGTCAATGGCTACCAGGATGAGATAATGTCTATTTGATGCAGCAGGCTCTATAGGTCCAATTACGTCTATGCCCCAAGCGGCGAACGACCAAGGAGAACCCATTACATTCAGCTTGTTAGGCGGAACCCGGATGAAATCCCTGTGAATCTGGCACTGGTGACACTTCTGCATGTAACGAATACTATCGCTTTCCATGGTCATCCAAGTATCTAGCTCTTAAAATCTTTTTGGACAAAGTGAATCCATTCATATGAGGTCCGCATGTTCCTGCGTGTATTTCTTCTAGCAATTTGGTTGCTTCATCAGTATCTACAC
Source organism: Nicotiana tomentosiformis (assembly GCF_000390325.3). Classification (NCBI taxonomy): domain Eukaryota; kingdom Viridiplantae; phylum Streptophyta; class Magnoliopsida; order Solanales; family Solanaceae; genus Nicotiana; species Nicotiana tomentosiformis. The sequence goes on along the minus strand of NC_090821.1, from coordinate 24,052,899 downwards.
ACCTTACTAGACCTAAGTCCAGGGTCCTCATGTATAGGACTTCTTTGTTAAGGAAAAATTGATTTACTAGCTTCTGAGTGCTTGCTTCTGACCATTGATCGCATTCCTCAGATAATCTCTTATTTCAAGGAACCTTCTGACGTCGTAGTACCATAGCTTAGCTCTTCATCTACATGGAAATAATATGCATGCTGATCCCTAACCTCTATCTCAATAGGGTCGATGTAATTCTTATCTGGATGCTGGATCGTGGATAAGAAGGTTGCGAGAGAGTCAACAAACTCGTTCTGGATTATGGGAATGTTTTTGAACTTGATCTTGGTGAACTTCTTACACAAATCTTTCATGCAATGCAGGTACAGAAGGATCTTGACATTCTTGGTAGTCTATTCACCTTGGACTTGATGTATCAGTAGATCAGAATCTTCTATGACCAAAAGCTCCTTGATGTTCATATCGACTGCCATCATAATCCCAAGGATGCATGCTTCATACTCGGCCATATTATTGGTGCAAGGGAACCTTATCTTAGCTGAAGCCTGGTAATGCTATCCTAATTCTGAAATTAAGACTACCCAAATCCCCACTCCTTTGAAATTTGTTTCTCTGTCGAAAAACATTCTCCATCCTAGTACGACTTTGCGATGTCTTCCCCAGCGAATAACACTTCTTCATCCAGAAAGTATGTAGTGAGCGGCTCGTATTCCTTATCCACTGGGTTCTCTGCAAGGTGGTCAGCTAATGCTTGTCCCTTGATAGCCTTCTACGTTACATACACAATATCAAATTCACTGAGAAAAATTTGCCATTTGGCCAGTTTTCCTATAGGCATCGGCTTCTGGAAGATGTACTTGAGCAGGTCGAGCCGGGATATTAGATGTGTAGTGTATGATGACATGTAGTGCCTCAACTTTTGAGTTTATCCAAGTCAAAGCGCATCAGATCTGCTCTATCAAAGTGTATTTGGCTTCGTACAGTGTAAAATTCTTGCTTAGGTAATAGATAGCTTGCTCTTTCCTCCCCGTCTCGTTGTGTTGTCCCAACACGAATCCAAATGCATTGTCCAGAACGAACATGTATAGTAACAATGACTTCCCGAGTTCGGGAGGAACCAATACTGGTGGATTGGACAAATACTCCTTGATTTTGTTGAATGCTTTCTGACATTCTTCTGTCCATTTTGTGTCAGCATCCTTTTTTAATAGCTTAAAAATAGGCTCGTAGATTACCGTCGACTGGGCTATGAACCTACTGATATAATTTAATCTCATCATGTCCTTCTTGCTTTTAGGCGGTAGTAGATCCTGAATGGCCTTGATCTTTGAAGGATCCAATTCTATCCCTTTTTTTCTGACGATGAAGCCTAACAATTTTCTGGCTAGGACTATGAATTCACATTTTGTGGGATTCAACTTCAAACTGTACCTCCTCAAATGTTCGAAGAATTTATTCAAGTCATTCAAATGCTCTGCACTCTTTCGAGATTTGATGATGACATCGTCCACATATACCTCGATTTCCTTATGGATCATATCGTAAAAGAGGGTCGTCATGGCCCTCATGTAATTAGCACTGGCGTTCTTGAGGTAGAATGGCATGACCTTGTAGTAATATACTCCCCATGGCATAGTGAACACTGTCTTCTCTGCATCTTCTTCATGCATCAGGATCAAGTGGTACACAGCGAAACAATCCATGAATGACTGTAGCTCGTGTCGATAAGGATATGAATGTTTGGTAAAGGGAAATCATCCTTCGGACTAGCCTTGTTAAGATCTCGATAATCCACACATATCCTGATCTTCCCATCTTTCTTTGGTACCGGTACGATATTTGCCAACCATGTGGGATAATTGGTGACTCTTACCATATTTGCTTCTATATATTTAGTGACCTCTTCTTTTATCCTCAGACTCATATCTGGCTTGAACTTTCTGGGTTTTTGTTTGACTGGTGGTCTGGCAGGATCAGTGGGCAATCGATGCGAGACAATGTCGGTACTCAACCCAGGCATGGCTTCATATGACCATGCGAACACATCGATGTATTGTTGGAGGATCTCGACCAATTCTTCTTTCTGTTCCACTTCTAAATGGATATTGATTCGAATTTCTTTCACGTCTTCTTCTCTTCCAAAGTTGATTACTTATATTTCTTCAAGGTTAGGCTTTTTCTGGCTTTCTAACTGCTCGATCTCTTGCGGGAGGTTATGAGGCATCATGCTTTCGTCATACTCCTCATAGTCTGGATCATTTTGCTCGAAGGTTTCGTTACATGTCATAATCGTGGAATGCGGGTTTTTATCGAATTGATTACTGAAAAGAAAAACTAAGTATAAATAAAGCGATAAATGAATTTGCAATGAATTTAAGAAAAGCAATTCTTTTTATTTCATCAAAAGGGGAAAGTCTAAGCGTTTATGGAGGCAATTTGACAAAAGCGTACATGCACGGTTTAGGCCTCAATTGACCGCCTGTTTTTCAAAATTACTACAATTCCACACTACGAAGACTCCTAGCGAACCAGAGATGAGCTGGCGGTCCAATTCTGCAAGTCCTCCCCGGGTTTGACATCTAGAATGGTCGATGTCTTGATATCAACTTCATCGCAACATTCCTCAATCATGGTCACAAACAATCTTCACATTTCATCAAGGATGTCATCCTCCGGTGTAGAGCTTTGACCCGGACCTGGAACACGCTCTGGCACAAAAGCCTTCTTCCCAAATCTACCGGTGTAAGTCTTCCCAATTGGAGGCTGATACCCTAAGCCGGCTGCCCTTCTGTCCCCTTGGCTTAATCGGCTATGTTATCCCGTTTGACCGGGCTCCTAGCCCAGTCCCTGATCAGTACCCATACTTCATCATCTCTCTCATTGCCATCTTTGATCTGTATGGCGACTGCATACCTAGATTTTTCTCAGCCTTCTCTATCTCCGTAGTCTGCATAATCTCGAATGCATAGAAGGCGACCCTATCCAGTCCTTCTGTGAACGGAACTGCATGTTCTAGATAAGCTATTCGGCTTCATTCACCGTGAATTACAATCTCTTGGAAACCCCACTCGAACTTCATGCACTGATGGAGAGTGGACGGAACTGCCCCTGCCATATGTATCCAAGGCCTTCCCAGCAACAGGTTATATGAGGACGAAATGTCCATTATTTGAAATAGTATTGTGAATTCATCTGGTCCAATATGCAGAGATAAGTAGATCTCTCCAATGACATCTTTCTGCGACCCATCGAAAGCTCTTACTCTTACATGGCTTTCCTTCACCTCTCTTAAATGACTATCCAACTCTCGTAGAGTAGAGAGTGGGCAGAATTCACTCCGGATCCTTCGTCAACAAGAACTCGAGACACCACTTTATCCCCGCACTTGAATGTGATGTGCATGGCTCTATTATGACCCATACCTTATACAGGAAGTTCGTATCTTTGGAAGGAAATCATGTTTGCCTTAACCATATTTCCATGGTTGATGCCAACGCCCCGCTGGTAGTGTTACTCGGCAAACTCATTCCACTTATCACTTTCATCAAAGCATCTTTATGACTGTCGGAACTCATCAGCAAATCCATGATCGATATGTGTGCATGGGTTTTCTTTAACTATTCCTCCACAAAATATTCTTTTAGCTGGCATCTTCCTCCAAAACTCCGCCACCTCGACATCTGTTATGTTCCTTCTCTGAATCGGGTCTCTACTTGGATTTCCTTGGTTTACCTCCTCTGGAGCATAACATATTCCTAACCTGGTCATTTCGTGGGCAGCTACGGAATCCGTCATCTTCCCTTTTCCTTTCTGCTAGTACGTCCATGGAACTGTCTTGTATTCTTGCCTCTCATCATTCTTGACGGTGGCGATGAACTGTTGTTGGTGTGTCTGGACCATCACCGGAGGTTTTAGCTGTATAGTGATCAATAGATTTCTTTCGGGGTGGAACTCTTGTAGCCTCGGCGTTCCCAATTATGATAATAGTCCCTTCCAGATCATAATCTTCGTCCAAAGCGATCATGTTGGCTCCTTGGTTTCTATGATTCGGCAGCGGGTTAAGATACACATTTGCAAAGCTAGGGTGCATTGAATGGCTCTACTTTTGATCAGCAACTCTGTTTCATTCTTCAGCCTAAAATAGTCCTTGGTATCATGCCCCGATATACCTGAATAGTAGGCGCATCGTTTGGTTACATCAAAGTACTTGGAAGGTTGGTTGGGAATCCTCCATTCTACTGGATATATCAGGCCAACTCTTCTCAGCCTTTCAAACAATTGGGCTAAGGGCTCAACAATCGCGGTGTAGTTTCTAGGACCTCTTTCCTCAAAATTTGGGCGTGGTCGGGGTGCATAGGTGGGTCGATTTTGATGGGTGGTGGTTTGAACTAGAGTGTATGGCCGTGGTGGATTTAGATTTATATAGACGCGAGGTGGGTTATATTGAGGTTGGGTGTTATATTATGGTTGTGTGTTGTATACTAGAGCATAGGTAGGTTGATGTGAAGGATGGGTATTCATAGGATAAGAGTTGTTTCGATGGGGTAGACTGGATTGGTAGTAGGGAACAATTGGTGATACTTCTTCCTTCTTCTTTTTTCCATGTAACGACCGACTTGTCGTTTTGAACATTTACGCTCCTTTCAACTATTTGAAGTCTTGAGTAGCTTCATATGATGTATTATGACCAAGTTTGAGTTTTTTTGTATTCGACCTCAGATAAGAGTTTTGATGATTTCGTTAGGCCCGGATAGTGACTTTGGACTCGGGCATAGGCCCGAAATTTAATTTGGATATTTCTAGGATGTTTCGATGTCGTTTCTTCAAGCATAAGTGGTATCACATTAAGAAAATGAGCTCCAAATTCAGTTTTTATTGAAGCATTAGATCCGTATGAAAATTACAGATCCATAGGAAAAAGAATTGTCGAATTAGGACATCGTATGAGAGAGTTATGCCCATTTTCAGACGAAATAGAAAAGATTTCCCGTCGCCAGCGTCCAGGGTAGCGTGGGGCACTAGCCCTAGCGCTGGGAATCTTGAGGTTCTGGAAACTGGGCCACAGGTAGCGCCCCACGCTACCTATGGCACTCAAAATGTTATATACTCATTTCGGGGTTCATTTTTCCCCATTCCCCTTGGCCGAATTTTGGGGTTTTCCTCCACTCTCTCAAGACCTCCAACTCCCTCCATCTTCAAGGTGAGTAATCCCTACTAATTTGGTATTTTGTTCCATCGATTCCACGCTAAAACTAACTCAATCCTCCATAAAATACATATATCTTGAAGAAAGTTTTTCAAGAACTCAAAGAAGGGTTTTGCAAGATTTCTTCCAGAAGGTAATCCTATACACTTAGACTTACATGTATGGATATATTATGGGAATATGAGTATGAATTAAGTATTGAAACTTATGGTATGGTGATTGGAAGCCATAAAATCCCAATTTAAATACATAACCATTGTAGAGATTGAAAACTGATTATTTGATGGAATTTTGTTGGTTGGGTGTGGATGAATGGCCATGTATGTGATGTTGGAAGTTATGAATTGTTTAAGAATGATGGTGGGAAAAATTGTTGGTAAATGGTAGTAGTTGGATGAACTAATTCTATGGTTAAGAGATGTAGAGATTCATGCCTACTAGGTGTTTGATAAAGTGCCTAAATGGCCTAAATTATGAAATTTGTTACTAATATTGGTCCCATTGGATGTTGTTATTGTAGATTGAAGTTGCTTAGTGTAGTGGATAGTTGTAGTATCATTAAGGGATGAATTTGAGGTATGTTGGCTAAACTTCTCTCCTAGAATTGAATCCCATGATGTCCTTGTAAGTCTCAAGTTATTCATTATAAATTGACTATTCCGAATAAGCTTTATGCCGAAAGAGATATATTCAATATGTGTTCCGAATGCTCTTATCATGTTATGTTATCCTTCGGGAATGTGTTCAAAGTATGGGTTGCGTATTAAAATATTATGACTTCTAGTAGTGTTTCAAATGAAAGCTATTATGCCAAATTGTGTAAGAAATCTCAATGTGCATAAGACTCTTAATTGTTCATATGTGGTACTTAAGTTGTGATTTCCAGAATATTCTATATGTTGATGTTTATGTTGATGATCCTTGGAAGTAAAGAAATGAATGTGTGGAATATGAAATACGGCCATTGTGCCATGAAAGAAGAATCATATGTATGGACAAGAGAGCCAATAGAATAGTGATGTCGTAAGTGGTTGAAAGTATGAATGAAGTGATATATGGTATGAAAGGTTATGAGATGAACGTATTTGTACTTTTGTTTCCAATGTGTTATAAGCTCCTACGTTCTCATGAGTAAAGGCTATGGTGTTCCTAAATGTTTTAAATGCTCTTAATGTTCTATGATCCCCATGGCAAGTACAAGTAAGTGATAGTATGAACATAAAATGTGGCCTCTTGCCAAGATAAGAATTATGAGGCATTGTATGTTTCAATGGTTTCAATCATTGTATATATTCTTCTAAAATAATAAATGCAAATGACTTCGATGTTAAGTCCCTAAGAATCATGAACTTAGCTAATGACCTCAAGATGACAAGTGAGTGAATAACGAGATGAAAGGGAGATGTCCTATGCTAAATGATGATGAATCTTATTAAAACGAAATTGGGCTCATGTGGCATTGAAATCGACTTATTGATTCACCATGCATGTGCTAATGTAATGAGTTGTGTTTCTCCATGACGAGCATGAACATGAAGTATTCCAATGATATGGGAAATTATGACCTTAAATGTAATGTTAACCATGTCGCTTTGAGTTTGTATATGGTTGTGTGCATAATGATGTGTTATGAACCCTATGGACGGTCTATGAAACGCATATGAGTAAGGTATGAATGGACCCTATGGACGGTCTATGAAACTCACAGGTATATAATATGAATGAATCCTATGGACGGTCTATGAAACGCACAAGTGTATAATATAATATGAATGAATCCTATGGATGGTCTATGAAACGCATAGGTGTATTGTATATGTGATCCTATGGATGATCTATGAAACACATAGGTATGTTGTGTATGGAATCCTATGGATGGTCTATGAAACGCATAGGTGTATTGTGTATGGAATCCTATAGACGGTCTATGAAATGCATAGGTGTATTGTGTATGAAATGTATAGGTGTACGGTATGAATAAACACTATGGACGGTCTATGAGACGCATAGGTGTATAATATGATATGTGAACACTATGGACGGTCTATAAGATGCATATGTGTATAATATGATATGTGAACACTAAGGACGGTCTATGAAATGTATAGGTGTAAAATAAGAGAGGGGTATGGACGGTCTAGTTAGACGCATTGTTAACGCAGATAATAGGTGCCACTTTCATTGCCCTTGTTTGTACATGTTATTTCAATTACATTATATTATGTATTCCACGTATAGTTCGTATGGCTCAATTGATCCCAAAGGAAGTTCAGAATGATGCAAGTATATTAAGACTTGAAATTTGTTTCTATAGGATGTTTCATAGTTTCTTGATGTACTTTTTGCCTCTTATTTGAGTTACCGTATTTTCATATGTTGTTTTGTCTACCTTACATACGAGTACTATTCCATATGTACTCACGTCCCTTTTGCCGGGGGCACTGCATCTTTTAATGGATGCAGGTATACTTCTATTGGATGATATGTATCTTTGATAGGGATGTGCTTCACTACTCAGCTTATGGTGAGCCCGCTACAGTTCTAGTGGGTGTTTGAGTCTAGTTCGTTTTATGTATTTAGGTATTTATTGTCATAGAAGCTCCATGTACACTATGGGTCATGTAATTAAAGATTTGAGTTTTGTCATGTATTTATGTTCACAGTATTTATGAGGCTACGCACCCATCATGAGAAAGATTGTAGGCCAATGAGCCAAATGTATTCAATTTAAAAGTTATGATCTAATGACGTTTTGATAAATCATGAATGAGTTATGATGAGATGTTGATGTAAAGTAGGCTTGCTCGACTAGGTTTACTCGGTTGAGCGTCGGTCATGCTCCCCAAGTTTGGGGAGTGACATTCCACTACTTATCGAACCAAATTGAATCACTTTGCTGGCCGCTTGCAATTCGGCCATAGATTATATCTTGCCTTATTTGATGCCTTCCTCCAAAATGTCTCCCATCTTGACAAGTTCAGGGAACTTTTGCCTCATCATGCCCATCATCTTTTCAAGTAAATTTCTTCTTGGGCCCTGATGAAGTATTTGGGCAACTTATTGACATCTAGCGGGGGTTGGGTTCTGGCAGCCTCTGACCTCCAGCGACGTGCATACTGTTGAAATGATTATGATGGCTTCTTCTGCAAATTCACCAAGGCGAACCATTCTAGAGTAATTTCGGTATTAAACAGGAAATGGTTCTTGAAATCCTCTGCCATGTCTTGCCATTCTCTCCAATTTCTGGGGTCCTGGCGGGTGTACCAAGTGAGTGCCTCTCCTGTCAAACTCCTTATAAATAACTTCATCCTCAATTTCTCATTTCTTCCTACACCGACCACCTTGTCGCAGTAAGCCCTCAAGTGCACATGGGGATTACCCGTCCCATCAAAGATGTCGATTTCAGAGGCTTATACCCTACAGGCATGTCCACATCAGGATGTATTCACAAATCTTTGTAATCTAGGCTCTCGCTCCCTCGAGCAATCATAAGGTTCTTCATTTTTTTCCTCAAAACTCGCAACTGTTCGGATACTGACTCTTCCTCTCTGTACTTTGATTCCCTCTCTATTTCAGACTCTGGCCGTGACAGGCGCTGTGAAGGTGGGTTCTGAAATGGCATATACGGGTGGAACATGCCGCTCGTGTGAAAAGGTGTGTGCCGCAGGTATGTGTTGGGTTTGATTTTGGCAAAGGTGATGCTGTCACAAGGAGGGGTATGAACTGTGTTAGTAGCGACTGGTGGGTTTTTCGGTGTCTGGACATAGTTTGGTACATAAGAGTATGTATATGAGGGTTTGGTAGGTTTGCGGGAGTTACTGGGGGTACAACCTGGGCTGTAGTGAGTGTGGTTGGGGTATTGTTTTCTTGTCGGGTGGTTGAAGGGAAGTGATCAGGGATCGAGTCTAGTGTAGGGAAATGGGGTGGTTGTGGAAGTGTCGTCATGGGCAGATGCGCCAGTTCCCGAATATGTTGTACCTCTTCTCTTAGTGATTCCATTTCTTGTGCCATCCTAGCAATGTGCTCGTCGTTTCGAGTATCATTCTTTTCCCGTGATTGCCCCGGGTTGTCGGCTATCACCTAAGCATATCCGGTCGGGTTATCAGTTACAAACATATTTCCTTTTGATCTAAGGTTGTATGGTGGTTCAGCCAGTTTTTCGAATCAACACAAACCAACCTCTGTTTCGGGGAATAATAATAAAGTAATGCAAGATATAAAGAAAAGACGAGCAGAGGTTAGTTTCAGCGATTGCACAAATATGAACACATAGAGAAGTTAGTTCACATATTCAAATAAGCATGTTTCCTAATATATGAGGGACCTCTCTTTGCCGGAGGTGGGCCTATGTCGCGAATATTTGATGAACAATCGGATTTTGACATTTAGATCCAAAGCATAATTTTGGTTTTTCATTAATAATAATTGGATTATAATAGGTGGGAGCGATGACTACAATATTGTTTTCCAACATCCATAAGATTACACGAGCTCACAGACTTTCCCTTAGGGAAATGAAAGGGGTATAAAATAAAGGGTGTAAGATGTGGGGGGGGGGGGAATCAACCAACCACTAGTAGTCATCCCCAGAATCATCTCCCAAATCTTCTTCCTCGGGCTCTTCTTCAAGGTCTTCTTCAAACTCTTCTTCTTCCTCATCGTTGTTGTATTCAGGCTCTTCTTTAGGATCCTCTTCTAGTTCTGTTTCCGATTTAATTTGTATATACTCGACCACTTGATCATCATCCTCCGGAGGTGGCAGCATATGGTCAACCGATCCTGCAACCACTTGCCGATGCATAGCGGTGGTAACAAGATAATGAGGCAAGATCTCGTGATATATTTGTAACGCTACTACTGCATCTTCTAACCCGACCACTCCTTCTCTGCTTGGTCGAGCCAACTCATCTTCCTCATTGATCCATACAAAGTATTTTGGAGTACACCATAAATTCTGACCCATCAGCATCATGATTAGGTCATTCCACTCCTCTTGAAGTTTCCTTACTATTGGAATCGGGATTTTCCCATTTAGTCATCTTCATACAGAGCCGTTCTTGGCTAGAGGGGTACATCCTAGATCAGACCAAACTGCCTGGGAACCCGTAGAGGTGCATATGGCTGAATTCCTTTGAGTCTTATAAGCTTTATGAAATACTTCCGGGGGTCCTCAGAATTGCCCTGCTGCTCAACCACGAAAGCTTCCAGTTTATCCATTCTCCACTTAGGTGAGTCAGCATATCTCTCCATTCCTCTTTTCCATGCGGTGAGACTCAGTGCCTCATTCTCTTGTTGTGACTTCGGATCATATTGCTGACACCCACGAATAGTCAATAGTGGCTTCTCTTTGGAAGAAGTGTTCTGTGGCCCATATCTGGAGTAACAAATTGCAACCCTTGAAGAAGTCGTACCTCTGGAACATGCAGACAATGCTTGGAGTGTTTCTGCCAATATCATAGGCACCAAGGTGACTCGGAGATTTCCTCGAAATATTGCCAAGACTACAAAAAAAAGTTGATGTTGATTCTTCCTCTCCTCTGTGGAAAAACCAGTAATCCTAGCAATGCCAAAGAGAAGGTTAAAGGACATATACTTTCCCACGTTGCTTGATCACACTAAAACTCCTCCATGTGCCACTCGTAGCTCTCTCGATGTCCAAATATGTCAAACAATTGGTCCAAGCTCACCCACCCGTCTTCAATGTTCCTTAGATTCCGGTTGCTTACTAGACCCAAGACGTCAAGGAACTTGTGGCCGGGCATGATAACCGACAATACTGCTTTCTCTCGATAAATGGTAACTCTGTGAAGCTGGTGACTTCCTCTTATGTTGATACCAATTCATAGTCAACTATCTTGAAAACCACTTTGACTGGATCCTAGAATTCTATCAACAGCTTGGTGAGAACTTTGTCAGCCCGGATGAACAGTAAAGCGGTCAATGCTCCTAAGTGCATTCTAATCTCGTCTCCATGATCTCGGCAAATGTTTCTCCACCATTGTTTCAGCTTGTGTGGTTCTCCCACGACCATACTGATGTCAGGGATGTTGGGGTTGATTTCCATTCTGAAGGGGTAAAGAAAGGGGTTTGCTAAGTGTTTGCTCCGGGTCTTTAGCTGTAAGGCCCCAAAATATATTACCTAGAACCCGGGGTTTGTGGTGCCGAGGTAGGCTAATGTGTTTGAAAATTGTAGAAAATGAGCCACGGTACAGACTTTTTGGGTTGTACAATGCATTGGGGAGTTAGAGGTAAATTGTTGTAGAAAATGGCATTTCTGCGGTCCATTATGCCACCGCAGAATCACTCCGCAGAACGCAGATCCGTTGCGGAGTGGAGCAGAAACTTGAGCAAATTTTTGGACCATTATGTGGCCGCATAATCATTTCGCGAGCCGCACAACCCATCACAGATCCAACAAAAAAATTTCCAAGGGGAAGTTCTGCGGTGCATTATGCGACCACAAAATTGGTCTGCGGACAGCAGACTGGTCGTAGAGTGAGGCAAAAGAGCCCAGTTTCGGAGGGCCATTATGCAGTCCATTTTGTGGACCGTAGAAGCATTATGCAGTCGCATATGCGACCGCAGATCTGCATCGAAGCTTCATTTTTCTAATTTTTATAACCCGACCCTATCTCAATAATTAGATGTAAGGGACCATTTTTGAAGGGAATATCTGATATTTTAAGAGAGAGAAAGTGCCCTAGAGTGAGAGGTGAAATCCCTAAGCTAATTGTTCATCCAAAATCCTGCTCAAGCCTTAAAATTCAACAAGAAAGCTCATAAGGTCTTCAACTAAGAGGTAAGATTCTAGCCCTAATTACAGATGCAAGCAAAGAAAAGGGACAACATCACACTATTTTTGTCACGACCCCAATTTCCCTCCGAAGGATGTCATGATGGCACCTAGTCTCTACGACTACGTAAGCCTAACAAATAACAACAACTAAACAAATATATATATTAACAAGTTACTGAAAATGACTGAATAATAACTAAAACCTTGTGAAAACACAATCTCACAATACACACCCCAAAACCGGTGGAACTGAGTCATAAGCTCTATAGAATACAACTAGAGTACTACAACATCACTGTCCTAAAGAAAATGCAATAGGAAGTAAAATAGGGAAGGTGACTCCGAGGCTTACGGATGTGGAGCAGGTATACCTTGAAGTCTATCAAGCAGCAGCTCCAACAATCCTCTAAAGACTGGCACGAGCAGACGTACCTGGATCTGCACAAAAAGATGTGCAGAAGCGTAGTATGAGTACACCACAATGGTACCTAGTAAGTATCATGCCTAACCTCAATAGAGTAATGACGAGGCCAAGTCAAGACACCTACAAGGATATAAAATAGACAGTATGAAAGTGTAATACAGGCATGTAAAGGAAAATGAAGAACAACCGAAATGAAACCAAGATAATAACATGAACTAGTACCGGAAACCAACAACAAAAATAACAGAAAAAGAAGCAACTAAAGAGCTACAATGATCATGTACAACCCATCAGTACTAGAACAATTAAGAGTGAAACAACAAGATATATTTCCACCAAAACACTTTTCAACATGAAATGACAATAAGAATCACAATGAGGTACCGCCTCATGTATAATGAGTTCAAACCGAGGTACCGCCTCGTATTCACCTTTCTCAAATTTAATCACAATCTTTCCTTATACCGCCGCGTGAGCCTTACATTTGAAAATAGGTTTTGAAAACAGTTTTCCCAAAATAGCTACATGCGCTTTATCCCACCTTATGACGCCGCATGGATTCACGTACTTCCCCTACAAGCAACATGCACATAGGTCCTACCTTATACCGCCGCATGCACATCAACCCAAGCCTTATACCGCTGCATGCGCATCAATATCATATCATAATAACAAATCGCACCATAATGTATACAAGAATATCAATAATAATAATGAATGAAAAATGCTCAATAAGATAGATGTGTCAACAATAACCAACATCGCCTCAACGTATTAACGACTTTCACAATTTCAACACCAAATAACTCAACAATGAAAAAAATAATATATAACCACGATATTAGATAAGAATAACTCACAATAAAGGAAATAATATTCAACAATGAGTCTCAAATAATGGAAATCAACAAGTAAATGGATAACACAAACAATCAATTCGAACAATGATAATTAACAATGAAGAGATAACATGTAACAATAAAGGAGACAACAAGTTCGACTAAAGCATGAGAACAATTTAGCAAGTAAGATGTAGAACAAATACTAGACAAGTCAACTAAGGCATTTAAGGATAGTCTAATACCATTAAGGATAATTTGACTATGAGAATTTAGAGCATAATATAGAATTTCAATTAAAGCATAGAAATAGCCTAAGTAGCCTAAACCGCTCAAATACCACGTACAACCCGTGTACCCACTCGTCACCTTGCGTACAAGGATTTCACTTTGCATAATTGAATCAAACAATACCTATCCTAAGGGGTAGTTCCCCCACACGAAGTTAGGCAAGACACTTACCTTAACTAGGCCAATTCAACACTCGAAAATAGCTTTTCCCCTAAAACTCCGCCTCTACATGGCTCAAATCTAACCAAAATCGACTCAATATCTTCAAACAATGTTAGGGAGTTCAATTGCAATAGATAAAGTTAAGATCTTTACACTTTTTCCAAAACGTTAACAAAAGTTAACCCGGGGCCCGCCCGGTCATAACCCGTGTTCAATGGTAGATTCCGTCTACCCATGACCCCATGAGTTCATATATGTGATTAGTTTCAAAATTCGAGTCCAAATCGACTCTCAAAACTCAATTTCTTATTTTTCAAAAACTTGACAAAGTTTCATAAATTTCTACTTTGATTCACATGATTTTGATATTAAAATTCTAAGATATGTTGATGGAATAGGAGTAAAAATAGATTAGAATCATTTAACCAAGGTTAGTAGGTGAAAATCCCCTCTCCAAATCGTCTCCTACCGAGTCTAGGGTTCAAAAATGTGAGAATGAGTTCAAAAATCCTGTCTCCCAACCCTTTAACCACCCGCAGATGTCGTATTACACGCAATTGCGGACCAGGGATCGCATTTGCGAACCCTGACAGGCTCAACATACATTGCAATTGCGATAAAGCTTTCGCAATTACGAATCTGGGGAACATCGCAAAAGCGGACAAATTGTTCGCAATTGCGAACAAGAACAAATTCTGCTGGCTTTGCAAATGCGAAGGTGAGGTCGCATTTGCGACAACTTCCCATCACCTGTCACCTTCGCAAATGCGATCTTGGTATTCGCATTTGCTACACCAGAGCACCAGACATCAATTTCTGCAAATTTTCAGTCCAAAACACTTCTGGAACGTGTTCGAAATTCATCCGAGCCCTCGGGACTCCAAACCAAACATACACACAAGTCTAAAAATATCATACGAACTTGCTCGTGCGATCAAAATACAAAAATAACATCTAAAACTATGAATCAAACACTAAAATGCATGATTTTCAAAGAAATTTTCAAGAACTTCTAGAATTACAACTAAGCGTCCGAAACCTATCAAATCAACTCCAAACGACACCAAATTTTGCAGACAAGTTCTAAATGCCATAACGGACCTATTCCAAGTCCCAAAATAAAATTCCGAGCTCTATAGCTAAAAGTCAACCCACGGTCAAACTTTTCAGCTTAAAATTGCAAAATATCGGAATTTCAACACAAATCAACCTACGGACCTCCAAAATCAATTTCGGGCATATGCCCAAGTCCAAAATCACAATATGAAGCTATCGAAGTCATAAAAACACAGTTTCGGGGTCGTTTTCATGAAAGTCAAAGTTTGGTCAACATTTTTAAATTAAAACTTCTAAGTCAATAATCAAGGGTCCAAATCAACCCGAAAGCTTTCCGGAACAAAACTAATCAACCCCACAAGTCACAAAGGCATAAACACACAAGTGTGAAGCAATAAAAAGGGTAGCGGGAGCAATTACACAAAACAACCGATCGGGTCATTACATTGTCTCCCTCTTAAAACAAACGTTCGTCCTTGAACGTGCATAAGGACATACCTGAAGTGTTGAATAGATGAGGATAATGACTTCACATGTCGTGCTCGGTCACCCAGGTCGCCTCCTCGATCGGATAACCCCTCTATTGAACCTTCATAGAAGCAATATCCTTTGATCTCAACTTTCGGACCTGTCGGTCCAAGATAGTCACAGGCTCCTCAATATAAGTCAAATCCTCATCCAACAGGACTGTGCTGAAGTCTAGAACATGAGACGGATAACCTTAATACTTTCGGAGCATAGAGACATGGAACACCGGATGAACTGCAGATAAACTAGGTGGCAAGGCAAGCTTGTAGGCCACCTCTCCAACCCTCTCAAGGATCTCAAAAGTTCCAATATTCCTAGGGCTCAACTTGTCCTTCTTCTCGAACCTCATCACACCCTTCATTGGTGAAACTCGGAGCAAAACTCGCTCTCCAATCATGAATGAAACATTGCGAACCTTCCAATCTGCATAACTCTTCTACCTCGATTGGGCTGTACGAAGCCGATCCTGGATCATTTTGACCTTCTCCAAAGCATCTACAACCAGATTCATGCCTAATAACGTAGCCTTTCCCGGCTCAAACCACCAAACTGGAAAACGACACTGTCTCCCATATAGAGCCTCATACATAGCCATCTGGATACTTGACTGGTATCTGTTGTTGTAGGAAAACTCCGCAAGTGGCAAGACTTGATCCCAAGTGCCCCTGAATCCATAACATAGGTGCGAAACATATCCTTCAATATCTGAATAGTGCGCTCGAACTGTCCGTCCGTATGAGGATGAAATGTTGTACTCAACTCAACCCGTGTGCCTAGCTCACATTGTACTGCCTTCCAAAAATGTGATGTGAACTGCGTACCCCAGTCAAAGATGATAGATACCGGTACACCATGAAGTCGGACAATCTCGCGGATATAAACCTGAGCCAGCTGCTCTGATGAATAGGTAGTCACTACCGGAATGAAATGAGACGATTTGGTCAACCTGTCCACAATCACCCATACTACATCAAACTTCCTCTGTGTCCATGGGAGCCCAACAACGAAGTCCATGGTGACACACTCCCATTTTCACTCAAGAATCTCAAGCCGCTGAAGCAAACCACCAGGTCGCTGATGCTCATACTTCACCTGCTGACAATTTAGGCACCGAGCTACATACTCCACTATATCCTCCTTCATCCTTCTCCACCAATAGTGCTGCCTCAAGTCATGATACATCTTAGCGGCACCTGGATGAATGGAGTACCACAAACTGTGGGCCTCCTGAAGAATCATCTCACGCAAACCATCTACATTGGGCACACATAGACAGCCCTACATCCATAACATACCGTCATCACCAATAGTAACCTCCTTGGCATCACCATACTGAATCGTGTCCTTGAGGACAAGTAGATGGGGGTCATCACATTGACGCTCTCTGATACAGTCATATAGAGAAGACCGAGAAACCACATAGGTAAGAACTCGATTGGGCTCCGAAATATCTAATCTAACAAACTGGTTGGCTATGGCCTGAACCTTCAATGCTAATGGCCTCTCTGTTACCGGTAGATGTGCTAAACTACCCAAACTCTCCGCCTTTTACCTCAAGGTATCGGCTACTACAATAGACTTCATATGATGATATAGAATGGTGATATCATAGTCCTTAATTAAATCTAACCATCTCTGCTTCCGCAAGTTAAGATCTTTCTGTCTGAACAAATGTTGTAGACTCCGGTGGTCGGTAAAGACCTCACAAGGAACACCGTACAAGTAATGCCGCCAGGTCTTCAATGTATGAATAATGGTAGCCAACTCCAAATCGTTGACTGGATAATTCTTCTCATGAGTCTTCAACTGTCGAGACACATAGGTAATCACCCCACCGTCTTGCATCAACATCGTGCCAAGGCCAACACGTGATGCATCACAATACACAGTACAAGACCCCGATCCCGTAGGCAATACCAACACTGGGGTTGTAGTCAAAAACGTCTTAAGCTTTTGAAAGATCACCTCACACTTCTCGGTCCATCTGAAAGGCGCACCCTTCTGGGTCAATCTGGTTATAGGTGCAACAATAAATGAAAAGCCCTCCACGAAACAAAGATAATACCCGGCCAAACCAAGGAAACTCCGGATCTCAGTAGCTGAAGACAGTCTGGGCCAACTCTGTACTACCTCAATACCACCCAATCAAGCAAAAATTCACACTTTGAGAACTTTGCATATAACTTCTTCTCTCTCAAGGTCTGGAGCACGATCCTCAAATGCTGCTCATGATCTTTTCGACTGCGGAAGTATACTAAGATGTCGTCAATGAACACAATGATGAATGAATCAAGATAAGGCTGGAATACACTGTTCATTAGGTGCATAAATGCTGCTGGGGTGTTGGTCAACCCAAATGACATCACAAGGAACTCGTAGTGACCATACCAAATCCAAAAGTCAGTCTTCATAATATCCAAATCCCGAATCTTCAGTTGATGATAACCTGACCGCAAATCAATATTGGAGAACACCCTGGCACCCTCTAGCTGATCAAATAGGTCATCAATGCATGGCAATGGATACCTGTTCTTCACTATAACCTTGTTCAACTGACGATAATCAATACACATGCTCATAGATCCATCCTTCTTCTTCACATACAAGACCGGAGCACCCCACGATGACACACTTGGCCGAATGAATCCCTTATCAAGCAACTATTGCAACTGCTCCTTTAACTCCTTCAGCTCTACTGGGGACATATGATATGGTGGAATAGAAATGGGCTGAGTGCCCGGCAATAAGTCAATACAAAAATCGATATCCTTGTCAGGCGGCATGCCCGGAAGGTCTGTTGGAAATACATTTGGAAAGTATCTCACTATCGAAACAGAATCAACGGTAGGAGTATCAACATTGACGTCCCGCACAAAGACTAGATAAGCATTACACCCCTTATCAACCATCCGCTGAGCCTTTAAAAATGTGATAACCCTGCTAAGAACATAATCTAATGCACCCCTCCACTCTAACCGTGGTAAACTTGGCATAGCTAGCATCACAGTCTTGGCGTGACAATCAAGAATAACATGATAAGGCGACAATCAGTCCATGCCCAAGATAACATCAAAGTCTACCATACTAAGTAACAACAGATCAACTCTGGTTTCAAAACCACTAATAATAACTAGACACGACCGATACACACGGTTCACAACAATAGAATCTCCCACAGGTGTAGACACATAAACATGTGAACTCAAGGAATCACGTGATATATCCAAATGCAGAGAAAAGTAAGATAACACATATGAATAAGTGGATCCCAGATCAAATAAGACTGATGCATCTCTATGGCAAATCGGAACTATACCTGTAATGACTGAGTCTAAAGCAACTGCCTCTGTCCTACTCGGAAGAGCATAGAATCAGGCCTGGCCTCCCCCTATAGGGTGACCTCTACCCACCCGTCCCCCACCCTTAGTTGGCTGTGCTGGTGGAGCGGCAACTAGGGCAGCAATCATGGCCTGAGAAGTCTGCGGACCTGACTGGATCTGTGGAGCTGAGTAGTCTGGGAAGGTGCACCCCTACTGAGTCTGGGGCAGTATCTGACCATGTGGCGGGTATCACCACACTCAAAACAAGCTCTCGGTGGGCATGACGGTTGGGACTGGCTCGGGCCTGGTTGTAAGGCCCCATAAAATATTTCCTAAAAATAGGGGTTCAGACTTTTTGGATTGAATAGTACGCTGGAGAGTTGAAGAAAAATATTTTGCAGAGTTAGGCATTTTCGTGGCCCATCATGTGGCCACATAATCACTCTGCGGGCCACAACATGGCCGCAGAGTGAAACAGCTACTTGGGCCATTTTTAATGACAATTTCGAGGCCAGTTATGCGACCACACAACCATTTTGCGGGCCGCACTTTTGTCACACAATAAGCCTTGGAATTTTAGCGGAGGGAGGTTCTACGGCGCATTATGCGACCGTAGAACAAGTCTGCAGGCCGCATAACAGCCGTAGAGTGAAGCAGGCCAGCCCAGTTCCGAAGGCCATTTTCCGCGGTCATTTTGCGGACCACAAAATCATTATGCGGTCGCATCTGCGACCGCAGATCCTGTCCCGGGGCTTCATTTTTGGGTTTTTATAACCCGACCCTACTTTGATAAAATATATGCCATAGTCAAATTTGAGCAAATTTCTGATACTTTTAGAGTGAGAAAGAGTGCTTAGTGTGGGGGAGTAACCTTCAACCTATTATCCATCAGTTCTTGCTCAATCATTGAGGATTAACAAAGAAAGTCTTCATCCTAAAAGTAAGAATCTACGTCCTAGCTCTTAATTTCGAAAATTTACAAAAAATGGGATAATTAGAAAGACAATTCGTGGGTGTAGGGGGTTGTTAGATTGCATGCATATGTTATCAAAGAATGTGGGAAGGTTGTGAGCCAAGAATGGTAGAGAATGGGTTGGGGAAATGATGGAATCTTTCACAAAAGGGCCTTAAAAACATTAATGCACACCTAATGTTTGATAATATGCTCAAATGAGCTAGAATCATGACCAGCTTCCTAATTTTAGTCCAACTTGTTATATTTCTAAAATAGATCGAAGTTACTAAGAATTCCGGAACGTTTTAGAGCTTAAAGGAAGCTCAATTGAGGTATATTGGCTAAATCCCCTTATTCTTAGATTGAATCCCACGGTGTCCATGTAATTGGTGTAAGTCCCAAATTGATCATAATAGAATTGGCTATTCCGAATGTGCTAGTGTTGAAGGATATATGCTCAATATGTATTGTAAATGCTTCATCATATCACCTTATCATTGAGGATGTGTTCAAAATATGGAATATGTGTTAAAAATGTTAAGACTTCAAGTCAAGATCGAATAAAGGTTGTTATGTCAAATTGTATGAAAAGCCTCTATGTGCCTAAGATTCCCAAATTGCTCATATGTGAATTTAATGTCTTGAATGGGAAGCCTTATTGTTGTTGATAATGATAATGATGTTTGAATGTGGAAAGGGGAACTAGAATTATGAAATATGGCAAAGTGCCAAGAATGACTTTATAATTGTAGCCACTAGTGCCAATGAATCGAAAGGATATGAAAGAAGTATGATGTGAGATGATTGACTGAAAAAGGTAATGTCTCACGTGAGACGGCCTAGCAGATCGGGCCGTGATCGGATGCCATGCCGCACACATGGTGGTGACTGTGCTGGAAATTATAATAAAATTATGGTTATGGTTGATGTCTCAAATGAGATGACCTAGCCGATCGGGTCGTGATCGGACTCCGTGTAAGAATACGGTGGTATTGTGAATTATGGTATATCGGCATTAAAGATCACCCAACCTAATAACATGGAAATTGACTTGAAAACTTATGTGATCCTTAACTTAATGTTTTAGTATTATTTGAAGGTCTTATTGAATTCTTGATTGTTCCCCCTTGTATTATTATTCATTCTATTGAGATGGTGTTTAGTTTTACATACTAGTACTATTCGATAGTACTAACGTCCCTTTTTTCGGGGGCGCTGCATCTTTAAATAGATGTAAGTGGTTCCATAGCAGGCAGTGTTGATCAGCGATAATGGTACATCCTCTTCCCAGCAGACTTGGTGAGCCACACTTCATCCCGGGGTTACGTATTGTATCTTTTGTTCATATTATTATCACGTCTCGAGGTATAGCCGGGGCCTTATTGCCGACACTATCATAACACTCTTTTGTATCTTTTAGAGGCTGCATAGACACTATGTGGGTTGTACACGGGTGCTAGAAAAGTCGAACAAGTTATATTGTATTTTGATCACTTGTTCCACTCAAACTATAAGAATATGTATATTTTGAGACTTAAAAGTGAAGTAACTAATGAAATGATTTAGTATTGTGTACATGATCTCCCTACTGTCTAATTAATGAAATTATGTCTTCTCTTGATCATGGGTGCATTGGGTAGAAAGCGTCTAACAGGCTTGCTTGACCGGGTTCACTCGGTTGGGCGCAGGTCGCGCTTTTCGAGTTTGGGGCGTGACACTGGTCGACTGGACTGACCGCTGTAAGCACCCCATGCAGGACGTGCACTAGAAAGTGGCTGAGCAAAGTGTGCAACCTGGGACCTAGATACAACCGGAGCACCACTAGAAACTAGAAGTGCTGAATGAACTAGACGGCTCACATAGCCCCTACCATGACGAGCTGTAGCTGCAGTGTGACCACCACTAAATCCTCCCGTACCACGAGACTTCTTAGCCTCCCTATCATCTCTATCACGGTCTCGCATACCCTCCAACCTATGTTCAATCTCAATCACCTTCTGATACGGAGTGTCTGACTACAACTCCCTAGCCATGCTGAATCTGATACTCTAGTTGATCCCCTCGATGAATCAACAGACTCACTCTCTGACTATAGTGACCAATGCTGGTGCATGCTTGGACAAATCACTGAATCAGACAGCATACTCTGAAACTGACATAGTACCCTGGCGCAACCGCTCAAACTCTGCGCGCCAAGCATCCCAAAGGGTCTGAGGAACAAAATCTCTCAAGAAAAACTCTGAAAACCGATCCCATGTAAGTGAAGCTGCCTCGGCTAGGCTACCCACCTCGTACGCCCGCCACCACTGATCTGCCGCTCCTTTTAGCTAGAACGTAGGAAAAGCAACTCTACTCGTCTCCATAATGCCCATAGTGTGGAGAATGCGGTGAAACTCCTCAAGAAAATCATGTGCATCCTCTGAATCCAATTCACTGAAAGTAGGAGGGTGGCAATTCTTGAACCTCTCGAGCCTAGGCTGCTTCTCCTCAGATGTTGCTGCCCTAACTACGGGCTAAACTGGAGCAACAGGTTGTATAGGTATAACCTCTGGTACCTGATCAACCTGGACCCGTTGCTATGGGGTATGGGCCGTGAGAGTCTGTGCTCCTCCCCTAACCTGAGATGTGGCTGGTGCATGTGGGATAAACCCCGCCTGAGCTAAGGTACCAAACATGCTCAGGAATTGTACGAAGGTCTCATGAAGTGCTAAGGTGGCAATAGGTGCCTCAGGTGTCTGTCCCCCGACTAGAGCTACTGGTGGCTCCTATGCCAGAGCTCTGGTAGGTGCTCTGGCTGCTCTACATGCCCGTCCTCGGCCTCTGCCCCGGTCCCGACCTCTCGTGGCTCTAGCAGGGGGCGCGGGTGTCTGATCGTCGGATCCTGAGGTGCGTGTCCTCACCATCTGTGAGAGAATAGAAAGTCAAAGATTTAGTTTTCGAGATCAACCAATTCGCACGATAAGGAATCAAGGAAGTGAAGTTTTCCTAATAGTTCTGTAGCCTCTCGAAGATAAGTACAAATGTCTTTGTACCGATCCGCAAGACTCTACTAAAACCTGCTTATGACTCGTTACACCTCTGAACCTAGAGCTCTGATACCAACTTGTCACGATCTCAATTTCACTCCGAAAGATGTCGTGATGGCACCTAGTATCTACGACTAGGTAAGCCTAACAAATAACAACAACTGAACAAGTTTATATATATATATATATATATATATATATATATATATATATATATATATATATATATATATATATATATATATTAACAAGTTATTGAAAATGACTGAATAATAGCTAAAACCTTTTGAAAACAGAATCTCACAATACACACCCCAAAATCGGTGGAACTGAGTCATAAACTCTACAGAATACAACTAGAGTACTACTACATCACTGTCCGAAAGAAAATGCAACAGGAAGTAAAATAGGGAAGGTGACTCCGAGGGCTGCGGACGTGGTGCAGGTAACCTCGAAGTCTCCCTAGCAGCATCTACAACAATCCTCTAACGACCGGCATGAGCAAACGTACCTAGATCTGCACAAAAAGAAGTTCAAAAGCATAGTATGAGTACACTACAATGGTACCCAGTAAGTATCAAGCCTAACCTCAGTATAGTAGTGACGAGGCCAGGTCAAGACACCTACTGGGATATAAAATAGACAGTATGAAAGTGTAATACAAGCATGTAAAGGAAAATGAAGAATAACTGAAATGAAACCAAAATAATAACATGAACTAGTACCAGAAACCAACAACGAAAATAGCAGAAAAAGAAGCAACTAAAGAGCTACAATGATCATGTACGACCCATCACTACTAGAACAATTAAGAGTGAAACAATTAGAGTCCTCCTTTTTGGTATGTTGTCAACCACATCTATAAGTTGGAGGCTACTTGGACATTTATGAATAATACCCTTCTTTGCTATTCTGGATCGTGCGATGAAATTGATGGTGATACTATTCCTCCTCTTACTCGTGCATTCCTTTAACCTTCAGTACATGTCACCTAAGAAGAGAGCAAGAACTGGCCAAGGAGCCAATGCCGCCTCAGGAGTGGCAGTTGACCCTTTATTTGGTGATGCGGGTAAATAACCGAGGGGTGGGGATAATCCCCTGATTGTTACACTGCCTAATTCCACTACACCTAACCAGGCCACACCAGTTCCTGCACCTACTGAGGGTGCAACGGTTCCTCCAACTGATATTCTGATTCCACCTCCATCCCCAGTTTCCAGTTCTGGTATTTCTGACAGGGATCTTAGGGGAGCTATCTAGATGCTGACACAGATAGTGGCTTCTAAAGCCAGAGATCAAATATTGCACCCACTTCTTCTAGCCAACAAGGGGATTCTAGTGGTTCCAGGGTGAACAAATTTCTTTAGTTGGATCCTCCGGTGTTCATAGGTGCTAATCCCGAGGAGGACCCACACGACTTCATTGATGAGATGCATAAGACTCTCCGGGTTATGTGCGCTACTGAGACGTAGGGAGTGGAGTTGGTCGCCTACCGCCTGAAAGGGGTGGCCTATTCTTGGTTTGAGCTGTGGGAGGACTCTCGGGAGGAGGGGAGCCCTCTAGCGAGGTGGAGTGAGTTTGCTGACACTTTCATGGACCATTTCTTGCCGGTCGAGACTAGAGAAGCTCGTGCCGCAGAGTTGAGAACCTTAAGAAAGGAAGTAAGAGTGTGCGGGAGTATCACATGGAGTTCGCGCATCTGTCTAAATATGCCATTCTCATGTTGCCTACTATATAGGCTAGAGTGCGCCGGTTTGTGTAGGGCCTTGGCCCCTTGGTTATCAATGAGGCCGCTACAGCTGCCTTGAATTCAGATATGAACTATGGGAAGATGGTAGCATTTGCTCAAGCTATAGAGAACCGTAAGTTGAAGAACAAAATGGAGCGAGAGGGTACCAGCAAGGCCCGGTGTGCGGGCAACTTTGAGGAGTCATTTGGTAGGGGAAGATCAGCATTTTAGGGGAGGGTCATCAGGGCCATCCCAGTCTTTTGCTCAGTCTTCAGCCAGTGCACCACCAGCAGGGCCCAGTCAGCAGTAAGGGAGTTGTTTCAGGCCCAATCAGGGCAGCAAGGGACCCCATCAGTAGGGCCGATCAGGAGGGAGATTCCAGCAACAGCGGAGGCCCCCATGCCCCAGGTGTGGGAAGATGCACTTGGGGATCTGCTACATGGACCTACCTATATGTTACAGGTGCAGATTGAGAGGTCATATTCAGATGGAGTTTTGTTCATCCCGCCAGGGTACGGGCAGGGGCACAGCACATCCATCCAGTTTTGCATCTGCTACATCTTCAGCACCCCCTCCAGCTCGAGGCACTCCAGCACCAGCAGGGCATGGTGAAGCTAGGGGTGGTGCGTAGAGTTCAGGAGGACCTAGCCGTTTCTATGCTATGAGTGGTTGCCAAAGTGCAGAGGCTTCTCCAGATGTTGTCACAGGTATATTGACTATCCAATCTCATGATGTATATGCTCTTATTGATCCCAGTTCCACCTTGTCCTATGTTACCCCTTATGTTTCTATGGAATTTGGGATAGAACCGGAACAGCTTCCTGAGCCGTTCTCTGTATCTTCTCCGGTTAGCGAGTCTATTGTGGCTGCACTGGTTTATAGGGGTTGTGTTGTCACGGTGCGTGGTTGGGACACCGTGGCCGATCTCATTGAATCGGGGATGGTCAATTTTGATGTAATTATTGGAATACATTGGCTTTATTCATGTTTTGCCAAGCTCGATTGCCAAACTAGGACAGTGAGGTTTGAATTTCCAAATGAGCCAGTTGTTGAGTGGATGGGGGTTAATGTAATGCCAAAAGGTAAGTTTATTTCTTACCTTAAGGCCACAAAAATGATTAATAAGGGGTGTATCTATCATTTGGCACCGATGTTGAGGCGCCTACACTCGAGTTTGTGCCAGTTATGAATGAATTTCCAGAGGTCTTTCCTGATGAGCTCCCTAGATTCTGCCAGATAGGGAGATTGATTTTGGGGTTGATGTGATGCCAGGCACGCAGCCTATATCTATTCCGCCCTACAGAATGGCACCAACAGAATTTAAGGAGCTAAAGGAACAATTAAAGGATTTGTTAGAGAAGGTTTTCATCCGACCGAGTGTGTCACCATGGGGCACACCGGTTCTCTTTGTGAGGAAAAAAGATGGATCACTGAGGATGTGTATAGACTACCGGCAACTCTACAAAGTCACAATAAAAAAAACAAATACCAATTACCAAGAATAGATGATTTGTTTGATCAGTTACAGGGTGCTAGGTACTTCTCCAAAATTGATTTACAGTCCGGGTAGTACCAATTAAAGATCAGGGAGCAAGATATTCCGAAAACAGCTTTCAGGACCCGGTATGGGCACTTTGAATTTCTGGTAATGTATTTTGGGCTAACAAATGCCCCGGAGACCTTCATGGATCTTATGAATCGGGTTTTCAAGCCTTTTCTTCATTTCTTTGTGATAGTATTCATTGACTATATCCTTGTATATTCACGAGGTCGAGAGGACCATGCCGATCATCTCAGGGCAGTTTTGCAGACTCTTCATCAGCACTAATTGTACGCGAAATTTTTAAAATGTGAATTTTGGCTCGAGTCTGTCACATTCTTGGGTCATGTTGTCTCCAGAGAAGGAATTAAGGCTGGCCCTCAAAAGATTGCAGTGGTGAAGAATTGGCCTAGACCTACAACGCCAACTGAGATTCGCTATTTCTTGGGCTTAGCAGGGTATTGCAGGAATTTTGTGGAGGGGTTCTCTACTCTTACCTCTCCGTTGACTAAATTGACTCTGAAAGCGATTAAGTTCCAATGGTCCGATGCTTGTGAAAGGAGCTTCCAGGAGTTGAAATCAAGATTGACTACGATGCCGGTGTTGACCCTTCCAGAGGGTACATATGGGTTTGTGGTATATTGCGATGCTTCAAGGATCGGGCTTGGGTGTGTGTTAATGCAACACGGCAAGGTTATAGCTTATGCTTATAGGCAACTCAAGAATCATGAGAAGAACTATCCAACACATGACTTGGAACTTGTGGCGGTGGTTTTTGCATTGAAAATTTGCCGTCATTATTTGTATGGGGTCCATGTGGATGTATTCACGAACCACAAGAGTCTTCAATATATTTTCAACCAAAAGGAGCTGAATCTGAGGCAGATAATATGGCTTGAGTTACTCAAGGATTACGACTTCGATATTCTATATCACCCGGGGAAAGCCAATGTTGTGGCGGATGCTCTTAGCCGGAAATCTATGGGTAGTTTGACTCACTTGGAGACATGTCAAAGGCCGTTGGCCAGGGAGGTTCACCAGTTAGCTAGCTTGGGAGTTCGTCTTGCGGACTCTAGTGAATGAGGGGTAATTGTGCAAAATAGGACTGAATCATTGCTTGTCGTGGATGTCAAAGAGAATCAATACGACGATCCATTGTTGGTACAACTGAAGGAGGGGATTCAAAAACATAAAACTATGGCTTTTACTCTTGGCATAGATGATGGTACACTAAGGTACCAAGGGCGGCTATGTATTCCAAATGTAGATAGTCTCCAGAAAAGAATCATGACCGAGGCTCAAACTTCTAGGTATTTCATGCACCCAGGTTTTATGAAGATGTATCATGATCTCAAGGAAGTCTATTAGTGGAGTGACATGAAAAGGAATGTGGCGGACTTTGTGGCAAGATGTCCGAATTGTCAGTAAGTGAAGGCCGAACACCAACAGCCTGGTGGGTTGGCACAGAACATAGAAATTCCAATGTGGAAGTGGGAAATGATTAATATGGATTTTTTGGTAGGATTACCACGCACTCCGCGCAAGTTTGACTCAATTTGGGTGATTGTGGATCGGCTCACAAAATCAGCACACTTCTTGCCAGTTAAATCTACCGACACAGCGGAACAGTATGCTCAGTTGTATATCAAGGAAATAGTCAGGCTACATGGCACTCCAGTTTCTATCATTTCCGATCGAGGGGCTCAGTTGACGGCAAATTTTGGAAGAAATTTCAGCAAGGTTTGTGTACTCAGGTGAATCTTAGTATAGCCTTCCATCCACCGACCGACGGCAAGCAGAGTGGACTATTCAGACGCTTGACGACATGTTGCGTGCTTGTGTTCTTGACTTCAATGGTAGCTGGGATGATCATTTGCCACTCATAGAGTTTGCTTATAATAACAGCTTTCATGCTAGTATTCAGATGGCACCATTTAAGGCATTATATGGTAGGAGATGTAGATCTCCCATTGGGTGGTTCGAGATTGGGGAAGCTGAGTTGATAGGACCAGACCTCGTACATCAGGCTATGGAAAAAGTTAAGATCATTATGGAGCGATTGAAGACTGCTCAGAGTCGTAAGAAGTCCTATTCGGATGTTCGTCGTAGGGATTTGGAGTTCAAAGAAGATGTCATTAGTGCACCCGATATTTCATGTGTCTATGTTGAAGAAGGTAGTTGGAGATCTGTAAGCTATTGTGCCGGTTGAGACCATTGAGGTTAATGAAGAACTATCATATGAAGAAATTCCAGTTGCCATTCTTGATAGACAAGTTCGAAAGTTGAGGAATAAAGAAATTGCCTCCGTGAAGGTGTTGTGGCGAAACCAGCAGGTCTGCGGGCCGCATAACGGCCGCAGAGTAAAGCAGGCCAGCCCAGCACCGAAGGTCATTTTTTGCGGTCATTTTGTGGATCAAAAAATCATTATGTGGTCGCATATGCGACCGCAGATCCTGTCCCGGGGCTTCATTTTTGGGTTTTTATAACCCAACCCTACTTCGATAAAATATATGCCATAGTCAAATTTGAGCAAATTTATGATGCTTTTAGAGTGAGAAAGAGTGCTTAGTGTGAGGGAGTAACCTTCAACCTATTATCCATCAATTCTTGCTCAATCATTGAGGATTAACAAAGAAAGTCTTCATCCTAAAGGTAAGAATCTATGTCCTAGCTCTCAATTTCAAAAATTTACAAAAAATGGGATAATTAAAAAGACAATTCTTGGGTGTGGGGGGTTATTATCTTGCATGCATGTATTATCAAAGAATGTGGGAAGGTTGTGAGCTAAAAATAGTTGTTAATGGGTTGGGGAAATGATGGAATCTTTCACAAAAGGGCCTTAAAAATATTAATACATACCTAGTCTTTGATAATGTGCTCAAATGAGCTAGAATCATGACCATCTTCCTAATTTTGGTCCAACTTGTTATATTTCTAAAATAGATCGAAGTTGCTAAGAATTCTATAATGTTTTAGAGTTTAAAGAAAGCTCAATTGAGGTATGTTGTCTAAGCCCCCTTCTTCTTAGAATCGAATCCCACGGTGTTCATGTAATTGGTGTAAGTCCCAAATTGATCATAATAGAATTGGCTATTCCGAATGTGCTTGTGTTGAAGGATATATGATCAATATGTATTGTAAATGCTTCATCATATCACCTTGTCATTGAGGATGTGTTCAAAATATGAAATATGTGTTAAAAATGTTAAGACTTTGTAAGGCCCCGTGAAATATTTCCTAAAAGCAAACCGGGGTTCCGTGATGCCGGAGTAGGCGTAGAGGTTAATAATGCACTAGCCCTGGTAATGCACTACCGCGGCTCAACAATGCACTGGAAAGTGAAGGAAAAATCTGGGCAGAAGAAATGCACTTCTGCGGCCCACTATGCGGCCACAGAATCACTCTGCGGACCGCATAATGGTCGCAGAGTGAGACAGTCTTTTGGGCCATTTTTTATGTCATTTTTGCGGCCCATTGTGCGACCGCAAAACTATTTCGCGGGCCGCACTCTGATCGTATATCCAGCTTTGAGATTTTTTGGAGGGAGGTTCTGCGGCGTATTATGCGATCGCAGAAAAGGTCTGCGGCGCATTATGCGACCGCAGAACAGGTCTGCGGTGCATTATGCGACCGCAGAACAGGTCTGTGGGCCGTATAGTGACCGCAGACCCAGGCATATTTGTTTTCTAGTTTTTGGCACCAAATTATGTGGCCGATATGCAAATCGCATATCCATTACGCGATCGTATATGCGACCGCATATCCTGTTCCGGGGCTTCATTTTTGGATTTTTTATAACCCGACCCTACTTCATTATATATACGCAATGGACCATAATTTGAGCAAAATTCTGATATATTGAGGGTGAGAGAGTGCCCTAGAGTGGGAGAGATTTCTTCAACAATTTATTCATCAAGTCTTGCTCAAATATTGTAAGTTTAACAAGGATAACTCACTATGTCTTCATCCTAGAAGGTAAGACTTTACACCCTTGCCCTTAATTTCATAATTTATGTAAGAATGAGTAATTAGCAAGACAATTCTTGGGTATGGAAGTTGTTTATTTTGCATGCATGTGTTATCAAGGGTGTAGGAAGATTGTGAGCTAAACAAGGTAAAGATTGGGTTGTGGGATGATGGAATCCTAAATAAAAGGACCTTGAAACCTTAATGCACACCTAGTATTTGATAAAATGCTCAAATAACCTAGAACCATGATCATCTTCCTAATTTTGGTTCAATTTATTATATTTATAAAATAGATTGAAGTTGCTAAGAATTCTGGAATATTTTAGAGTTTAAGAAAGCTCAATTGAGGTATGTTGGCTAAACTACTTTAAGAATTGGAACCCCAATATCCTTGTAAGTTCCAAGATATTTATTACAAGTTGAGTATTCCGGATAAGTTTTGTGACAACGACATATGTTTAATTTGTGTCTCAAATGCTCTCATGATATTGTATTATAAATTGAGGATGTGTTCCAAACTATGGATTGTGTATCTACGTGTTATGATTCCAAGTCGTGATTTATGTGGAAAACTATTATGCCATATTGTGTAGAGAATGTGATTGGGGTTACACCTCCACCCGTATATATTGGGGTGAGGCGGCAGGGCTGCTTTGTGTATGATTTTGGTATTGTTATTGCACCACCACCCACATCTATATATTGGGGTGAGGCGGCATGGCCGCTTTGTGTAGGTATTGGTATCGTTGATGCATTTCCACCCGCATATATTGGGGTGAGGTGGCGGGCCGCTTTGTGTGAAATGGGTATTGTGCTTACACCTCCACCCACATACATTGGGGTGAGGCGGCAGGGCCGCTTGAGTAGGGTTTTGGCATTCTGTTTACACCTCCACCCGCATACATTGGGGTGAGGCAGCGGGGCCGCTTTGTGTGGAAATTATTACAGAGGATCTCATCTTGAATTCTATAAATGTTAATGACAGCTCTAGATAAGCTTGATTTGGTTTAACTGGCTACCTATGCTATTCTATTGTCGCCCTGGTTCATCATGTTCATATTGTATTTTCGAGTTCTTAAATTGGTGTTTGGTTTTCATACTCATACTATTTGACATGTACTAACGTCCCTTTTGCCGGGGGCACTGCATCTTTACTGGATTGCAGGTGGTTCCACATCGGAGGATACTGACCAGTGATAGCAGTGCTCATTCGTCCCAGCTGACTTGGTGAGCCCCATCTCATTCCGGGGTTGTGCATATTTTGTTTTGTATGAGTTATCGTGTTTTGAGGTATAGCCGGAGCCTTATTACCGGCACTATCATTGTACACTTTGGTATTTTTAGAGGCTTAGTAGACTAAGTGTGGGTTGTATATGGGTGTTGGGAATGTTAAACAAGTTGTGTTATGGTTAAATCCCTCATTCCACTTTGAACCATGAAGGTGTGTGTTTTTGTTTTTTTGAGAATTATTAAATGAGTTAACTAATGAAATGATTTAGTATTGTGTACATGATCTCCCTACTGTCTAATTAACAAAAATATGTATTATCCTTATTCATGGATAAGTTTGGGTAGAAGGAAATCTAGTAGGCTTGCTCGTCCGGGTTCACTCGGTTGAGCGCCGGTCGCGCTCCCCGAGTTTGGGGTATGACAAACTTGGTATCAGAGCCTAAGGTTTTAAAGTGTCCCATGATGTCTCAGAGCCGTGTCTAGTAGAGTCCTTCTTATCGGTGTGTTGTCGACCACATCTATAATTCGGATGCTACTTGGGCATTTAGGAATAATACCCTTCTTTCATGTTCTCGAT
This sequence comes from Nicotiana tomentosiformis, assembly GCF_000390325.3. NCBI lineage: Eukaryota > Viridiplantae > Streptophyta > Magnoliopsida > Solanales > Solanaceae > Nicotiana > Nicotiana tomentosiformis. The sequence continues at coordinate 24,021,257 of NC_090821.1, read as the reverse complement.
TGTGCGTTAAAGCTGATTGTAAGATTGTTACTTATTTAACTCGTGCGTTGCTCTAATTTTCAGTACATGGCACCTAAGAAGAGGGCAAGAACTGGCCAAAGAGCCAATATCACCCCGGGAGTGGCAGTTGATCCTGTATTTGATGATGGTGGTGAGCACCCAAGGGATGAGGATATTCCCCCAGTTACTACACTGCCTGATTCTACCACACCTGTCCCTATGCCTACTGAAGGTGCAACGATTCCTCCAATTGATATTCCAGTTCAACCTCAAGCTCCAGCTTCCGATTCTGGTGTTTTTGATGTTGATCTTAGGGGAGCCATACAGATGTTGGCACATATAGTGGCTTCTCAAGCCTATAGATCGAGTGTTGGGCCTACTTCTTCCAGTCATCCAGGGGAATCTTCTAGTTCCAGGGTGAACAAGTTTCTTCAGTTAGATCCTCCAGTCTTTACGGGTACTAATCCCGAGGAGGACCCCCAGGACTTCATTGATGAGATGCACAAGACTCTTTGGGTTATGCATGCTACAGAGACGGAGGGAGTGGAGTTGGCCTCCTACCACCTGAAAGGGGTGGCCTATTCTTGGTTTGAGTTGTGGGAGGAATCCCGTGAGGAGGGAAGCCCTCCGGCAAGGTGGGGTGAGTTCACAGATACCTTTATGGATCATTTCTTGCCTACCGAAACTAAGGCATCCCATGCCGCTGAGTTTGAAAGCCTGGAACAGGGTAGTATGAATGTGTGGGAGTATCATATGGAGTTCGTGCGCCTGTCCAAGTATGCTATTCACATGTTGCCCACTATGGAGGCTAGAGTGCGCCGGTTTGTATAGGGCCTTAGCCCCTTGGTCATTAATGAGCCCTCTACAGCTGCCTTGAATTCCGATATGAACTATGATAAGATGGTGGCATTTGCTCAAGCCACAGAGACCCATAAATTGAAGAATAAAATGGAGCGTCAGAGTAACAGCAAGGCCCGATCTGCGGGCAACTTGGGTGGTGGTAGGACGACATTCAGAGGAGGGTCATCAGGACCATCTCAATCATTCGCTCAGTCTTCGATGAGTGCACAGTCATCTGGACCCAGTCAGGGCAACAGGGGACCCCACCAGTAGGGTCGGCCCGACATAAGGTTTCAGCAGCAGAGTTTGCCATGCCCTAAGTGTGGGAGGATGCACTTTGGGGCCTGCTTCATGGACCTACCTATATGTTATGGGTGTGGTATGAGGGGTCACATTCAGAGGGATTGCTGCTCGTCCCGCCGAAACATAGGCAGAGGTGCAGCACAGCTAACTAATTCTGCAGCTACTACATCTACAACACCTCCAGCTCGAGGCACCCCAGCACCCGCAGGGCGTGGTGCAGCTAGGGGTGGTGCATAGAATTCGGGAGGACCTAATAGATTTTATGCTATGCGGAGGCGTCGGGATTCAGAGGCTTCTCCAGATGTTGTCATAGGTATATTGTCTGTCCAATCCCATGATGTATATACTCTTATTGATCTCGGTTCCACTTTATCATATGTCACTCCTTATGTTGCTATGGAATTTGGGATAGAACCAGAACAACTTCATGAGCCGTTCTTTATGTCTACTTCGGTTGGTGAGTCTATTTTGGCCGCGCGGGTTTATAGGGATTGTGTTGTCACGTTGTGTGGTCGAGACACCATGGCCGATCTTATTGAATTGAGAATGGTCAATTTTGATGTGATAATGGGGATGGATTGGCTTTATTCTTGTTTTGCCAAGCTTGATTGCAGAACCGGGACTGTTAGGTTCGAATTTCCAAATGAGCCAGTTATTGAGTGGAAGGGTGATGATGTAGTGCCTAAGGGTAGGTTTATTTCTTACCTTAAGGCCATAAAAATGATCAATAATGGGTGTATTTACCATTTGGTCCGGGTTACGGACACCGATGCTGAGACACCTCACTTGAGTCCGTGCCTATTGTGAATGAATTTCCGGGAGTCTTTCTAGATGAACTCCCTGGGATCCCACCAGACACGGAGATTGATTTTGGGAGTGATATGATGTCAAACACGCACCCTATATCTATTCCACCCTACAGGATGGCATCGGCAAAATTGAAGGAGCTAAAGGAACAATTAAAGGATTTGTTAGAGAAGGGTTTCATCCGACCGAGTGTGTCACCATGGGGAACACCGGTTCTCTTTGTGAGGAAGAAAGATGGATCACTGAGGATGTGTATTGACTACCGACAGCTTAACAAAGTCACAATAAAAAACAAATACCCATTACCAAGAATAGATTATTTGTTTGATTAGTTACAGGGTGCTAGGTACTTCTCCAAAATTGATTTACGGTCCGGGTACCACCAATTGAAGATCAGGGAGCAAGATATTCCGAAAATAGCTTTCAGGACCCGGTATGGGCACTTTGAATTTTTGGTAATTTCTTTTGGGCTAACAAATGCCCCGGCGGCTTTCATGGATCTTATGAATCGGGTTCTCAAGCTTTTTCTCGATTCCTTTGTGATAGTGTTCATTGATGATATTATTGTGTATTCACAAGGTCGAGAGGACCATGCCGATCATCTCATGGTAGTTTTACAGACTTTTCATCAGCATCAATTGTACGCAGAATTTTCAAAATGTGAATTTTGGGTCGAATCTATCACGTTCTTGGGTCATGTTGTCTCCAGAGAAGGAATTAAGGTCGATCCTCAAAAGATTACAACGGTGAAGAATTGGCCTAGACCTACAACGCCAACCAAGATTCGCAATTTCTTGGGCTTAGCAGGGTATTACAGGAAGTTTGTGAAGGGGTTCTCTACTCTTGCCTCTCCGTTGACTAAATTGACTCTGAAAGCGGTTAAGTTCCAATGGCCCGATGCTTATGAAAGGAGCTTCTAGGAGTTGAAATCAAGATTGACTACGGCACCGGTGTTGACCTTACCAGAGGGTGCAGAAGGATTTGTGGTATATTGTGATGCTTCAAGAATTGGGCTTGAGTGTGTATTAATGCAACAGGGCAAGGTGATAGCTTATGCTTTCAGGCAACTCACGAATCATGAAAAGTATTATCCAACACATGACTTAGAACTTGCGGTGGTGGTTTTTTCATTAAAAATTTGGCGTCATTATTTATATGGGGTCCATGTGGTTGTATTCACGGACCACAAGAGCCTTCAATATATTTTCAAACAAAAGGAGATGAATCTGAGACAGAGAATATGGCTTGAGTTACTCAAGGATTACGACATCGATATTTTGTATCACCCGTGGAAAGCCAATATTGTGGCGGATGCTCTTAGCCGGAAATCTATGGGTAGTTTGGCTCACTTAGAGGCATGTCAAAGGCCGTTGGCCAAGGAAGTTCATCGATTGGCTAGTTTGGGAGTTATTCTTGCGGACTCTAATGAAGGATGGGTAATTGTACAAAATAGGGCTGAATCATCGCTTGTTGTGGAAGTCAAATAGAATCAATACAACAACCCATTTTTGGTGCAATTAAAGGAGGGGATTCAAAAACATAAAACTATGGCTTTTACTCTTGGCATGGATGTTGGTACACTAAGGTACCAAGGCGGGCTATGTGTTTCAAATGTAGATGGTCTTCGGGATAGAATCATGACCGAGGCTCACACTTCTAGGTATTCCGTGCACCCAGGTTCTACAAAGATGTATCATGATCTCAATGAAGTCTATTGGTGGAATGATATGAAAAGGAATGTGGCTGAGTTTATGGAAAGGTGTCCGAATTGTTAGTAAGTAAAGGCCGAACACCAACGGCCTGGTGGGTTGGCACAAAACATATAAATTCCAATGTGGAAGTGGGAAATGGTTAATATGGATTTTATGGTAGGATTACCACGCACTCCGCGCAAGTTTGACTCAATTTGGGTGATTGTGGATCGGCTCACAAAATCAGCACACTTTTTGCCATTTAAATCTACCGACACAGCGGAACACTATGCTCAGTTGTATATCAAGGAAATAGTAAGGCTACATCGTACTCCAGTTTCTATCATTTGCGATCGAGGGGCTCAATTCACGGTAAAATTTTGGAAGAAATTTCAGCAAGGTTTGGGTACTCAGGTGAATCTTAGTACAACCTTCCATCCACAGACCGACGGGCAAGTAGAGCGGACTATTCAGACGCTTGAGGACATGTTGCGTTCTTTTGTTCTTGACTTCAAGGGTAGCTGGGAGGATCATTTGCCACTCAAAGAGTTTGCTTATAACAACAGCTTTCATGCTAGTATTCAAATGGAACCATTTAAGTCATTATATGGTAGGAGATGTAGATCTCTCATTGGGTGGTTCGAGATTGGGGAAGCAGTGTTGATAGGACCAGACCTCGTGCATCAGGCTATAAAAAAAGTTAAGATCATTAAGGAGCGGTTGAAGACTGCTCAGAGTCGTCAGAAGTCCTATTCGGACGTTCGTCGTAGGGATTTGAAATTCAAAGAAGATGATTGGGTATTCTTGAACATTTCCCCCATGAAAGGTGTAATGCGATTTGGTAAGAAAGGAAAATTGAGTCCGAGGTATGTCGGACCATACAGAATCATTCAGAGGATCGGTGAGGTGGCGTACAAGCTTGAGCTACCACCTGAGATATCATTAGTGCACCCGGTATTCCATGTGTTTATATTGAAGAAGGTAGTTGGAGATCCGTCAGCTATTGTGCAGGTTGAGGCCATTGAGGTTAATGAAGAATTGTCATATGAAGAAATTCCAGTTGCCATTCTTGATAGGCAAGTCTAAAAGTTGAGGAATAAAGAAATTGCCTCTGTGAAGGTGTTGTGGAGAAACCAGCAAGCTGAAGAGGCTACTTGGGAAGCCGAGGAAGAGATGAAAAAGAATTATCCTTACTTGTTTGTATAAACTATGTGACCTTTTTATAAAACTGTCACCTATGGATTCTTGTATCACTTGTTCAGTTAATGTAAAGGTGCTTCTTTCTAAGTATATTATATGTGGGGCCACGGTTGGTGTTGTTATGAGTTATGTAACGTCATTGGTTTATGTATATGTTTTAAGGATGTATTTTTGGGGCTCTCTAACAGGTGGATAGGCCTAATTATAGGGGAAACTCTCGCGAAAGTTTTGGGAATTTAGGGAGTTAGTCAAATTTGGGGCTGATGGTGTGTGGTATGAAAACTGAGTTGCATAAGATGCTAATAGTGAACCTTGACCCTCATTCGAGGATGAATGATCTTATGTGGGGGAGGGTGTAAGGCCCCATGAAATATTTCCTAAAAAAATCGGGGTTCCGTGATACCGGGGTAGGCGTAGAGGTTAATAATAGTAGAAATTCTTCGCGGCGAGATTGCTCGCTGTGACTCAGACTTTTTGGGTTGAATAATGTACTAGAAAGTGAAGGAAAAATCTGGCCAGAAGAAATGCACTTCTGCTGCCCACTATGCGGCCGCAAAATTATTTCGCGGGTTGCACTCTGATCGCATGTCCGACTTTGAGATTTTTCGGAAGGAGGTTCTACGGCGCATTATGCAACCGCAGAATAGGTCTGCGGGCCGCATAGTGACCGCAGACCCAGGCAAATAATTTTTCCAGTTTTTGGCACTAAATTGTGCGATCGATATGCGGTCCACATATCCATTCTGCGGTCGCATATGCGACCACATATCCTGTTCCGGGGCTTCATTTTTTAATTTTTTATAACCCGACCCTATTTCATTATATATACGCAAGGGACCATATTTTGAGCAAAAATCTAATATTTTGAGGGAGAGAGAGTGTCCTAGAGTGGGAGAGAGTTCTTCAACAATTTATTCATCCCTAGAGTGGGAGAGAGTTCTTCAACAATTTATTCATCAAGTCTTGCTCAAATCTTGGAAGATTAACAAGGATAACTCACTAGGTCTTCATTCTAGAAGGTAAGACTTTACACCCTAGCCCTTTTTTTTCGAAATTTATCAAAGAATGGGTAATTAGCAAGACAATTCTTGGGTATGGGAGTTGTTTATTTTGCATGCATGTGTTATCAAGGGTGTAGGAAGATTGTGAGCTAAAAATGGTAAAGAATGGGTTGTGCGATGATGGAATCCTTCATAAAAGGACCTTGAAACCTTAATGCACACCTAGTGTTTGATAAAATGCTCAAATAAGCTAGAACCATGATCATCTTCCTAATTTTGGTTCAATTTGTTATATTTTCAAAATAGATTGAAGTTGCTAAGAATTCCAGAACATTTTAGAGTTGAAGGAAGCTCAATTGAGGTATGTTGGCTACACTCTTCTTTTAGAATTGGAAACCCAATATCTTTATAAGTTCCAAGATATTTTTATTACAAGTTCAGTATTCCGAATATGTTTTGTGACAAAGATATATGTTTAATATATGTTTCAAATGCTCTCATGATATTGTATTATAAATTGAGGATGTGTTCCAAACTATGGATTGTGTATTTACGTGTTATGATTTCAAGTCGTGATTTATGAGGAAAACTATTATGCCAAATTGTATAGAGAATGTGATTGGGGTTACACCTCCACCCGCATATATTGGGGTGAGGTGGCAGGGCCGCATTGTGTATGATTTTGGTATTGTTGTTGTACCACCACCCATATATATATATATATATATATATATATATATATTGGGGTGAGGTGGCATGGCCGCTTTGTGTAGGTATTAGTATCGTTCATTCATTTCCACCTGCATATATTGGGGTGAGGCGGCGGGGCCGTTTTGTGTGGAAATGGGTATTGTGTTTACACCTCCACCCGCATACATTGGGGTGAGGCGGCAGGGCCGCTTGAGTAGAGTTTTGGTATTGTGTTTACACCTCCACCTGCATACATTGGGGTGAGGCGGCGGGGCCGCTTTGTGTAGAGATGGCTACAGAGGATCTCATCTTGAATTCTATAAATGTTAATGACATCTCTTGATAAGTTTGATTTGGGTTAACCGGCTACCTATGCTATTCTATTGTCGCCCTAGTTCATCATGTTCATATTGTATTTTCGAGTTCTTAAATTGGTGTTTGGTTTTCATACTAGTACTATTCGACATGTACTAACGTCCCTTTTGCCGGGGGAGCTGCATATTTAATGGATGCAGGTGGTTCCACAGCGGAGGATACTGACCAGTGATAGCAATGCTCATTCTTCCCTGCTGACTTGGTGAGCCCCATCTCATTTCGGGGGGGTGCATCTTTTGTTTCGTATGAGTTATCGTGTTTTGAGGTATATCCGGAGCCTTGTTGCCGGCACTGTCATTTACTCTTTGGTATTTTTAGAGGCTCCGTAGACTAGGTGTGGGTTGTATATGGGTGTTGGGAATGTTAAAAAAGTTGTGTTATTGTTAAATCACTCGTTCCACTTTGAACCATGAAGGTGTGTTTTTTATTTGAGAATTATTAAATTAGGTAACTAATGAAATGATTTAGTATTATGTACATGATCTCCCTACTGTCTAATTAACGAAAATATGTATTATCCTTATTCATGGATGAGTTTGGGTAGAAAGAAATCTAGTAGGCTTGCTCGAATGGATTCACTCGATTGAGCGCCGGTCGTGCTCCCCAAGTTGGGGTGTGACAGACTTCAAGTCAAGATCGAAATAAAGGTTGTTATGCCAAGTTGTATGAAAAGCCTCTATGTGCCTAAGATTCCCAAATTACTCATATGTGAATTTAATGTCTTGAATGGGAAGCCTTATTGTTGTTGATAATGATAATGTTGTTTGAATGTGGAAAGGGGAACTGGAATTATGAAATACGGCCAAGTGCCAAGAATGACTTTATAGTTGTGGCCACTAGTGCCAATGAATCGAAAGGATAAGAAAGAAGTATGATGTGAGATGATTGACTGAAAAAGGTAATGTCTCGCGTGAGACGTCCTAGACGATCGGGCTGTGATCGAACACCATGCTGCACACATGGTGGTGACTGTGCTGGAAATTATAATGAAATTGTGGTTATGATTGATGTCTCAAATGCGACGACCTAGCCGATCGGGTCGTGATCAGACTTCGTGTAAGAATACGGTGGTATTGTGAATTATGGTATATCGGCACTAAAGATCACCCAACCTAATAATATGGAAATTGACTTGAAAACTTATGTGATCCTTAACTTTATGTTTTAGTATTATTTGAAGCTCTTATTGAATTCTTGACTATTCTCCCTTGTATTATTATTTATTCTATTGAGATGGTATTTAGTTTTACATGCTAGTACTATTCGACAGTACTAACATCCCTTTTGCTGGGGGCGCTGCATCTTTAAATGGATGCAGGTGGTTCCATAGCAGACAGTGTTGATCAGCGATAGTGGTACATCCTCTTCCCAGCAGACTTGGTGAGCCCCACTTTATCTCGGGGTCACGTATTGTATCTTTTGTTCATATTATTATCACGTCTCGAGGTATAGCCGTGGCCTTGTTGCCGACACTATCATAACACTCTTTTGTATCTTTTAGAGGCTCCATAGACACTATGTGGGTTGTACATGGGTGCTAGAAAAGTCGAACAAGTTATGTTGTGTTTTGATCACTTGTTCCACTCAAACTATAAGAATATGTGTATTTTGAGACTTAAAAGTGAAGTAACTAATGAAATGATTTAGTATTATGTACATGATCTCCCTACTGTCTAATTAACGAAATTATGTCTTCTCTTGATCATGGGTGTGTTGGGTAGAAAGCGTCTAACAAGATTACTTGACCGGGTTCACTAGGTTGGGTGCTAGTTGCGCATTTCGAGTTTGGGGCGTGATACTAGTCGGCTGGACTGACCGCTGACGGCACCCTGTGCAGGAGGTGCACTAGAAAGTGGCTCAGTAAAGTGTGCAACCTGGGACCTCGATATAGCCGGAGCACCACTAGAAGCTAGAAGTGCTGAATGAACTGGACGGCTCATATAGCCCCTACCACGACGAGCTGTAGCTGCAGCGTGACCACCACTAAATCCTCCCGTACCACGAGACCTCTTGGCCTCCCTATCATCACTATCATGGTCTCGCATACCCTCCAACCTCCGTTCAATCTCAATCACCTGATGATACGGAGTGTTTGACTACAACTCTCTAGCCATGCTGAATCTAATACTCTAGTTGAGCCCCTCGATGAATCGGCGGACTTGCTCTCTAACTGTAGCGACCAACGCTGGTGCATGCTTGGAAAAATTACTTAATCGAACAGCATACTCCGACACTAACATACTACCCTGGCGTAGCTGCTCAAAGTCCGCGCGCCAAGCATCCCAAAGGTTCTGAGGAACAAACTCTCTCAAGAAAAACTTTGAAAACTGATCCCATATAAGTGAAGCTGCCTCGGCTAGGCTACACACCTCGTACGCCCGCCACCACTGATATGCCGCTCCCTTTAGCTGGAATGTAGTAAAAGCAACTCTACTCGTCTCTACAATGCCCATAGTACGGAGAATACGGTGACACTCCTCAAGAAAACCATGTGCATCCTCTGAAGCCAATTCACTGAAAGTAGGAGGGTGGTACTTCTTGAACCTCTCGAGCCTAGGCTGCTTCTCCTCAGATGTTGCTGCCCTAACCACGGGCTGAACTGGAGCAACAGGTTGTACCGGTATAACCTCTGGGACCTGATCAATCTGGACCCGATGATCTGGGGTACGGGCTGCAAGATTTTGTGCTCCTCCCCCAACCTGAGATGTGGCCGGTGCAAGTGGGATCAACCCCGCCTGAGCTAAGTTACTGAACATGCTCAGGAATTGTGCGAGGGTCTCCTGAAGTGCTAGGGTGGCAATAGGTGCCTCAGGTGTCTGTCCCCCGGCTGGAGCTACTGGTGGCTCCTATGTCATAGCTCTGGTAGGTGCTCTGGCTGCTCCACGTGCTCGTCCTTGGCCTCTGCCCCGGCCCCGACCTCTCGTGGCTCTAGTAGGGGCGCGGGTGTCTGATCGTCGGATCCTGAGGTGTGTGTCCTCACCATCTGTGAGAGAATAGAAAGTCAAAGATTTAGTTTTTGAGATCAACCAGATCGCACGATAAGGAATCAAGGAAGTGAAGTTTTCCTAAGAGTTTCGTAGCCTCTCGAAGATAAGTACAGACGTCTCCGTACTGATCCACAAGACTCTACTAAACCTGCTTATGACTCGTAACACCTATGAACCTAGAGCTCTGACACCAATTTGTCACGACCCCAATTTTCCTCTGAAGGATGTCGTGATGGCACCTAGTATCTACGACTAGGTAAGCCTAACAAATAACAACAACTGAATAATATATATATATATATATATATATATATATATATATATATATATGTATGTATGTATGTATGTATGTATGTATATTAATAAGTTACTGAAAATGACTGAATAATAGCTAAAACCTTTTGAAAACAGAATCTCACAATACACACCCCAAAACTGATAGAACTGAGTCATAAACTCTACAGAATACAACTAGAGTACTACTACATCACTGTCCAAAAGAAAATGCAACAGGAAGTAAAATAGGGAAGGTGACTCCGAGGGCTGCGGACGTGGTGCAGGTAACCTCGAAGTCTCCCTAGCAGCATCTACAACAATCCTCTAACGACCGGCATGAGCAAACGTACCTAGATCTGCACAAAAAGAAGTTCAAAAGCATAGTATGAGTACACCACAATGGTACCCAGTAAGTATCAAGCCTAACCTCAGTATAGTAGTGACGAGGCCAGGTCAAGACACCTACTGGGATATAAAATAGACAGTATGAAAGTGTAATACAAGCATGTAAAGGAAAATGAAGAATAACTGAAATGAAACCAAAATAATAACATGAACTAGTACCAGAAACCAACAACGAAAATAGCAGAAAAAGAAGCAACTAAAGAGCTACAATGATCATGTACGACCCATCACTACTAGAACAATTAAGAGTGAAACAACAAGATATATTTCCACCAAAACACTATGCAACACGAAATGACAACAAGAATCACAACGATGTGCCACCTCGTGTATAATAAGATCAAACCGAGGTACCGCCTCGTATAATCAAGAATCACAACCGAGGTACTGCCTCATATTCACTTTCTCAAATTCAATCACAATCTTTCCTTATATCGCCGCGTGAGACTTACATTTGAAAATAGGTTTAAAAAACAGTTTTCATATAACAGCTACACGCACTTTAGCCCTTTTGACGCCGCGTGCCTTCACGTACTTCCCCTACAAGCAACACGCACATAGGTCCCACCTTATATCGCCGCATGCACATAAACCCAAGCCTTATACCGCCGCATGCGCGTCAATATCATATCACAATAATAATTCGCACCACAAGTGCCCATATATCACAATTTGCCAACAACAACAATATCAATATTTCCACAAAAATAGCCCATGGCTCCACCACAACGTATACAAGAATAGCAACAACAATAATGAATGAAAAATGCTTAATAAGATAGATGTGTCAATAATAACCAACATCGACTCAACGTATTAACGACTTTCACAATTTCAACACCAAATAACTCAACGATGAGAAAATAATGTATAACCACGATATTAGATAAGACTAACTCAATATAAAGGAAATAATATTCAACAATGAGTCTCAAATAATGGAAATCAAAAAGTAAAGAGATAACACGAACAATCAATTCGAACAATGATAATTAACAATGAAGAGATAACATGTAACAATAAAGGAGACAACAAGTTCGACTAAAGCATGGGAGCAATTTAGCAAGTGGGATGTAGAAAAAATACTAGACAAGTCAACTAAGGCATTTAAGGACAGTCTAACACAATTAAGGATAATTTGACTATGAGAATTTAGTCTAAGTAACCTAAACCGGTCAAATACCACGTACAACCCGTGTACCCACTCGTCACCTTGCATACACGGATTTCACTTTGCACAATTTAATCAAACAATACCAATCCTAAGGGGTAGTTTCCCACATGAAGTTAGGCAAGACACTTAACACAACTAGGCCAATTCAACCTTTGGAAATAGCTTTTCCCCTAAAAATGCATCTCCACATGGCTCAAATCTAACCAAAATCGACTCATAACATCAAACAATGCTAGGGAATTCAATTGCAATAGATAAAGTTAAGATCTTTACACTTTTCCCAAAAGGTCAACCCGGGCTCAATGGTAGATTCCGTCTACCCATGACCCCACGAGTTCATATATGTGATTAGTTTCAAAATCCGAGTCCAAATCGACTCTCAAAACTCAATTTCTTATTTTTCAAAAACTTGACAACGCGAACGCGAGCTAGGTGAGGTATTCGCGTAGAAGGGAGGGAAGGCTCAGGGGTGGTAGGGATTGTTCTTCGCGGTCGCAAGACCTGGACCGCGATCGCGTAGCTTTAGGGTGCTCGCATTCGGGACTAAGCTTTCGCGTTCGTGTAAGAGGTTTTGGCAACTGTGTGATTTGTGCTTCGCGAACGCGAGGCATCTTCTGCGCTCGCGAAGAGGAATGACTGGGCAGAATGTTTTAAATCCCATTTCAAGGGTTAGAGTTATTATACCACATTTTGAGTTAGAGCTCGAATTTGGGCAATTTTGGAAGGGATTTTCACGATTTGGATTGGGGTAAGTGTTTTTGACTCGGATTTGTTATTATTTCATGATTCCATCTTTGTTTTTAATCATTTAATTAGTGAATTAAAGTGAAAAAATAGGATTTTGGTAAAACCTTTCCTAAAGTATAAAATGGGGATTTGATGGTCGATTTAAGGTCGGAATTAGATGATTTTAGTATGGTTGGACTCGTAAAAGAATGGGTGTTAATTTTTGGATTTTGTCGGGTTTCGAGGTGCGAGCCCGAGATTGACATTTTGGGTTGACTTTTTGATTTTGGTTAAAGATCTTAGCTTTATCATTTGGAATCAATTTCTATGACTTTTATTGATTATATTAAGTTGATTTGACTAGATTCGGGTCGTCCGGAGGTTGATGCACGTGGGAAGGGCTTGTTAGAGGAGTAATTTGGCTTACTTGAGGTAAGTATCTTACCAAAATTTGGTTGAGGCACTAGTTTCCTGAATTATTTGTGATAGCTACGTGTTATGGGTGCGCATATGAGTGAGGTTTGAGCCCATGTGCGAGTACCGGGGTATTTATCCATGTCCGGGGTAATGCTTAGGCTATGATATGCCTAGAATTGACCGTTAAGCTTTAAGCTATAATGTTTCTCATATTTGTAACCTTGTTGTGAACTATCTGACCATGTTTGAAGTTACATAGAGGCTAATTCCCAAAATAAACTAGATAATTGCTATTTCTGTGATGAAATTGCTGATTTGAGTAGTGATACTACACTTTGCACATGCCTACACTTTAGCATGTCATTTATACCCGTCCAGGAGCATGAGATTTGTTAGTCATTCATCACATACATGTATTATTGTATATTTGCTCTTGTGTGATATGATTGGACTGGATGTCTGTGATCACGCCGGGCGGATTGTGTTGTTATTCCTATGACCACACCGGGTGAATTATGTTATTATGCTTGTGACCACGCCAGGAAGATTGTGTATGCATGTGACCACGTCGGGCTGATTGCGCTGTTATGCTTGTGACCATGCTGAGCGGATTGTACTATTATGCATGTGACCACGTCTGGCGGATTATGATATTAACCCTGTGACCACGCTGGGCTTGTGCACGTTGAATTGGCCTTGCTTGCGTGTGGATATGGATCCATCCCCCTAGGCTCACTCTTTCATATTTCTCTCTTGATGGTGTACACACAGATATTGAGGAAAACGGATCAGTGGTTTGGTGTGGATATGGAAAGGTTGAGGAAAATCTAGCTAGTGTTTGTTTGGATTTGTATTTCATCTCTACTTGCAATTTACGTGGTTACTTACCTGATTCATTTGCATATCACCCTTATATGTTGTATCATTTACTGAGTAGAGTACTTGAGTAATTGTACACACACATAGAGATAGTTCCTTGTGTGCTTTATACTTGATCACATCATTGTTCTGTACTTATTAAATTGATTAAACTGTACAGGTTATAGCAGGTATCACTTATAATTCTTGCTTATTTTACCTCGCCGAGGTTAGTTATGATACTTATTGAGTACATTGGTCGGTTGTACTCATACTACACTCTGCACTTAATTGTGCAGATCCAGGTGTTGGGGCCAGTTATCAATAGCAGAGTTACTTATTGAGCTGAGTATCGAGATACGAGGTAGAGCTGCATTCTAGCCCGCTGTCTTGGCGTCTCTTTTCTTATGTACTGTTGTTTTTAGTTCAGACAGTATTATTATTTGGCTTTCAGACTTGTATTCCGTTGTAGAGCTCATAACTCTGTATTTACCATATTCTTGAGGATTTATCATGTATTAGTGGTATTTTGTCATATTGAGGTTTCAGATTTATGTTATTTCTGTAAATTTCGTTGTTGTGGTTCTTTATTGTTATGTTCGGTTGGGCTAGCAAATGTCTTAGGTGTCATCACAACGGCTTGGGATTTTGGGTCGTGACAAAAACCTTCTAGGAACCTCTAAATCCAGATCCGGACATACGCTTAAGTCCAAAATCACCATACGAACCTATTGGAACTATCAAATCACCAATCCGAGGTTGTTCACTCAAAAGTCAAACCTTGATCAACTCTAGCAACTTAAGCTTCCAAATTAGACCAAGTGTTCTGAATCACTCTCAAACCTTCCCGAACCCAAATCAACTAATCCCGTAAGTCACAAAACATCAAAAAAAGCTATGAGAAGCAACATATAGGCGAACGGGGCTTAAATACATAAAACTACTGGTTGGGTCGTTACATTCTCCCCCTCTTAACTGGAATGCTAAAAAGATGAGGATATCATCTTCGTATATCAAGCTAGGTCTTCCACGTCTCCTCTTCGATTGGTTGACCTTTCCAATGAAACTTCGCTAATGCAACATCTTTTGACCTCAGCTTCTGAACTTGCCTATCCAAAATGGCCATTGCTCCTCTTCATAAGCCAGATTCACATGCAACTACACTGAACTAAAATCCAACACATTTGACTGATGTTCATGATACTTCGGAAGTATGAAAACATGAAACACCGAATGAACTCCCGATAAACTGGGTGGCAAAGCAAGTCTATAAGCCACCTTACCAAATCTCTCCAAAATCTCAAATGGACCAATATACTGAGGGCTCAACTTGCCCTTGTTCCCAAATCTCATCACGCCCTTCATAGGTGAAACTCGAAGAACAACCTTCTCACCCTCCATGAAAGCCACATCACAAATTTTTCTATCAGCATAACTCTTCTGTTGGACTGCGTTGTACGAAGTCATTCCTGAATCAACTTCACCTTCTTCAAAGCATCATGAACCAAATCCGTGCCCAGCAACCTAGCCTCATCATGCTCAAACCAACTGGTGCCACTCAATTTTGCCTTCTCATATTTAAAAATTAACTTTTGCGGGCTACCTATTCATTAATGGTAGCGTTTTTGAACACTTTTTAGCTTTAATGCGATTTTTTGATAATTGTCTATATTTTTATAAAATATAGGAATTTTATCATTTTTATTGCAATTAGTTAAATACTCCCATTTTTGTGTATTTTTGTAAATTTTAAAATAATTTATTAATAATTATCCTATTTTTTAAATGTTAGGATTTTCGATCAGTCCTTCAAACATAAAAATAATAATTAATACAATATTAGTCATTGGTGTTTTGGAACTTGCATCCATTCTGCAAGAAAAAGACAGAGAAAGAAGTTGAAAGATGCATCATTATCTATAAGCACCACTTCAGCTCCGCCACCCAAGTTTCAATAGCAGCCGGCCACTGCTAATGGCATTTAGAGTACTACTGCCATTTCAGCCCTCCTTTTGCTCTTCCCCGTTGGCGCCGCGAAAAAATCTTTCTTTTCACCAGCTCTCTACTCCCAAATCCCTCAACAGTCATTTCTTCACCAGAAAAGATGGTAATTATTCAATAATTGTAAAATCTACTTTGAGTTCCCCTATAGTGTCTCCGGAGGACCACTGGGGTACATGGATGTCTCTTTTCACAATTGGCGCTTTTGGTCTCTGGTAAATAATTTTGTCCTTCCGATGATGGTACAGAAACATTTTTATGAATATATTATGTAACCAGAACAAATTTTTAAACTACTTAAATATATTATGTCTCAACACATTGTTTCTTCATTTGACTTTTGGGTGCTGTTCATATTTCCTTGAACCTATCATGTTTAAATTGTGTAACCATCTTTTAGACTTTTAATTAACTGTTTGAATTGTCTCAACACGCATCTCCCCATTTCCCCTTTTTGTTTTTATTAATTTCACATAACACATATGGAATTCCAAAGGACATATGCAAGTTTGACGTCTCAAGTATGAGAATGAACTGAACTCTGAAGGTCAGAGAAGACTAAAATTGGGCGTATGGTTAGTGCTGCACTGGTTAGCACATTGGTGGGCATGACTGCAAGTAATATGGGGATTATTCTGTATGAAGCGCCAGCATATTCAGCTGTATTTAACTACCTGCTTCCATTGACAATCCCACTATTGTTGTTCAGAGCTAATCTGCGGCACATGATACGCTCTACCGGTCCTATACTTTTGGCTTTCTTGCTCGGATCAGGTCTTTTTGCTTGCTACTACTATTTTTTGCTCATATGGCTTATATCCCTTTGCCTGATTGCTGAAATTAATAGAGGTGGTTGTTTCTTTTAGTTCTAGTGGTGAAGGCATTGTTTGATGGACTCTCACTATATTGCTAGTTTCAGGATTTAGTTTCATTACTTTGTTAAAACATGGCAAACTAGCTTGACTTTTCAGAAAAAAATGGAAACTAATTGGATAAGGTCATCACATAACTTGATTAATCAAATATGATTTTTCTTTTACTTTGTAAGATCATTCTCTGTTTGAGTAGTTAGCATTGCTACTTGGTATTGTTTCAACCAGGAATCTGCATATAGCTGCACCTGGCTTTATGTGTTTATTATTGTTCTTGCATTCCTTTCATAACTTTGTAACTAAAAGGAATGCATCATTTACCACGGACCAAAAGTGCCCACTGCGAAAAGAACATCCATATACCCTACTGCTCTTCTGGAGACATTACAGAGGAACTCAAAGAAGATTTTATTATTACTGAACAGTTACCACCGAAAGAGCAATCCCTTTTGGTGAAGAATTGACTGTTGAGCAATTTAGAGGAGCACAGAGAAGTAGAGAGGTCGTGAAAAGAAAGATTAACTGCTCTTCTTACATACATATCAATCTTATCAGTATAGGCAGCTCGGTGCACAAGGCATCATGCGTTCACGCAGGGTCCGGGGAAGGGCCGTACCCCCAAGGGATGTGATGTAGACAGCCTACTCTAATGCGTGCATTAGTGGCTGCTTCCATGGCTCCAACCCGTGACCTATAGGTCACACAGGTATAGCAAAATTTCGACGTATAGTAATAGCTACATTTCGATGTATCATTGTTTCAGGAATGCAACAAGCACAACTCTTCAATTTCTTGAAATGCCATATTAAGTTAGATTTATGAAATGCTTTTCTAATATCTCATAAAGATGTCTCGGGTTCCTTTATTTTGAGAAGCTCCATCTCTGACTTTAGAATTAATATATCCTTGGATTCTTATCATGAATAAATATTTACAGCTAAGTGATTATATGCCATAACTTTTCAAATATTGTGAGTTTTCTCCGCCGTATGGGCACAGATTAAGAGATTAATGCTTGTGTTATCTTCTTTTTATGTATATGCTTGTCATTCTACTAACTTCAACTTTCAGCTAGTGTGTGAAAGCCTTTCTGTTGTTTTCATATTTTGTCTTCCAATGTGACAGCTGGGACGGTTATTGGGACTGTTGTGGCATATCTGATGGTGCCTATGAGATCTCTTGGTCAAGATAATTGGAAAATAGCTGCTGCCCTCGTGGGCAGTTACATTGGTGGAAGTAAGTCCTGTAATAAAACCACTTCTTCTTTTTTTTTTTTTTGGTTAGGAGCTCCATACATGGATTTTCTGTATATTTCATTTGTATTCTGGTCATGCACATATATTTAATTGGAATTGAATTTCAGAGATTAAAGTTAGTCCACGGCACAAGATGAAAATTAGGTTAAATTTTGATATCTGGTTCAATGTCTTTGATGCCTTACTTTGTGGTCAATGGCAATATTTGGCTTTGATTATTTTAAACTGGCAGAACTCTCCTACTGTTGCACATGTCATTTTGAATAGTAATTACAGAAGGATTTCTGATGCCGGTATGACATGCCCAAGAACTTTATTCACCAAGAATGAAAGAACTCATAGTTTGCTATTCGAATTGTAAATTTGTGGACAAATTTTTTCATAGATTTCTAAAAGCAATGAGAAGTTTATGTATTGAAACTACTTTCCGTTGGGTGGGAGTTCTAGTTTGTGCATTATTAATAGTCTCTTAGCAGAACTACATCGTAGATAGTTCCAGACTTTTTTTCTCGTCAAAAGATAAAGTACTTTATCCTCGCTACATGCGCTTTTGCTGCTTCGTTATGTTCTACTCTGGTTTTGCAGCCATTAATTATGTTGCTATCTGTGAGGTACTTGGAATGTCTCCATCAGTTATGGCTGCAGGAGTTGCTGCAGATAATGTAATTTGTGCAATATATTTTATTGCACTGTTTTCATTGGCCTCCAAAATACCTTCAGACGCTTCAGCATCAAGTGGTGGTAAGTGATATTTAGGGAATAAAAAGTTATGATACCATGAGATGTCTAATATATTGTTCCTCACGTTTGTAAGCATTTCCTTTCGTATTTTGCTAAGTTGTTCTTATATCAATTTTGTTCTGGTCAAGAAGTTTTTATTCTAGGTTTTGTCGTTCACCAAGAGGTTGTGAGTTTTGACAAGAGTGGGTTGCTCTAGTGGTGAGCACCCTCCACTTCCAACCAATAGGTTGTGAGTTCGAGTCACCTCAAGAGCAAGGTGGGAGTTCTTGGAGGGAGGGAGCCGATGGTCTATCGGAAATAGCCTCTTTACCCCAAGGTAGGGGTAAGGTCTGCGTACACACTACCCTCCCCAGACCCCACTAGTGGGATTATACTGGGTTGTTGTTGTTGTTGTTGTTTTGTCGTTCACCATCACTGTAGATCTATCTCATATGAAGGACGCATTCACTTCTAGTTTATAAAGATAGCATGTTTGTATCTTTACTTGGGTTATCTCTTAGTATGATGTTATCTCCTTTACTCTTCTATTATTTTGCAGATGCTTCTCAAGTTGTGAAGTTTGACAGTAGAAACAAACCTGTGCTGCAGATTGGTACAGCACTTACTGTTTCCTTTGCTATTTGTAAAGCTGCCACTTCTTTTAGTCGATTTTTCGGAACTCAAGGATGTGATCTGCCTGCTATTACAGCAATAGTTGTTCTTTT
The DNA here is from genome assembly GCF_000390325.3 of Nicotiana tomentosiformis. NCBI lineage: Eukaryota > Viridiplantae > Streptophyta > Magnoliopsida > Solanales > Solanaceae > Nicotiana > Nicotiana tomentosiformis. The sequence continues at coordinate 24,001,933 of NC_090821.1, read as the reverse complement.
AGCAACAGCATTTCCCGCTTATTTTAGAAACCTTGCAAGTGCTGGTGATGAAATTGCGATAGTCTTAATGCAGGTAATTGAATTACCTCAATATTGTTATTCTACTCTTTTGTTGGAGTAATTATTCATTCCTCTTTGAAACAGGTTTTCTTTGCTGTAGTGGGTGCCAAGGGGAGTATTTGGCATGTCATGAATACGACACCTAGTATTTTTATGTTTGCTTTTGTTCAAGTAACAGTCCATCTTATTGTGATTCTAGGGTTAGGAAAGCTGTTTGGTATGAACCTAAAGATGTTGCTTTTAGCATCCAATGCTAATGTTGGAGGTCCTACAACAGCTTGTGGAATGGCCACGGCAAAGGGATGGGCCTCTTTGGTTGCTCCCAGTATTCTTGCTGGGATATTTGGGATTTCCATTGCAACGTTTGTGGGGATTGGATTTGGAATGTTTGTTCTCAAACACATGTAACTTGATGGATTCTTGTGGCTATCATTTTTTCACTTCATTAGGAATATCATTGTTAGATCTCAATAACACATTTTCTCTTGTCTACATTCGGAATCATAATCATCTTCAGATTCATCTGAGTTACTTTTTCTAGAATTGTCACTCCTCTTCTTTTGAACTGAACTCATCACTTAACTCGCATTTTTGCTTGGCTGCAGATAAATTTTTATCTTAAGCGTTTAATAGATTTTTCATATTTTTATTAAATCTTCATGAATTTTGAATTCTGACAAGTCTCTGGAGAAATTTGACTCTGATACCAAATGCTCGAAATTAGGAGAGGATGAGCACCCTTCATTAGTCATTTTCTCTTGAAAACAAGTGTTAGTTTTCCTCTTTACTTCTCTCAACTTAGCTTACTTAAAATGGTTAATAGTACTTAGATATTTATTGATTTAATATTTGACACCGCTTCAAATAATATACTAAAATTAGTAAGTACATATTATTTTCTCTTAAATGTCAAGGGAGCAAAAGTACAAAATACTTTTTAAAAAAAAAATATTGAAATTGTCTAAAGACTTAGAATTTTTTTAAATAAGTCTGATTGAGACAAATCTTGAATATTATCCTAAATCTCATCTAGACATTTTTACGACGTTAGTGAGAGAAATCTTTTTCGCAAATATGGTGGAACAAAGTTATTTTTGTTTAATGAAGAGGGAGCATAGAAGGTGTATTTGTAAATAAAATAACCCAAAATAGAAAAGGAAAACAAAAAATGAAAGTACTTCTACCATCTTATTTTGTATGTCCATATTTATCGGGTTACAAAAGTTACAATAACAACAAACAATAAAGTCAGTATAATTTCAGAAGTGGGGTATGGGGAGAGTATTGTGTATGCAGACCTTACCCTTACCTGGTAAAAATAGAGAGGCTGTTTCCGATAGACCCTCGGCTCAAAAAAGGTGAAAAAAAGAAGAAAAGGAAGAAGAAAGAAAGAGAAGAAGAAAAGAAGAAGACAAAAGACGAAAAAGGAAAAGGAGAGAAAAGGAGAAGCCGACAAAGAAAAAGTAGCATTAGATAATAACAGGGAAATAAGATAAACGAAGTGATAGTATCAAGGACAAGGATAGAGTTTTGGAAGCTCCAAGCCCATTTACAAGATCTCAAGCTAAAGAGTTGCACTCTAAGGTTGCTGGACTTCAATGGCAAATAAAAAACTTTTAATTGTAGAGGAAGAGCTCAAGCTCAAAGAAGATGAATTATCCAAGTTTTACAATTATTTGGTGATCCAAATTGAAGTCCAAGAGGAGGAAGATTGGGCCACCAAATCAGCCCTTGAAGCCCACCAAAGGGGGCTCAAAATGAGCTTAAAAGAGGTGGTCCAAATTTGCCCCAAAGGAATTTGGCCGCCCCCACCTAATTGTAATGACTTTTCTTAGTCCTTAGCAATCATCCTACCTAATTGTAATGATTTTTTATGCCTTAGCAACCACCCTACCTATTTTTAAGGACTTTTTATGCCTTATAACTCCTATAAATAAGGAGTTCTTCTCATTCATTGAGACACTTCATTATTGATTAAGTATATCATACTTTGAGAGTTCTTTTGAACCTTTGTTACTTGTGCTTTGAGATTTATCTTGCAACATTTACTAGTCCATAGTTCAAGGTAGTAAGATTACTTCTCTATTGTGATATCTTTGATTCCTTTGTGGTATTCTTAGAAGGCGATTAATACTAGTTATTAATTATTGTCTCAAGTTACTCGTAAAGCGGTCAAGATCCGAATCTATTGTTTTGATTTGCTTTTAAGTAAAGGCGTTTCATTTCTTCAATAAATCAAGACGGTGTTGTTTTGATCTTATCAAGGCTATAGAACTTGCGTTCTTGGAAGTTCTTGGAATTCTTTCCTTGAATTTTCCCATATCCTTTATTTTCTGCCCTTTAGTTCTAGTTGTTCAATTCCTTATTGTTATTGCTTCTGCATTTACTTTTCAAATTCTTACTCTAGTTTGGATTCCCGACCTAGTCGTTATCACGAAACGAACGAAATAACATGCAGTAATAGAGATCGAAGAATAGGAAAATACAAGAGTGCTACTAATAGTAATGAAAGGGGAACTCTCAATTACCTACTAGTCTTCTACCCTAATTCTCGACCTCCACACCTCTTATCTTGGATCATGTTCCCAGAAAGCTAAAGGATCGCCATATCCTGCCTAATCGTCTCTCATCAGTATTTCTTTGGCCTACTTCTATCTCTACTCAGATCCGCCATAGCCAACCTCTCCACCTCCTAACAGGAGGAGCATCCCAAACCATCTCAGCCTCGACTCCCGCATTTATCTCACATATGATAATAATATTATTATTATTATTATTATTGTAGAAAAAAGATATTAAAGTTTTTCTTGAAATGTTAACTTGATGTAGAAAAATCACTTCAAAGTTTAAGATATGAATTTCTTACAAGTATTAGTTCAATAAAAAAATATTAGTATAAAAATAAAATGATGGGAAACATCTTAAAACATTAGAGAGAGAGAGAGAGAAAAGAAAAAAGAATATAGCATAACATGTTGACAAGAGGATTACGACGTTTAAATTCCAGCCAAAAAAAACCATGCACATTAACACGAGCAGTTTGGGTCCCCTAGACTATGTATGCACCAATCTGTTTGAAACAAAAAATAGAAATGCACACCAGAGTTTTATGTTTGCAGCATGCCTAATAAATACATAATACGGCTCCTAAATATATACTATCATAAGCCATAGTTTACTGATGTTTTTGCACCTCAATAAAACACAATCACCACAAAACCATGATAAATTAATGTGGTTAGAATGGAACATTGTATGTTGATAAATTTTCTCCATATCTTGGCAAATAAATATAACCTTGAAGATTTACTTTATTGTTATTTAAAAGTCATAAAGCTATTAAATTACTCTTTCGGGAGTAGCGGGCAAAAATCTTACCTATACAAATTTATAAAATTAATGAAAATAAAATAAAAACGAATGGCAGATAAGCCGATAAAAGCAGGGAACTTCGAAATGTCCTTTTCGGCTTAGAGACGTATTACATCGTCATAATTCCTTATTCGAGGGGTGTAGTTGGCATATTAATCAACCAACAATTTTCATTATTCCATTCAATAATTGTTTGTTTGCCACCACTAAAGGGATTCCAGTTACCCAATTCACTGAAAACTTAAATTGTGTATAATGATTTTATCCGTTTCCAATTTTATCGAATGTCTCCAAACAGATAACTAGATAAGCTCTCATCGCCTCCTTCCCCTTTTCATCAGCTACAGAATCAATGTGTTCTTATGTGGTTGAATAGAACACGCGCTACGCAATACTCATCGTAAATAAAGCCGCAGCGCCATTCTACTTTGGAATTCGGAATAATCAAAATCCCAAGTGAGGATGTGAAAAATTGGTCAAGCCAAGGTTGTCCCTAGGGTTGCTATAGACAGGCCAAATGCAGCAAAGGCGTTTTGGGCGGATTCCGATTAAGCTAATCCACAATCCATTCACCCCTATTGTTTCTGTTTCTAACACCCATCCAATTCTTGATTTCATCTCTGGACCTTTTTTCGCTTTCTTTATCAAAAGATGGAAACGGTGTTAATTTTAAGGTTTAATAGCAAAATCATGTTCATTCGCCCTCCGATAAAGCAAAGTTGATGCCTCCACCCTGCAATTTTTTTTATTTTATTTTTGGTGGATAAATCAAGAAATACAACCAACTTAAATTACAATGGTAGTAATAAGACTGCAATTGTAAAATAAAAAGATCATACCAGCCAGGATGAACAACAAATCGACCAGTGGAAAGCGCCCAGTTAACCTGTTAGAAAAACTTGCAATTAAACCTCTAAAAATACATTCCACATACATAGTTCAGGAGGACCAAAAAGAATGTGACTAAGAATAATAAGTAATGATGTGACTCGATCACACAGTGCAACGTATGGTAGACTTCTCCACTAGCAGCTCTCTACATTTACTTAAAACATTTCATTCTCATTTCTCCAAGCGGGCCACTAGTTTCGTTTCCCTAATTTTTGTTGCAAATGGGTATGGGATGTGAGCAGTGTAAAGTGATAATATTGGGAAAAATAACACACACCTTGTCTGTCCCAAGAGAATTGGCAACCACATGGGTAACCAGCTCATCAATTTGACTACTGCAGACAGCACCAAACTGTTCAGCTGTCTGCCACAAAGGATGCAAATGAGGATTGGCTTCACCAACAGGAAATACTCTGCTGAAGACAATACGGCAACCTGCCAGAATCTTCTGTTGTTCTGTGGCTAAGATGTTCCTAACATCAGCTTCATCTATGGACCGATGTTCAAAAAAATTCTGATGTATTCTTTGAATAACCTAATTGTATGAAATGATACAGAATATCAGTACCAAGAAATTACTCTCCTAGAGATTTCTTATACAAGATCAAACATCAACTCACCCCCAAACAAGAGGCCAATGTCCCATCTTCTGGTCTTTCATCATGATCAATCTCAAGAAGAGAAGGACCAGGGAGACCAAATTGTCGTCTACTGCAAGGAAAGTAAATATACCTATAGATACAAAAATATTAATCGTAGACATTTGAACAGCACAATATCTGCCATAGTATGCAGATACACTTGAGAACTCGTTCATGAATGACATCAAACATGCAATTACCTCTCCACAACAATCAAATTTAGCTTGTTATGTGGCCAGACTCTCACAGAATCATCTATAATCACAACAGCAGACTCCATGCCCAAAACCCCCTCCAAGTCCTTACTCTTAGGAATCCTTTCATCCCCATCAAGTGGATCTCCATCGTCACCCCTGGAGATCACTCGTCCAGCAAACAGATCCCCTTTTGGATCTAGCAATTTTGCCATCTCCGTGGCATATAGCTTGTTCCCCATGGTATAGAGATGCAGCTCAAAAAGCTTGCTAGCCTAAACCAGCACATTATTACAAAAACATAAAAATAAAGAGAACATTCAATATCCGATCTCTAGCTATAAATACATAGACACATATATTAGAAAAACAATTACCTTTTCCAAGAAATTCCAGATCCCAGGCCGTAATTTTGTCCACATTCCCATGTGCAGAAACCGGAAGAGGTGCCGATAAGGTTTTTCACGGTCTTGTTCCTCTTTCTTCCTCAAGATCTCTTGATGGACTGGGTCGATTTCAACAAACTGAAAAAGAACAAGACCATAAATATAATCACTACGGACAGAGAAACTAAGCTCAGAATCTACGAGTTCTAAAGGATTCTTGCCTTTGCTGAATTGAGAAGAGTATGGTCCAAGTCCAAGACAAGACAGAGCTTCCGAACAGAAAACATTTTTTTCTGTTCCTCAAGCCTCCTAGTCCTTTCTCTCTGAATAGAAGCTCTCTGCTGGTCACTATACCCTTCAAATAGATGCTCAACATTTCCCCAAGAGCTCTGCGGTTGCAATGAATCAGGAGGAGCTTTTCCAGAAGCTAAGCCAGCATCAGTCAGCAGTTCACTTGATTCAGAAACTGCCCCATTTCCTTCCAATCTACTCGGATGAACTTGCATATGTTGTGTTGGAGTTTGAGAAGCAGCTGCTGGTGACGTGGATGTTGGTGAAACAGAGATCATATCAGCGATATTTTTCAAATTTTTGGTGAATTGGCGAGCAATGTCTGGTGGTGTAGTAGAAGGTGTCACAGCTGACTTTCTATCCAACTGGTCTTCTGGCCTTTGGACACAATGACTGCTTGTCATGGCTTGTGTGCCTGCTACACCCGTTTTACATTGATCAGCAGATCCAACATTCCCACTCTTTTGAACTGCAGTATTATGAAGAACACGCCGAGGGTCGCGGGGTTTCATCCGGACTTTAGCCACTTCATCCTGCAAATCCCGACAATGTCAGATATTTTGGAGGATAACTAAAGTAACATAAAATATCAAACACTGCTTAGAGAAAAGGCAGAAATAAAAAGGAAACTGTGCGATAAAAGCAGTAAAGAACTCACTGCAAATGAACTCATTCTTCAGAAGGTTGTAAATAACTTACTGCTGCTGCTGTCTGTGTAGGAGCCTGAATTATTCCAACTGATCTCTGCCCAATCATAGAAGTTCTGGAAGCAGCTACATTCGTTGATGGAACTGCTCCAAGAATAGAGCTAGAACTAGAAGCTAGTGTGGTAGTTTTAGAATCATCTGCAGATTTCTGCTGTTCCAACTTGATTATATTCATCCATATTGATGGATTTATAGCAATGTCTTTTAATAGAGAATGCAAATTTGCAGAAGTACCAGTCAATGGCAAGTTCACATCAGCATTAACTATGACACTGGGCATAGTATTGCTAGTAGAGACACTACTTGTTACTTGCTCCAATTTCCTAGTGCCATTGCCACTGCTATCTGTAACATAGTTACTACTCGTAATTGGCAATCCCGCAGTTCCTCTATGCTCTAACCAACCACCATTTCCAGTCGAAGGTCGCACATCACTCACAATGATTGAGTCAGTCTGTTCACTTCTTTGTCTCTTCAACAATGAAGCATCAAAAGCTGGTTGCTCTGCTATCTTCTGCTTTCTTGATTGTATCATCTCTAAAGAAGCCTCTAATTTTAAATCAATGTTTGGGATAGGCAACATCTTCATATTCAAGTTCTGAGCAGCCGCCTCGCTGGTTGCCAATCTGAGTCTGGGATCTCTACTTTTTGCAGTAGAAGATCGCAAAGAAGGATTTGGCAGAAAACTAAGAGGATCTGCATTCCGAGCAGTTCCAAGTCCTTGTCCAGCCAGAATATTTGTCGGGGGAACAGAAGAAACTATTGGTAGCCAAGTGCTAGATGTATTCAGAATGCTGGCATTATGTCCAACATTAGAACTGGAAACCTCCCCACCGGTGTCCCCTTCCCCACTATCACCCTCATCGGATGGGGTTGGACTTGGAAACTTTTCACTAACAAAAAGGGAACTTCGACCAAATTTTTGTTGATAGGAGGAAACAGCTTTAAGGGCATCAGTTTCATAAGGATGCAATAAGGAGCTCCCTTTCTCAAGAACACCCGTAAACATGGGCAACTCCGGTTTCACCACTCCATGTGCCTGCGTGGATGCTTTTGCAATAGGGAATATTAGTGCAATTTCTCGTGTAGGCGACGGAAGAGTATCTATATCGTGGTCCTTATGGAGATCTAGCAGAGGAACAGATAACCGTCTAGCTTTAGAATTGGCTAATCCTGGTTTTAAAGATTCAAATGACACATTCTGCTCCTTAGGACCTGAAGATTTGGTAGACTCAACATCTAAATCACACTTCTTTAGAGAAGTAGAATCCTGATTTGCATTTTCAGAAGATGTATGAGAATCATTCATATCTAACACTTCAACAACTTTGATCCCATTGTCCCGGTCATTGTCTTCAGTAATTGAAGAAACAGCTGACTGGTTTATAGAGAGAATCACCGCATCCACCTGGGACATCAATGAAACAGCATAAGCCAAGCATTCTCAATATATATGTGTACTTTTATGGAAAACACACCTCTTTTAACTGCTCAGAAGACAAAAGAGAAGGTACTTGGCTCTTTGCGTGAAGAAGTAACCTGCAAGCAAGTTAGGATGATTGAAAGGTCTCCAAATGCACTAGGAACTAGTATATATACCGATGTCAATCACAAGACGTAAATGTAAAAGAAACAACAAAAAACCTAGATAGAATCTCTCTGTTCTGTTCCTTCTGATTCTGGTTCATGGAGCAGAAAACCTGCAAAAGAAAGAGATTTAAGCATTCAGAAAACCACATTTTTTCCAGTTATGGAATTGGCTTGAAAGATGCGCCATCTTACAGAATTTACGGTTTGAATTGCAGTCATAAACAGTCGAACCAGATCGTCGGAATCTGGAGAAGCAGCTAGTTCCCTCACGCTGTCCAATGAGTTTTGCAATTTGGAACAGACCACAGGAAAGGATCTAACAGCAGACAGATAGAGCATAAGTAATTAGTCAAAGAACCCATTTAATTGCAATCAAAGCTTTCTTGTGTAAGTAGTTATTTACTAGATAAATTTTTCAAATACAGTTTTAGAAAGAAAAAAAAATGGTCCACTTTACTTACTTCTCCATTTCGTCTATAGTAACACTAAGAAGTTGTTCCCTAATCACATTTGAAGTTTGAAAGGAGTCAAGTTGATCATCATTATTGGTAGCACCAGCATTTACCACAAGGACCTCAGCATCCAAGTCGATCTCGCCTTCCTCCAATTCTCCTTCCTCCATAGCATCGTCGTCAACATCAATGATGACCTTTTCCACCATATCAGAAGAAGATTCCACAGACTGCTTGGAGTTGTCGTCAGTAGTCATGACGAAGAGTTCGTTTAAAGGCTTATTCTGCACGGCCTGAGCCCAAGCCAGGTTATACAAACCCCGTGCGTAGTCCCTCGAGATTGGGTACTTATATACATCTCTCATGGTCCAAACCCTAGTACTCGAATTTTGATTTTGATTTTGATTATGATTATTCGAATTGACAACCTTAGTAGTAGCAGTAGATGTAGGTGGGTCTTGTTGCTTATTGAAGGCATCCTCACTGATTTCTTCAACCGATGCCGAATCTGAGATCTCACCCTCCTCTACATCTCCAACTGCTGCCGTATTACATTCTTCCATCCTAGGGTTTTTTCTTACTTAAATAAATACAGGTGGATTCAAATCAGCAAATACAAGTATAAATATGATGAAAAATGATTCTGTACACCCAGAATTAAAAAGAATGAATTTGAATTTGAAACGATTAAGAGCGTAAATTTAAAAACAAAAGGACAAAAAAAAGAAGCGGAATCCCAAAGTTATGATTATTGGAAACAGAAATTAATTCATACATTTATGAATCGGGAAATTCGGATAAAAAGACAGTGGGATGGATCTGGAGAACGTTCGAAAAAAGCCTCTTATTATGAAACGCAGAGAGAAGAGCAGGAAAGGCTCTATGGGGAGGAAGGGAAGGGAATTTAAGGGTAGGGGCAAGAATCTAGGATGGCTTGGCAAGGATCAATCTCAGTCGTCCATCTCATCCCACTCCAAATTCAAGTGGATTTGGTAAAAATAAGACTGCCCACGCACACCAACGTCAGCGCAACGCGGTCTAAATTTTTTTCTCAGAACGAGGGAAACTTCAACCAAACGTGAAAAATCTACAAAAGAACAATAATAATGCGAAGGGCAGGATTGGAATGGCTTATGAGTTATTTTATTTTTCAGGACGGTAAAATTGCTCGAGGAATGGAGGTAGACTACAATGATTTTGTTATACAAGAACACGGTTGATATTTAAAATCACAATAATTATAGGATATCAAGTTACTAAGCCACACTCAGGGATCGCTCTAAGGTTTTGGATAGTGAGGCCATTGCCTTAGGCCCCAAATTTTGAAGGCCCCAAATTTATTTTAAATTCTTATTATTATTATTACTATTATATATTATATAATTTATATAAACAATTAGAATTAAAAAAGTGTTACAGTATATTTTTTGTTACTTGATTGAGGTTATTTTATACAATAAATTTATAAATTATGATAATTTTCTTCCCTCATTAATTAATATATTTGACAAGAGTGGGTTGCTGTAGTGGTGAGCACCATCCACTTCCAATCAAGAGGTTGTGAGTTCGAGTCACCCCAAAAGTAAGGTGGGGAGTTCTTGGATGAAGGGAGCCAAGGGTCTATCGAAAACAGCCTCTCTACTCCAGGATAGGGGTAAGGTCTGCGTACAAACTACCCTCCCAAGATCCCCCTAGTGGGATTATACTGAGATTAAGAGCCTCCGAATATGATTTCGCCTTAGGCCCCAAGATCTGTTGAGCCGCCCCTGGTCACACTATGAAGGTTTGGGATAGGGTGGTGGAGATGAAAATGAAGAGGGGCGTGTCTATTTCTGAGAATCAGTTTGGATTACTACAAAAGTCATTCATCTTGTTAGGAGATTGGTGGAGCAATATAGGGAGAGCAAGAGGACTTACATATGGTGTTCATCGACCTAGAAAAAACTTACGACAAAATCCTAAGAGAGGTTCTGTGGAGATATTTAGAGGCTAGAGGCACACATGTTGCATACATTAGGGCGATTAAGGACATATACGACGTAGCCAAGACTCGGGTGAGGGCGATAAGAGGAGACTCTGATCAATTTTCATTCATAATGGGGTTGCACCAGAGATCAGCTCTTCGTTATTGTTTGCCTTGATAATGGATGAGTTGACGCGATACATTCAAGGGGAGGTACCTTGATGCATGTTATTTGTAGATGATTGTCATGCCCCGACCTCGGGAAGCGCGACCGGCGCTCAACCAATATAACCAGACCGAGCAAGCCTGTATAATACATACACTTTCATAGTTTGAATTGAAACATGCGGTACAAATACAACATTACTAGTCTGACTTTCCAAACACCAACATACAACCTACACTATGTCTACGGAGCCTCTAATAGATACAAAAGAGTGCTATGATAGTGCCGGCAATAAGGCCCCGGCTATACTTCAAAATATAATGCACAAAGAATAAAAGATATACGACTCCGAAATGAAGTGGGGCTCACCAAGTCAGCTGGGAAGAGGGTGTACTGCTATCACTGATCAAAGTCGCCTACTGTGAAACCACCTGCATCCATTAAAGATGCAGCGCCCCCAGCAAAGGGGACGTTAGTACATGTCGAATAGTACTAGTATGAAAACCAAATACCCCCTTCAAGGATTGGGAGTACAACATGAATGTGACGAATCATAGAAGTGATAAAAGATCTTAAATAGCCATTAAAACTATAGGAAATTCATTTTAAGCTTTCAATAACATTTATAAATTTCAAGTTGGGGATCCTCTATAACAACCTCTACCATAATACCACAATCTCTACACAAAGCGGCCCTGCCGCCTCACCCCAATGCGTGCGGCTGGAGGTATAATCACAATGCCACAATCTCTACACAAAGCGGCTCTGCCGCCTTACCCAATGTGTGCGCGTGGAGGTGTAATCACAATCTCTACACAAAATGGCCTTGCCGCCTCACCCAATATGTACGGATGAAGGTGTAATCACAATGCCACAATCTATACACAAAGCGGCCCTGCCGCCTCACCCCAATGTGTGCGGGTGGAGGTGTAATCACAACACCATAATCTCTACACAAAGCGGCCATGCCGTCTCACCCCAATGTGTGCGGGTGGAGGTGTAATCACAATACCACAATTTGGATTCTCAAAACGATAATAGTTTGTACAAAATATCTCCTTTCAAATCAAACCCTTTGTCACCCTTGGCCTTAACAAATATAAGTTCATAAGATTTCATCATATGAGATATAAGAATTTTATCACATTGATTTCGTACGAAACTTTATCCCCAGAAGGGGTATAACATAATTAAGTCAAATAGAAAATCATTAACACATGAGGATTCTGACACGTTATGCAATTTGGGAATCAATTTACTAGCTTGGATATCCCACCTCAATAGTGTTTCAAGTTTGAACTACACACGATGAAGTTTTGTACGAATACGAGAATTCTGATACTAGTAGAAGAGTTTAGCCTTCATACCTCAAAAGAGCTTTCCTTGGTGTAACAATAACGTCCCGACACTCCTAACGATGCCAATCTATAGAAGAAGGGAGAATTATAAGCATGATTAGAGGAATTCGTATGGCAAGAGCTGCTACAATGACAACCCAACCTTTCCTCAACTAATTCAACAACAAAACCACCCAAGATTGTCCAACAACTTTCCCACAATCCCTATTAGCTCATGCATGTGATAAGTCTACTCTCATCACCCATAATTAACCCAAATCCGAAATTAAAAAATTGGGAAAATAAATTCTTACCTTTTAAAAACCCTAACAAGTTCCTTTTGATGAAATTCCAAGGCTTGATAAGAGTTGAGTAGTGAAATCCTTAAATCCTTCCCTTTCTCTCTCTAGAATAGCTATATTCTCTCTTTAAAATATTAGATAATCCCTAAAGAATGACCCATATGGCTAGATAAAATGAAATGGGGTCGGGTTATGAAATTAGAAAAATGGAGCCACGATGCAAATCTACGGTCGTATATGTGACCGCATAATACTTCTGCGGTCCGCAAAATAGACCGCATAATGGCATTCCGGAACTAGGCACTTCTGTGCAGGTATGCAACAGGTCTGTGGTCCGCAGATCAATTCTACGATCGCATAATTGACCGCAGAATCTCCTTCCGAAATTTCTCATGATAGTTCTGCGATGGATGTGCGGCCCGCGAAACATTTATGAGGCCGCATAGTTGACCGCAAAATGACCTCCAAAATTGGTCATTTCTCTGCTTCACTCCGCAACGGATCTGCGGCCTGCGGAGTAGTTCTGCGATCACATAATGGACCGCAGAAACGCCCTAACTTGCAATAATTTTTCTTCAACTCCCCAATGCACTGTTCAACACAAAAGGTCCGTATCGCGGCGAGCTTGCTCGCCACGAAGAATTTCTACAATCCTCAAACGTATTAGCCCACCTCGGTACCACAAAACCCCGTATTTTAGGTAAAATTTTACGGGGCCTTATAATGGTATAGTTCTGATTGACGAGACATGAGGCGGTGTTAACGCCATGCTAGAGGTTTGGAGGTTGACCTTGGAGTCTAAAAGTTATAGGTTGAGCAGGACTAAGACAGAATACTTAGAATGCATGTTCAGTGATATGACTTAGGAAGTTAACGTGGAAGTGAGGCTGGACACATAAGTCATTCCCAAGAGAAGAAGTTTCAAGTATCTTGGGTCTATAATTTAAAGTAATTGAGAGATTGATGATGATGTCACACATCATATTAGAGCGGTGGATGAAATGGAAGCTTGTATCCGACATCTTGTGTGATAAGAAAGTTACACTAAGACTTAAAATGTAAGTTCTACAAGCTGTTATTAGACGGACTATATTGTATGTGACAGAGTATTTGCCAATCAAAACCTCTCATGTTCAGAAGATGAAAGTAGTAAAAATGAGGATGCTGAGATGGATGTTTGGGTATACTAAGAAAGATATGATTATGAATGAAAATATTTGGGACAAGGTAAGAGTGGCCTCCATGGTAGGCAAGATGCGGGAAGCGAGAGTAAGATGGTTTGGGCATGTGAAGAGGAGATGTACAAATACCCTAGTGAGGAGGTATGATAGGTTGGCTATGGTGGGGCCAAAGAGAGGTAGAGGTAGGCCGAAGAAGTATTGGGGAGAGGTGATTAGGCAGAACATGACACATCTTCAGCTTGCCGAGGATATGACACTTGCTAGGAGGGGGTGGAGGTCGAGGATTAGGATAGTAGAGTGGTAAGTAGTCGTGCATAATTCATTTTCGTACATCTAATGCATTTCTATACTTGTAGTACTAGTGTAGTCTCGTACTTCCTATTCTTAGATTTCTAATACTACCTGTTTTTTTTTGCTTCGGTTATCTTATTTTCTGGTTGTGGTTATTTTTTCTCTTTACATGGATTCTTTTCTGTCGTGTTTTCTTTTCTAAACTGCTATGATTATACTTTTTTTTGAGCCGAGGGTCTATCGGGAACAACCTCTCTACCTTTATAAGATAGGAAGAAGGTCTGCATACACACTATTCTTCTCAGACCGCATTTGTAGGACTATACTGAGTATGTTATTGTTGTATGTTAGGCATGCATATTACCCTAGCCACACATGCCAGCTTAATGAACATTTGGTCAGGTTTGACTAGTATAACACATGCATACCACGCACTATTCAAATTTGGAGCATAAAACAGCCTTGGGAAACTATTCTGCATATGTTCTTCAACTTCATCTTTCGTTTTATCTCTTCTATAGCTTCCTCGTTAGATTACTGATGTCGCAGGCGTCTCAAAATTCAATGTCCTCTATAGAACCTGATGTTTGCCTTTGTGGCGAATACTGTGAGATAAAGACCTCAACAACTCATGAAAACTCCGATCAAAGATATTGGGATTGTAAAGTGTCATAAGTGAGTAAATTTTGTGTTTAAAAATTATATAGGGTATGTATTTTTATTCAATCACTGAAAAATATTATTATGGACCACCGATAAATTGAACAAGATTGTCGCGGCTGAGGCGGCCCTCGGTTTGACAATGATACAATGACCTCACAAATTAATGTGAAGTTCTAACTAAAGTTTAGGCTCAAAGAAATTGAAGAAGAGAAAACATTATTTAAAGCCTGAACAGAGAAAAGAGTACTTCAAAGATATGTTGAATGAAACTAAATAGGAGAGGGATCATCTGAAAGAATTGAATAAAGATAGAAAGTAAAGGAATCGTCTAAGGTGGTTGTGTGTATTACCGTTGGTGTTTTTTATCTGGAAATATTATATTGGTTAGGTTTATTTGTATCATTTTTATGTATTATGTAACGTCCACACTTTAATAGTAATTGTTCATATGTTCTATATTATGTGTTATGCATTGTAATGTAATCATCAACTTTTTTTAAAAACGAAGTATGGCGTGTTTATACAAATTTATTCTATACACTATTTCTTACAAAACTATTATATCCTATATTAAAATAAAACAATACAAATTGCATAATAGTTGAAATTCGACTAATTAGTAGGATAGAAGCCTAAATATTGTCATTTGATAGATAATCTTTGTTTGCTAAAACATCTATTCTTTCTGTTAATGTCAAAGTCCTATCAGTTGATGTCGCTTGTACGGTTGTACCTCAACCAACTTAAGCATGTAGAATCAATCACGTCTCAATAACATTTAGTTGTTCTCTTTCCTAATCCCCTTTACTGCAACCTCGCATGCCTCCCAATCAGTTCGAGGCATGGTTGTAGAAAACCTTGTCGGGATGAAAGTCGCGAGCTTTTTGAAGTCACGAATAAGGCGTTGTGATTCGGCATGCCAATATGCCCAACTACGTCATAGACCACAATAACACTCACATGGGTCTAAAAAATTTAGTTCACAAAAATTGTCATCCCTCTCTATCAGAAGGTTGTGTCGAACTCGATTTGAGTGTTATCAGGATAGGGATCACCAGAATAGCTGTTTTGATTAGAAATGCCTTCATCACTAGCATTCAGGTCCTTTGAAAATAATACACACTAATCTATATTTTCTCTGCTCGACATGGCTAGCAATGTTAGGATGTTTATAAATTTCTATGGAATGAATCCATGCTTATATAGTGAAAATAAAATGCAAATAGTATGTAATACACATCATCATGAAAACCTAGAATTTAATTTGGTCATGAAAACGTATTGTCATCTGACATCTCACAATCAGATACCCAATAAGACGTGGCGATCCATCACGACTGACTTGAGTTAGGATACAACACATCTTCATAGTGTTGTTCTCTTCTTGAATACGTTTCGGGGTTTAATTGTAATGCTCATTCGAGTTATTCGACTATTTAAATCCTTCATATATCCAATGCGCAAGCCATATCTATTTCTCCAAATATGTCTCCAGGATAGAATTCATTTTAATTGAAAGAATTACTTCCACTCTGACATAGCTAATGGATGTTGATGTATGTTAGATAGACATCAATTACCCTTTATAGTACACATATTTCTTTAATTCGTACTATAATGACTCAATCAACCATTTTGTGCTTTAGCATTATGTTCGGCAGTCTAAGACTTTGAGTAGCTTCATATGATGCATAATGACGTGCTTGTATGGTTCGTTTCAATGTTCGATAGGTTTGGGATTGATTTCGAAGAGTTGATCAAGCTTTGACTTTTGAGTAAACAACCTAGGAATCGGGATTTGAACGTTCCAATAGGTTTACATGGTGATTTTGGACTTGGGCCTATGTATGGTTTGAGTCTCGGGTGGTCCGGGATCGATTCAGCGCCTTATATAGGAAGTTGGCAATTTTGAAAATAAGTGTTAGAAAATTTAATTTGAAGTAGAATTATGGGAATTCGGGCTTGAATTTGTGTTTTAGAAGATCAAGCCAGCTTGTTATAGGTATTCGGACTTAGTCGGATAATTTGGAGTCAGCCCAAGGGGCTCAGAAGTGAACTGGACGCTTGCTGCATAAGTTGGTAGTTCTTAAGTTTGGAAGTTGGAAGAATTGGATATTTGATGATGATTCCATGTTTTTGCATTTGGATTGGTGTTACGAGTGTTGGTACAAGTTTGGATAAGTTAGTTAGACTTGTTGGTATGATTGGATGAGATCCTAGTTGGCTCGAGTGAGTCTCGGACCACCTGGAGCATGTTTGGAATTGGTTGATGTGCTAGTGTCTGGTGTTCATTGCGTTCGCGAGGGGTGTCTCGCATTCGAGATGAAGTAGTTGGGTTGGAGATCATTTTTGCTTCACGTTCATGCTGGGTGAGTTGCATTCGCAAGGTCTTGTGCAGTTGAGCTTCGCGTTAGCGCTGAGGGAGTCGAGTTTGCAAAGAAGGAGCTTGGAGTTGGAGGTTTGGCCTTCGCGTTCGCGAAGGTAGGGTCGCGTTCGCGTAAGGCTGGACAGGTAATTCTTCGCGTTTGCGAGTAGAGTTATGCGATCGCCAAGAGGAACTTTTGACATAAGTAGATTTGTGCTTTACGAACACGAGACACGTACCGTGTTCGCGAAGGGTAGTACCTAGGCAGACTTATAAGTTGTGAGCTTGGGACTTAGCTCATTTTATCTCAATTCTCTCATTTCAAAGGTGATTGGGGTGATTCTTGCAGGCCATTTTTATCATCTATCATAATGTAAGTTATTCCAACTTGTTGAACTAAATACATGGATTATATATGGAATTTAATATGAAAATTGGTAGGAATTATTGAAAATTATGTGATTTTACCTAAAATTTGGTAAAAAGAAACTTTGATCACCAAATTGGACATAGATTAGAGAATAAATTATATATTTGAGTTCGTGGTGCTATGGGTAACATCTATTTTCGAGAATTTTTGGAATCCGGGCGCGCGATCCAGGGGTTGACTTTTGTTAACTTTTCATGGAGGGTTGGAAATTATTTCTAATTGATAAATTATGGGTTCTTGTGTAGTTTTTGATTGGTTTGCACGTTCTTTGGTTAGTTTCGGGTTGTTCGAATTGGTTTGAGGTGTTAGAGCGGCGTAGGAGCCAACATCAGATTTCAAAGCTAGGTAAGTCTCTTGTCTAACCTTGTAAGAGGGAACTTATACATGTCGATGTTCTATCTACTATATGCTATATGTTATGGGAGCTACGCATGAGCGAGTTAACGAGAGTACGTGCCTATGCTAGATTTTGGCACGTCTAGGTAAACTTATATACCATGCTTTAGCTGTACCACTTGAGTTAATCTTGCATGTTTAAATGCTTTTATTTTTTATTTAGACTGAAACTAGACTTGTGTAGTTTACCGAGCTTTGTTATTCTAAAGACTAGGCATGATACTTGATTAGCCGTGGGATTATACCTTCACTTATGAATTTACTCCAGTGTTGTACTTATTTATTCGGAAGTTTCATGATTATTTAACTCATCTTATACTCATGAGTTTGGCTAGTGACCTGTCAAAAGTTGCATTATTCTTATGGAATCGGGTTGTTCGCCTCAGTAATAGTCTTATAAAAACACCCCGGTGATATTCTTATGGGATCGGGCTGACCGCCTCAGCACCGCTCTTATCGGATCAGGTCGTTCGTCTCGACAGGATTATGTGGAATATCTAATCGCCTCAGCACTACTTTTATGGGATAAGGCTATTCTCCTAGACAGGATTGTATGGAATATTTCGGTAGGGAGATAATGCGTACTTGAGCATCTTGACTCAGATTTGGCATTTGCACCTGATATTGGTCAGGTATACTCCACTCGAGACAGTAATTGGTACTTGACGGTTTCGTATTTGGTTTCTTTTATTGGAAAACATGTTATACATATTTATCTGCTTTTTTGCTACTACCTGTCATGCCTCATACCTGTCTATTTCTTATGTACATCTAATTTACGACCCGATGTTAGGTTTGTTACTTATTAAGTACATGGGGTCGATCGTACTCATACTATACTCTACACTTTATGTGCGGATCCAGTTACTTCTAGACGTGGTGATTTCTAGAGTTCGCATCAGTTCCAGATTGTGGAGACTACGATTGACAATCAATTCACTAAGTAACCACGGAGGCACAGATTGGCACATTAAAGTAATACAGCAAATCGCGTAGAATGCACGACTCACACAAGAAGTCACAATTATTCCAATACAAGAATAACAACAAACAACCAAATACAATTAAAAATATAAGTGAAATGATTTAAGGAAGAAAAACAATAACCCTTCCAACATAGAATGTGCAATGAGAATCACAACCGAGGTACCGTCTCATAATCACATTTTACAAGTCATAATCACAATCTTCCTTATATCACCGCGTGAGCCTTACATTTATTTTGAAAATATTTTTCTCAAAATAGCTACACGTGTTTTAGCCCCCTTATCTCATCGTGTGGCTTCAAGTAATTCCCTTACTAGCAACAAGCGTATAAATCTCACCTTATCTCACTGCATGCCAATCAACCCCTATCTTTATACCACCGCATGTGTATCAATATCACAATATAATAACCAACTCACACCACATGTACCCATATGCCACAACACTTGCCAAAATCAATAATACCAATGTTATCACAATGTATAGCGCATGGCTCAACCACAATGTGAACAAGAATCTCAATAATAACAAAATGAATAAGAAATACTCAACGAGGAAAGATATCTTAATAATCAATAACTTCAACCGCAATGTGTTAATAGCTTTCACAACTTCAACTTTAATAACTCAAAATGAAGGTATCATCACGAACTGACAACTTCCAATTCAAGTGTATAACAGAAGCTTAACGGTGAATAAGATAGTATGAAATGGCAACTACGTCTAATATATAAGAATAAAACAACACGAAGAGACATCATGCAATAACAACTTCAAATAAGAATAATTCAACAATAAAAGAGGTAACATGATAATAATAAAGGTAATAACTTCAAATAAAGCATATAAGAGAAAACTTTACAATAAAAGAGAGAACATGTGCTAACAATGTCAAATAGAGCATGCAAGAATAAATTTAACAATAGAAGATATATCATGTTATGACAATTTCAATTAAATGCATGGAAGAAGCCTAAGAGTCTAAACCAGTAAAAATACCACATATAAGCCCGTGTACACACTCGTCACCTCGTATACACGTCTTTCACATAATTCAATTAGTATAATTAAACCCAATCCTAATGGATAGTTCCCCCACATAAAGTTAGGCAAGATACTTACCTCAATTAGGCCAAATTAACACTAAAAAATAGCTTTTCCTTTAAAATTTGCCTCCGCATGGCTCAAATCTAACCAAAACCGGCTTAATGACATCAAACAATGCAAGGGAAATCAATTATGATAGATAAAGCTATGATCTTTACACAATTTTCTAAAAGTCAACAAAAGTCAACATCGGGCTCGCTCGGTCAAAACCCGGGTCCAAGGGTAGATTCCACCTACCCATAGCCCCACGAGTCCGTATATGTATTTTATTTTTAAATCCGAGTCCAATTCGACTCTCAAATCTTAAATTTTTATTTTTCAAAACATAGACAAATATCCCTAAATTTTTCCCTTCAAAATTCAAATCCCATGATTTTGATATTAAATCTCATAAATAATCATGTAATATAATTGAAAATTGATCAAAATCACTTGCGCAATAGTTTGGTATGAAAATCTCTCCACAAAATCGCCTCCCACCGAGTCTAGGGCTCAAAAAGTGACAAAATGAGACTAAGTCCTGAAATACAAATCTTATAACCAGCCTCAGATGTCGCATTTGCGACCTGAGGTTTGCAAATGCGGCATAGAAAATGCGACATAGGCATCGCAAATGCGAAGCCTGACCCAACCCTGTTTTTATCGCAAATGCGACAACTAGTCTGCAAATGCGAACCCAGCTACCATCGCAAATGCGATGCTTTTCCTCGCAAATGCGAGATCTCTTCCCAGCAGCCTTGATTCGCAATTGCGAATAAAACTCCACTAATGTGATGGTCGCACTTGCGACCTTTTCATCGCAAATGCGATGACACCAAAACCAGCACACAAAAGTTTAACAAAACAAATCCGAAAACCAATCAAAAACTCACCCGAGGCCCCGGGACTCCAAACCAAACACCCACACAAGTACATAAACATCATACAAACTCTCTCGTGCGATCAAAATACCGAAATCACATCTAGAACCACGAATCAGATATCAAAACACATGAAATTTACAATGAACTTCAAGAACTTCCAAAAAAACACAACCACGCGTCATATTCCTATCAAACCAACTCGGAATGACAGCAAATTTTGCAGAAAAATCACAAATGACAAAACGGACCTATTCCCAGTCCCAAAATCAAAATCCGAACTCGATAGCCATAAGGTCAAACCATGGTCAAACTTAGTAAATTTTTAAACCTTTAAATTGCCAACTTTCGGCATAACAAGTCAAATCAACCTAGGGACCTCCGAATTCAATTTCTGGTATTCGTCCAAGCTCAAAATGACCGTCCGGACCTAACGGAACCACCAAAACTCCTATCTGAGATCAAATACGCAAAGTCAAACTTGGTCAACTCTTCCAACTTAAAATTTCTAAAATGAGAATCATTCTTCCAAATAAATTCTGAATCGCTCGAAAATCAAAACTAACCATGCACGCAAGTCGATATACATAATGTGAAGCTACCCAAGATCTTAAATCACCGAACAAAGTACAAATGCTCAAAATGACCGATCGGGTCGTTACAGTATACTTTTACTTACCATATGTCTTCACTTATTAAATGTCTTTACCGGCTACATGCTTCTACTTGCTACATGATTTCATATATTGATAGGCTTTATTTGAACCATGTTCTTACTTGAACATCTTTACTCGTTTCATGCCCTACTCTCCTTTGCTTAACCAGATTGGGTGACTTTTAGATTGGTTGTGTGCTATGCTTTGTGGAAGCCTTGTCATTATATATGATAGACTAGATTTTGATAATGTACTGCTCATCTTACTCTGTTTGAGTTGTATTACCTAGTTGAATGTTGCGAGTTCGTTTCCTTAGTGTTACGTTGTGAGATTTTTTTGCATTCGGTTGTTGTTGTAGTTTCATATAATATTACTGTATAATGGGATCGGGTTGTACGCCGCAACAGTGATTATTGATATTGCAATCGGGTTGCACGCCGCAACAGTATTTATTGATAGTGGGATCGGGTTGCACGCCGCAACAGTGTTTGTTAGTGATGTTTGGCTATAATCCTTGCACGTACTTCATGATTACCGTTTCCTTCATAAAAATGGATATGAGGTTATGTCTTGTTCGCCATGTCTGTGAACTTATTCCATAGCCTTTCAGCTGATGCTCTTACTATTATTCGATATATCTCTTGCCTTATTTTTCCTACTTATTATCTACGCAGGTACATAGTAAGTGAGTATCGTTTGACCTAAAAACCTTGTCACTACTTCACCGAGGTTAGTCAAGATACTTACTGAGTACACGGGGTCGGTTGCACTCATGCTACACTTTTGTACCTTGTGTGCAGATCTTGGAGCTGCGTAGCTGTGGAAGATGAAGCCTTGCACCGAAGACATTCCAGTGTTCTAGATTCAAGCTACCTCTTGTTCATGGTATTTTAGGACTTAAACTCTGTTTATGTAAATTCAAACAGATATTGTACTTATTCTTCATTTTGATTTTGTAAATCTAAATCATAGTGGCTCATGACTTTTACTACCAGTCCTTGGGAGGTTGTATAGAATTCAGTCATTTTATTTCTCGTTATTAATAATCTATCATTTGAGTTACTTGTTCTATGTTTGGCTGCCATCACGACTAGGTAGTTTTTGGGTCGTGACATTTGCTCGTTGTTAATTGGTTATAAATAAATAGGTAATTAGATATAGATTTTAATTAAAATGAAAATAAAAATATTTTAATTGATTACTTTTTTTGAAAGAAAAATGTATAGCACTTAAAAGTTTTGCCTCTAAATTCTAGAAGGATAAAATTTTATTGAATTTAAGATAAAAAACCATTTTTTGAATTATGATGAGAAAAATCATATATATACAATGGACAATACTGCGTATCTGAAATCTTAAAAGGCTGTCATGAGCAAAAAATTCACCTAGTCGTGATGGCACCTAACTCAACACGCTACATAAGCCAAGCAATAGTCAACCCAACTTTAATGAAAATAATGAGAATTTAATAAATAAAATAACTGAATTTCTATACAATCACCCAAGGATTGATAGTACAAGTCATGAGCCACTAAGACTTTAGAATTACAAAGCTGGTATAAAAATGATTAAAACATCAGTTTGAAATATACATAAACAGAACTCAAATCTAACACTACCAAGGACAAGTGGTAGCCATGTCCGGACAACGGTTAATCTTCAATGCCAGCTCCCACCATGTGTAGCAACATTAGCTCCAAGATCTGTACACAAGGTGCAGAAGTATAGTATGAGTACAACCGACCCCGTGTATTCAACAAATATCATAACTAACCTCAGCAAGGTAATAGAAGCAAGAATTATAAATGATACTCGTTAATCACCTATACAGTTCATAATTCCAATAAGTACAGAATAGTAATATGATCAAATCATGAAATTACGGATAAAACCACCTTGGTGCACACAATTTTCTCAACGTACCTTGCTCAGTCAATAATCCAGCATATAAGGAGAATATCCAAATAAATCAGGTAAGCAGTCAAGGGAATTGCAAGTAAAGATGTAATGCAATAACCAAATATCAATCAGTTGTGGCGTAACCCGATCCAAACATAAATTACAATACGGCTCTAAGGCCCACATCATAATCTTAATAACCGAATCAAATTATTATCCAGCCTTCCCAAGGCCTACATCAACCAGAAACTCGTCGGTTTCTCAGAATTCGCATGTACACCATTAAGAAGGAACATGAGAGGGTGAAACTAGGGGGATAGATCCATATCCATACGCCGCATGGATAACTCACGTGTTTCACGGATAATTCATGTGCTAACAATACCAACCACATAAACAACTGATGTGTTGCACGAATGCAACGACCCGACCGGTCATTTTGAGCTTTTGCACTCAGTTTGGTGGTTTGAGGTCATGAATAGCTTCGTATGATGCATTATGACTTATGTGTATCGTTGGTTTTGCTATTAGGGTGATTTGGGATTGATTTGGAAGAATGATTCTCATCTTAGAAGCTTTAAGTTAGAAGAATTAACTAACTTTGACTTTTATGTATTTGAACCCAGATCGGAGTTTTGATGGTTTCGTTAGGTTCGGATGGTGATTTTAGACTTGGGCGTATGCCCGAATTTGCATTTAGATGTTTCTAGAAGGTTTTGGCGCTAATTGGCGAAAGTTGGCAATTTGAATGTTTGAAAAGTTAATAGGTTTGACGGGGAGTTGAATTTGATGATATCGGGTTTGGATTGTGGTTTCGGGAGTTGGAATAGGTTTTTATGTCATTTGTAACCTGTGTGCAAAATTTGAAGTCATTCCGAGTTGATTTGATATGTTTGGCATGAGTTTTGGAAGCTAAAAGTTCATAACTTCATTAAATTTGATTTAAGGTGAGTTTCGGGGTAGTTTCGGACCATTTTTAGGCCATTTTCAACTGCTGATTTTTTGCTACAGGGGTGTGCATCGCGATTTGTTCTAGGCCATGATCGTGAAGAGTAAAATTGAAACTTGGACCTGTGAATTGCATTTGCGGGGCAAGCTTCGTGTTCGCGAAGAAGAAATTTATGTTGTCACTGAGCTGACTTCTGGAGGCTATATCTTGCAATCTATAAGGAATTTTGAGGTGATCAAAAAACAAAAGTTGTAGCCCTTTGTGAACATCAATCCGTTTATTATTTGGAGTTTTGTACAAAAAGTTATGGCTGATATACTACATGCTGTCTGGGAAGAGTTTGGAAAGGGTTAATGGAATATGTTCATCGCGATCGCGGGGAAAAGTCCACGATCGGGAAGGGTAAAAATTGTGTTGTACATTTTTGGAATCGCGATCGCGAGGGTGGTGAATGTGATCGTCAAGAAGGACGTTTGGCAGTGCATTAAAACATCCAATTTCGGGATTTTAAGTTCATTTTCTCTACTTTTTGAGTTCTTGGAGCACAAGTAAGGCGATTTTGGAGGAGATAAACACCCAATTCTTGAGTGTATGTAATTTTATCTTTGTTTTGATTATATATTTTGTTTTTGCATGTATTATTACACCTAAATCAAGGATTTGAAGAGAAGAAATTGGGGGATTTCGTCTAAATCTTTCTAAAGTGAATATTTGAGATTTGAACATCAATTCGGAGTCGCATTTGAGTGAAATTAGTATAGTTGGACTCGTAATTGAATGGGTTGTCAAAATTTGTGAGACTTGTCGGGTTTCGAGGTGCGAACCCGGATTGACTTTGAGTATTTGATTAAATTTATCATTTGGGTTTGTTCCCTTTGGCATTATTTAATGTTTTTGAGTTGATTTTGGCTAGTTTCGAGCCATTTGGAGGATGTTTTGTGCGGGATGGCATTTCTAGAAGTATTGTTTGGCTTGCTCGGTATTTGATTTGGCTTGTTCGAGGTAAGTAACATATCTAAACTTGGATTTGGGGGTATTTAACCCTAGGAACTATGTTGTATGAGATGTATTGGGGTGACGCACATGCTAGGTGACAGACGTGTGGGCGTGCATCGGTGTAATCATGATTCAAGTTGACCTTTAAACTATTACCGAACTTGTTTTGCTGTTATATCTTGTTGTATCTGTGTTCTCCCTACTTGTTTGATTATATGAGTTGTGATTCATGTTAGAAGTCATATCTAGGCTATGTGATTATTTGGTTGAGACCGTATGAGACTGTTTATGTTGTTTTGGGCTATCTAATTTAAATATAATTATAAACTCAATCATGATCCTTTATTTGCATATCATATCTTAGTCTCCGTTCATAATTCGTCCTTACATCACATGTTGTTGTTGTTTTCCTTATGTGGTACCGTTTAGGCTGAGTGATATGAGATTGTGAGCTCGTGAGACTTGAGAGGTTGATGACTGAGGTGGGCCTGGGAGCTATGTCGAGAGAGTGTTTTGTGGATCGGGCTGCACGCTGCAACATGCCATATCGGCTTTATTATTATTATATGGATTAGGTTGCACGCCGCAACATGCCTTATTGGCTTATTATTAATTATTATATGGATCAGGCTGCACGTCATAGCAGACCATATTGGCTTTTGATTAGCGTTTGGGCAGTATCCGCCTATCCAGAGTCTGACATACCAGTAGCGAGCGCGGGCATAGTGATATATACACGTGCTTTTGTGAGGGGCTTTTGAGCCAGGCACCCAAACAATGTTGAGTGGTTGTGTGTGTGTGTGTGATGGAGTGGGGGTAATTGAGTCAGGCATCTTGAGTGTGTTGAGAGTGAGTGTGATTGACGGTAGCACGGTAAAATCATTTACTTGCCATGTATATTTGACATGTAGGCATAAAGATGTATTTTCCTCATGCTAGATAGTATATGACATTTGATGACTTGACATGTATATTGACGTGTAGGCATAGAGATGTAGTTTCCTCATGCTATTTGGTAAACGAAAAGCCCTATCTGATGTTGTAAATTGGAAAACAATACAGTTCTTTTTTTGTAAACACATGTTTAATTGATTTTAGTGGTAAGATGGGTCTGTTAGGTCTAGATGGTGATTTTGGACTTGGGCGTATGCCAGGATTTGCATTTGGATGTTTTTAGAAGATTTTGGCGCTAATTGGCAAAAGTTGGTAATTTGAAGGTTTGGAAAGTTCATTGGTTTGACCGGGATTTGACTAATGATATCGGGTTCGGATTGTGGTTTCAGGAGTTGGAATAGGTTCGTTATGTCATTTGTAATTTGTGTGCAAAATTTGAGGTCATTCCTAGTTGATTTGATATGTTTCGACACGAGTTTTGAAAATTGAAGATTTAATCGTTAATTAAGTTTGATTTGAGGTGCGATTCGTGATTTTGATGTTGTTATGTATAATCTGAGACCCCGAGTAGGTCTGTGTTATATTTTGGGATTGGTATGTTCAGACGGGGTCCCGAGGGGCTCGGGTGAGTTTCAGACCATTTTTAGGCCCTTTTCAACTGCTACAGGGGTGTACATCGCGATTGTGGAGCTTTGGGCCGCGATCCGAAAAGTAAAATTAAAACTTGGACCTATGAATCGCGTTCGCAAGGCAAGCTTCGCGTTCGCGAAGAAGAAATTTCTATTGGCACTAAGCTGAATTCGGGAGCTTATATCATACAATCTATAAGAAATTTTGAGGTGGTCAAAAAATAAAAGTTGTAGCCCTTTGTATCTAGTTTTCAGAAAATCAATTTGTTTGTCATTTGGAGTTTTGTACTAAACATTATGGCTAATACACTACATGTTGTCTGGGAAGAGTTTGGAATGGGTTAATGGAATATATTCATCGCGATCGCGGGGAAAATGAAGCAATCACGAAGGGTAAAAACTATGATGTACATTTGTGGAATCGCGATCACGAGGTTGGTGAACGTGTTCGCAAAGAAGGACGTCTGGCAGTGCATTAAAACATCCCATTTCGGGATTTTGAGTTCATTTTCTTTACTTTTTGAGTTTTTGGAGCACAAGTAAGGCGATTTTGGAGGAGATAAACACCTAAATCTTGAGGGTAAGTAATTTTATCTTTGTTTTGATTATATATTTTGTTTTTTCAAGGATTATTACACCTAAATTAAGGATTTGAAGAGAAGAAATTAGGGTTTTTGTCTAAATTTTTCTAAAGTGAATATTTGAGATTTGAACATCAATTTGGAGTCGGATTTGAGTGAAATTAGTATGGTTAGACTCATAATTGAAAGGGTTGTCGGAATTTGTGAGTTTTGTCGGGTTCCGAGGTACGGTCCCAGGTTGACATTTTGGTAGACTTTGAGTATTTGATTAAAGATTCGATCTTTATCGTTTGGGTTTGTTCCCTTTGGCATTATTTAGTGTTTTTGAGTTGCTTTTCGCTAGTTTCGAGCCATTTGAAGGATGTTTCATTCGGGATGGCATTTTTAGAAGTATTGTTTGGCTTGCTCGGTATTTGATTTGACTTGTTCGAGGTAAGTAACATATCTAAACTTAGATTTGAGGGTATTTAACCCTAGGAACTATGTTGTATAAGATCCATTGGGGTGATACACATGCTAGGTGACGGGCGTGTGGGCGTGCATTAGTGTAATCATGATTCAAGTTGACCTTTAGACTATTACCGGACTTGTTTTGTTGTTATATCTTGTTATATCCGTGTTCTCCCTACTTGTTTGATTACTTGAGCTGTGATTCATGTTAGAAGTCATGTTTAGGCTATGTGATTATTTAGTTGATACCTATTGAGACTATTTATGTTATTTTGGGCTATCTAATTTAAATATAATTATAAACTCAATCATGATCCTTCATTTGCATATCATATCTTAGTCTCCGTTCATAATTCGTCCTTACATCACATGTTGTTGTTGTTTTCAATATGTGGTACTGTTTGGGCTGAGTGACATGAGATTGTGAGCTCGTGAGACTTAAGAGGTTAATGACTAAGGTGGGAGTGAGAGCCATATTGAGGGAGTGTTATGTGGATCGGGTTGCACACCGCAGCAGGCCATATTGGCTTTATTATTATTATATGGATCGGGTTACATGCCGTAACAAGCCTTGTTGGCTTATTATTAATTTTTATTATGTAGATCGAGCTACACGCTGCAGCAAGCCATATTGGCTTTTGATTAGCACTTGGGCAGGATCCGCCCCTTCGGAGTCTGATATACCAGCAGTGAGCGCATGCATAGTGATATATACACGTGCTTTTGTGAGGGTCTTTTGAGCCAGGCACCCCTACAGTGCTGAGTGGTTGTGTGTGTGTGATGGAGTATGGGCAATTGAGCCATGCATCTTGAGTGTGTTGAGAGTGAGTGTGCTTGGCGGTAGCACTATGAAATCATTTACTTGGTATGTATATTTGATATGTAGGTATAGAGATGTATCTTCTTCATGCTAGATGGTATATGACATTTGATGACTTGACATGTATATTGACATGTAGGCATAGAGATGTACTTTTCTCATGCTATTTGGTAAACGAAAAGCCTTATGTGATGTTGTAAATTGGAAAAAAATATAGTTCTATTTTATAAACACATGTTTAATTGATTTTAGTGGTAAAATTTGGTCTTGACTGTTATACTTGAAAAGCATGTCTACTTTCCCATAGCTATGAACGAGCTAAGCATAATGCCTTTTAAGTTATTCACTTTTACTGTTTACATTATATTATCACGAGTTGTTATTGGCCATTGGTATTGGACTATAACCTCCTTCCGAGCTCGTCACTACTTTCAACCTGAGGTTAGGTTTGTTACTTATTGAGTATATGGGGTCAGTTGTACTCATACTACATTTCTGCACCTTACGTGCATATCTTGGAGCTGATGTTGCTGTGTACGTAAGAGCTGGCATTGAGGAGGTACATGTTCTTCCGGATATGGCTACCATTTGTCCTTGGTAGTTTAGATTGAAGTTATGTTTATGTACATTCCAAATAGATGTATTTATTTTTATACCAACTTTGTAAATCTAAATCTTAGTGGCTCATGACTTCTACTACCAATCCTTGGGATTTTATATAGAATTTTAGTTATTTCACTCATTGGCTCTTATTATTCTCATTTGAGTGGTGTTGAATGGTATTTGGCTTACCTAGCGGGTTGAATTAGGTGTCATCATGACTGGATGGATGTTTGGGTCATGACAAGTTGGTATTAGAGCTCTAGGTTCATAGGTTTTACGAGTCATGAGCAAGTGTCTAGTAGAGTCTCGGATCGGTATGATGACGTCCATACCTATCTTCGAGAGGCTACAGGGCATCTAGGAAAAACTTCTCATCTTTCTTTCTTATCGTGCAACATTTATTCTGCTTGAAGCATATATATTTTATTTTTTCCCACCCAATCATATGTTATGTTGAGCACTCGGTATCAGCTTTGCATCGACGACTTATGATGTTACGAATGAGGTGCGAGATGTGTTTTCTATGTTTTGGTGATGGGCCAGTCTGGAGGACTTGAGGCCGGATTTTTAACGCACCTTGGTCTCTATGGTTTCAGCTATGTGATCATGTGCTTTTGGACTTACATGTTTGGTAGTGTCCCTAGGAGTGGGATTTATGGCTCGGTGAGTGGTTGGATGGCTATATGATGAGTATGATGTGGCTGCGGGATATGTTCAGATGGCTTGGATATGACGAGAAGAGTTTGTTTGGGATGTGGAAAGGACTATTAGGTGCTTGATTTTGGTCTTGATGTGTTATACAGTCTTGAGTTTTGAGTGTACTGAGGAATCTTTAGCGATGTTCATGTGTGGGATGAAGCATATTCTTATATTTTGTTGACGAGTTCAGACTCGGGAAAATTTAGCGATCGCATAGTGGTTGTGACCATGGTAGGGCATAGTGAAATGCTAGTTTGAGGCTAAGTAGGTGGGTTATCTCCTGCGGGGTAGTCTACATATGTGTGATTCTTATAATATTTTTGTGGAGAGTTTTTTTCTACCAGTGCGTTATATTTGTTACAATTTGAGTTTGGATCGCTTGAGGAAGTTGACTTGACTGTCACGAGGATAAATGTGAGCTTGGTAGATGATTTGAGATATTTTATGATTTGTGTCACATGAGATTATGTGACAGGAATGGAGTAAGGGTATTGTGAGTTATCAGATATTTTGTTTTATGGCTTCGAGCCAATGGGGGAGTCTGTTATCGATGAATTGATTGCATGGTTATGTGTTATATTAATTTTGTCCTGAGGCATACTTGTGGATCGGTTATGACTTGAGGAGGTTGATTTCGAGGATGACTCGCGTAAGGAAATTTCTGGATGTATGATGTATTACACTTTGCGGATATATGGAAATCTTGGGATGATTCGGGTGTGTTATTCGAGGTAGAGGTAATGTGCATGGAGTAGGGATTCACTCAGTTGCTTAGAGATGTGGGTTACTTCTTAAGGTATTTGTGTGCTAATGGAGCACAAGTTGTCTGGCCCGTTTGGGTGGTACATTAGAGATTAGAGCAGAGTGGATGCCTCTCGAGAAAGTTCTAATGAGTTCATGATTCATATGTGGTATTTGAGGAATTTCCGGATTTGTAAATGGATAAGATCTGAGATTTACATTAGATGTTGTCGAGACTCACGGTATTTCTATATCATTATGTATTCTACATTTCAGTATCAGAGAGGTTAAAGAAATTGCTTCAGATGCACAAAAGGTCCCTTCAGAGTAGGTATCTCGATTGTGGTACTTTTGGGGTGCTTAAGAGGGAATACAACAGCTTATGGGCCTTAGGGCGATGTGGTCTCATGCTAGGATCCCTTGTGGTGAGCGTTGGGCTAAGGGACATAGTGTATTGGCAAGGAGAAGTGTTAACTTGAAGGCAATTTAGAAGAAACTCGGAGAAATAGGGTAGTAGGTTAGAGAAGCATGGTAATAGAAACGATCGGTTCTTTTAGTTCTTTTGATATGGTGAATCTCTACCGGTGTGTTGTGGCAATGCTCTGGGGCTTGGCGACCTACGTGACTTGGTTGAGTTAGAGGAATTTAGTTCTGATGGTTTGGTTATGTGCAATTGTGTTTCGAAGAGTTCTCATTGATTTCCACCACGACCTGAGATGGATGTTCTCTACAAGCATGGGGAGTTTGATGCGTGTTGTGATTTTCTTCTGGATGGGATTTAGTGGAAGGTTTATGGCTGATTGTTTATGTATCCTACCTGTGACCCAGAGTTGATAATGGAATTCTCGTGCTTCATTTGATGGTATGTTAGAGGCAGTGCATTGTGTGGGATTGAGATTTGCATGTGCAAGTTTGCGGTTCAGTCCCGATGGGAAGGTCATGATCTTTGATGTTTAGAAGAATGTTGTCACTATTTGGTATCACTTGAGAAGAGCGTGTATTTCAAAAATGCGCATTGTGTTTTCACTTGCGAATGTTTGACTGGTATTATGGTAATCGCTTGGTTGATTGACTATTGATGTTCAGATTTTACTATATGGCACAGAAGAATTATGGAAGTATTTCTCATGGGATGATGGTATATGAGGGATGTATCAGCCACTTGAGTGGTCGAGTTGGGACCGGATATAGTGATTCTGGTATTCTAGAGATGTGGAGACTGGGAGTTCTCAGAGGCAGATTGTTCCTTGGTTGCGGACTGTGAAGGTATGGCCAAAGTTAGACATCTAATAGTAGGTGTATTGGTTAGGTTATTACGGACTTTTGGAGGGTTAATTATCTATTTGTGATGATCGGGGATGATTTGAGGGCCCATTCTACACCAGGTCAGATTTGTTGACTCAATATTATTATTGTTGAGGGGTGTGTCATTCGGTTAGAGTCGAGCTAGTTCGTGTTCTGATATGTTATAGATGTTGCTCTTCTATGCTACGATGGGTTGTGATCTGTTGGTTGTTTGCACACATGATGTGTTTCTGTTTGGGCCTTGTGGCAAAATTTGAGCTAGATGGTTCTTAGGTTGTTGAATAGTTGATTGCGCTTTGTTTATGGTCTTTCCTGTTTGTGGTATATTGTGCTATCCGTTTCTCTATGGTTATGGTCATGCACTTCGTGTGTTTGTTGTTGATTTGCATATGGTTGTTGATTTTGAGCATTATGGCTCGAGGCATTTCATGTGGACCGGTGCTTGGATTGGGTCATACACTACATCGGAGTTATGTTGGGATATGATCCTTGTGTTAGATTCGTGTATCTTGGTTGTACTATGTGTGATAGGTTTATAGCATTGCGTTGGTGGTGATATATGTTGAGCTTACGGAACGGTCCTCTCATTTGATTCTCTTTCCATTATTGGGAGCATTCAAGTTGTTGCTTGTTTGGGTGCACGGATTGCACGGCGTGTGGCTATAGATGGTATTTGTGTGGCATGTCAGTTGAGCAGCTTGTACTTGATGGGATAATTTCATTGGACCTGGAATGAGTGCTATCAGATTTGATTACGGTATGTTTGGAAGAACAATGTCACTAGTCAGCTTAGAATTTAGTTGTGGTTCTTGTGAGGCGAGAGAGCTCAACGACTTGTTGAACTGAGGAGGGGTTATGAGTACCTGCGTGTTCCTTTCATCATTGGTAATGTACGAAGGTTCATAACAAGGTTTCAGTTGATATGAGGTTTTTTACTAGTACCGAGTTTATTAATGGGCAGCTATTGTGGTCGGAAGTTACTGCTATGGGTATTTGAGTTATGCAGTATATCATATGATTATATCTTGGGTTATGGTTATGGCTTGATACAGCTTGTTCTGGCTTGCGCAGTGTTCAGATGTGAGAATTGGGTCTTGTTATGGATTCCGGGTGTTGGAGATTTGATTCTAAGGTGTATGGGCTAAGGTTGAAGTAAGGATCTTCAGTTATGTTGTATTTTCAAGCTTACATGGATTGGGGTGACGTGGGATCACCCATGGCTATGTGCATGGTGAGTTTACACAGTGGTATGATGGCTTTGGAATGACTCTTGGCACGTTCGAGGACGAATGTATGTTTAAGTGGGGGAGAATGTAACGACCCGACCGGTCATTTTGAGCATTTGCACTCATCGTTCGAGGACAAACGTATGTTTGAGGTTAAGAGTAGCTTCTAATGATGTATTATGACTTATGTGTATCGTCGGTTTTATTTTTTGGGTGATTCGAGATTGATTTGGAACAATGATTCTCATCTTAGAAGCTTTAAGTTAGAAGAGTTAACCAAGTTTGACTGTTGTGTATTTGACCCCGAATCGGAGTTTTGATGGGTCTGTTAGGCCCAGATGGTAATTTTGGACTTGGGTGTATGCCCGGATTTACATTTGGATATTTCTAGAAGGTTTTTGGAGCTAATTGGCGAAAGTTGGCAATTTGAAGGTTTGGAAAGTTCATTGGATTGACCGAGAGTTGACTGATGATATCGGGTTCGGATTGTGGTTTCAGGAGTTGGAATAGGTTCGTTATGTCATTTGTAACTTGTGTCTAAAATTTGAGGTCATTTCGAGTTGATTTGATATGTTTCGACACGAGTTTTGGAAGTTAAAAATTTAACAGTTCATTAAGTTTGATTTGAGGTGCAATTCGTGATTTTGATGTTGTTATGTGTAATTTGAGGCCTCGAATAGGTCTATGTTATATTTTGGGATTGGTATGTTCGGACGGGGTCCCGAGGGGCTCGGGTAAGTTTCGGGCTGGTTTCAGACTATTTTTAGGCCCTTTTCAACTATTGGTTGTTGGCTACAGGGGTGTACATCGCAAACTTGGACCTATGAATCGCTTTCGCGAATCAAACTTCGCATTCGCGAAGAAGAATTTTCTGTTGGCACTAAGCTGAATTCGGGAGCTTATATAATGTAATCTATAAGAAATTTTGAGGTGATCAAAAAATGAAAGTTGTAGCTCTTTGTGTCTAGTCTCTAGAAAATCAATCTGTTTGTCATTTGGAGTTTTGTACAAAACGTTATGGCTGATACACTACAAGCTATCTGGGAAGACTTTGGAAAGGGTTAATGAAATATGTCCATCGCGATTGCGGGGAAAAGGCAGCGATTTCGAAGGGTAAACACTGTGTTGTATATTTTTGGAATCGTGATCGCGAGGTTGGTGAACGTGTTCGCAAAGAAGGGTGTCTGGCAGTGCATTAAAACATCTTATTTCGGGATTTTGAGTTTATTTTCTTTATTTTTTGAGTTCTTGGAGCACGAGTAAGGCGATTTTGGAGGAGATAAACACCCAAATCTTGAGGGTCAGTAATTTTATCTTTGTTTTGATTATATGTTTTATTTTTCATGGATTATTACACCTAAATCAAGGATTTGAAGAGAAAAAATTAGGGTTTTTTGTCTAAATTTTTCTAAAGTGGATATTTGAGATTTGAACATCGATTTGGAGTCGGATTTGAGTGAAATTAGTATGATTGGACTCATAATTGAAAGGGCTCTCAGAATTTGTGAGTTTTGTCGGGTTCCGAGGTGCGGTCTCGGATTGACATTTGGTTAGACTTTGAATATTTGATTAAAGATTCGATCTTTATCGTCTGGGTTTGTTCCCTTTGGCATTATTTGATGTTTTTAGTTACTTTTGGCTAGTTTCGAGCCGTTTAAAGGATGTTTCAGCGGGTTAGCATTTATAGAAGTAGTGTTTGGGTTGCTCAATATTTGATTTGGCTTTTTCGAGGTAAGTAACATATCTAAACTTGGATTTGAGGGTATTTAACCTTGGGAACTATGTTGTATGAGATCCATTGGGGTGATGCACATGCTAGGTGATGGGCCTGTGGGCGCGCACCGATGTTATCATGATTCAAGTTGACTTTTAGACTATTACCGGACTTGTTTTGCTATTATATCTTATTATATCCGTGTTCTCCCTACTTGTTTGATTACCTGAGCTGTGATTAATGTTAGAAGTCATCTTTAGGCTATGTGATTATTTGGTTGAGACCTATTGAGACTAGTTATGTTGTTTTGGGCTATCTGATTTAACTATAATTATACACTCAATCATGATCCTTAATTTGTATATCATATCTCAGTCTCCGTTCATCCTTCGTCGTTACATCACACGTTGTTGTTGTTGTTGTTGTTTTCAATGTGTGGTACCGTTTGGGCTGAGTGACATGAGATTGTGAGCTCGTAAGACTTAAGAGGTTGATGACTGAGGTGGGCGTGAGAGCCATATTGAGAAAGTGTTATGTGGATCGGGCTGCACGCCGCAGTAGGCCATATTGGCTTTATTATTATATGGATCAGGTTGCACGCCGTAACAGGCCTTATTGGCTTATTATTAATTTTTATTATGTGGATCGAGCTACACGCTGCAGCAAACCATATTGGCTTTTGATTAGCACTTGGGCAGGATCCACCCCTTTGGAGTCTGACATACCAGCAATGTGCGCATGCATAGTGATATATACACGTTCTTTTGTGAGGTCTTTTAATCCAGGCACCCGTACAGTGTTGAGTGGTTGTGTGTGTGTGATGGAGTGTGGGCAATTGAGCCATGCATCTTGAGTATGTTAAGAGTGAGTGTGCTTGGCGGTAGCACTATGAAATCATTTACTTTGTATGTATATTTGACATGTAGGTATATAGATGTATCTTCTTCATGCTAGATGGTATATGACATTTGATGACTTGACATGTATATTGACATGTAGCCATAGAGATGTACTTTCTCATGCTATTTGGTAAACCAAAAGCCTTATGTGATGTTGTAAATTGGAAAAAATACAGTTTTGTTTTATAAACACATGTTTAACTGATTTCAGTGGTAAGATTTGGTCTTGACTGTTATATTTGAAAAGCATGTCTTCTTTCCCGTAGCTATGAACGAGGTGAGCATAATGCCTTTTAAGTTATTCACTTTTAATGTTTACATTATATTATCACGAGTTGTTATTGGCTATTGGTATTGGACTCTAACCTTCTTCCGAGCTCGTCACTACTTTCAACCTGAGGTTAGGTTTGTTACTTATTGAGTACATGGGGTCAGTTGTACTCATACTATACTTCCGCACCTTACGTGTAGATCTTGGAGCTGATGTTGTTGTGTACGTGAGAGCTGGCATTGAGGAGGTACATGTTCTTCTGGATATGGCTACCATTTGTCCTTGGTTGTTTAAATTGAAGTTATGTTTATGTACATTCCAAGAGATGTTGTATTTATTTTTATACCAACTTTGTAAATCTAAGTCTTAGTGGCTTATGACTTCTACTACCAATCATTGGGATTTTGTATAGAAGTTCAGGTATTTCACTCATTGGCTCTTATTATTCTCATTTGAGTGGTGTTGAATATTATTTGGCTTACCTAGCGGGTTGAGTTAGGTGCCATCACGACTGGATGAATTTTTGGGTCGTAACAACGAACAACACACCTGCTAATAATATCAACCGCACCGACAACTCATGTGTCAATATCGCAATATGCCCGCTGTGGTCACATACTCAATATCACAATCCGCCTGGTGTGGTCATAGGAACAATATCACAATCCGTCTGGCATAGTCACAGGTGCAATATCACAATCCGCGCAGCGCATTCACAGACTGAATATCAAAATTCGCTCGGCGTGGTCACACGCTACCGGTCAAAACCATAACACACAGAAGCAGATATATAGGAATACATGTACAAGATTAATGAACAACATATGTCATACTCCTGGACTGGTATAAGTAACATTCTAAGGTGTAGGCATGTGCAAAGTGTGCTATCATAGCTCAAATCAAGAAATTACATCACGAAAGTAGCAATTATCAGGTTCAATCAGGAGATTAACATCTAGGAGGTCTCAATATGACTCAAATAGCTCACAAGAGGGGTACAAATATAAGAAACACTACAACACGAAGCTTAGCAATCAATTCAAGGCATATCATAGCCTAAACACTATCTCGAGCATGAATAAATACCCTGGTACATGCATATAGGCTCAACCACGCACATGTGCGCCACATATAGCACGTAGCTATCACAAATAATACAGGCAACTAGTGCCTCAACCAAGTTTACGTAAGATACTTACCTCAAGCAAGCCAAACTTATACTTCAAAAGAGCCATCCCGCGTGAATTGACCTCCGAACGGCTCAAAACTATCCAAAAGCAACTCAAAACATCAAATAATGCCATAGGAAACAAACCCAAACAATAAAGGTCGAATCTTTGATCAAATACTCAAAGTTCACCAAACATTCAACCTAAGATCGTACCTCGAAACCTGACAAAACTCACAAATTTCGACAACCGATTCAAATACGAGTCCAACAATACTAATTTCATCCAATTGCGACTCCGAATCGATGTTCAAAACACAATTATTCACTTTAGAAAGGTTTTGACAAAAAAAATCCAATTTCTCTTTTAGATTCATAAATGAAATGCCATAATTAAAGATGAAATCAGGTAAAATAATTAAACCGGGTCAAAAATATTTTCCAAAATCCAAATCATGAAAATCCCCTCCAAGATCGCCCAAATCCGAGCTCTATAACTCAAAATATGATAAAATAACTAAAACCCTTCGAAATAGAGTACTTTATAACACTTCCCAGTTATATGCATCGCGATCGCGATATAGGCCTCGCGATCGCGTAGAAGAAAAATCTCACCGCCCTTGAATAAGACTTTGTGTTCGTGGCAATTCCCTCGCAAATGCGCTGAACAACGCTTGCCAAGCCTGCCCAATATCATGATCGCGACATCCAGACGTGACTGCGAAGAACTAATACCCCAAACACCGTGAACGCGACACACTAGCCAGTAAACCTTCGCGAATGCGGCACCCATATTGCGAATACATAGAGTAAAAACACTCAGCTCCCATATACATATCGCGATAGCGAAGAACACCTGGAGTATCAAAAAACCAGCAACACCTTCAACTTCCGAAATGATCCGAAATCAATCTGAAACACACCTGAGCCCTTCGGACCCCGTCCAAACATGCCAAAAAGTCCAAAACATAACACAGACCTACTCGAGGCCTCAAATACATATAATAACATCAAAATCACGAATCATACCTCAATTAAAACTTAATGGACTATTTCAAATTTTCAAATTCCAAACTTACGCAAACACATCTAAACAACTCAGAATCACCTAAAATTTTGCACACAAGTTCCAAATGACATGATGAACTTATTCCAACTTCCGAAATAATAATCTGAACTCGATAATATTAAAGTCAACTCTCGGTCAAACCTATGAACTTTTCAAACCTTCAAATTGCCAACTTTTGCCAATTCAAGCCAAAACATTCTAGACACATCCAAATGCATATATGGGCATACGCCCAAGTCCAAAATTACCATACGGACCTAACGGAACCATAAAAATTCCAATCCGAGTTCAAATACAAAAGTCTAACTTGGTCAACTCTTCCAACTTAAAGCTTCCAAGTTGAGAATCATTCTTCCAAATCAATCCCAAACCACTTGAAAACTAAAACCGATGATATCCGCAAGTCATAATACACCAAATGAAGCTAATATCAAGCCCAAACCAGAAAACTAAATGCAAATGCTCAAAACTACCGGTCGGGTCATTACATTCTCCCCCACTTAAACATACGTTCGTCCTCGAACGTGCCAAGAGACGTAACAAAGCCATCAAATCACTGTATAAACTCACCATGCACATACCCATGGGTGATACCACGTCACTCCAATCCATATAAGCCTGACAACACAACCTAACTGAAGATCCTCACTTCCCTTTAGTCCATAAACATTAGAACTCAATCTCCAACATTCGAAACTCATCATTAGACTCGAATCTCGCATCTAAACATTATATAAGTCTGAACAAGTTGTATTAATCCATAACTACAACCCATGATGTAATCGCACGATGTACCACATAACTCAGATACTCATAGCAATAACTCCCGATCACAATAGCTGCTCGATAACAAGTCTGGTACTAGTAACTAACCTCATATCGGGTAAAACCTTGTTCTAAACCTTCGTACCCTACCAATGATGAAAGAAACATGTAGAAATCCATAACCACTCATCAGATCAACAAGTCATGGAGCTTTCTCGTCCGTCAAGAACCATAGCCAAATTCTGAGCTACCTAATGACATCATCTCCTCTCCAAACATACCTTAATCAATTACGATAGCACTCATTCTGATCCATTAACCTCATCTCATCCAGTACAAGATGCTCGACTGACATGCCACACCAATACCACCTACAGCCACATACCATGCAATCTTTGCACCCAACAAGCAATAACTCGAATGTACCCAATAATGGGAAGAGAATCAAATGAGAGAATCGTTTCGCAAGCTCAACAGATACCACCACAAAGCACAATACTATGAACCCATATCCCAGAGAAGAAACAGAACATATGAAATAATCCTAAAGGATCGTATCCCAACATAACTCCGTTGTGATGCGTGGCCCAATCTGAACACCGGTCTATATGGAATACCTCGGGCCATGATGCACACAATCAACAACCACTTGTGTACTAACAACAAACATGCCAAGAGCATGACCACAATCATGAATAAATGGATAGCGCAATATACCACAAACAGGAAGACCATAACCAAGGCACAATCAACCATTCAACACTCCAAGCCATCTTGATCGAATTCCGCCAAAAGGCCCAAACAGAACCGCATCATATGTATAAATAGTCACAGTCTCACAACCCATCGTAGCATAGGAGAGTAACACATGGAACATATCAGAACACGAATAAGATCAACTCTAACCGATGATACACACCTCAACAACAGCTGTGCTGGGTAAAAGAAATCTGACCCGATGTAGAATACACATTCTCATTAGGCCTACTAGTGGCCTCCAAATCAATTCTGATCCTCCCAAAATAGGTAGATAACCTCTAAAAAATCCACAATAACCTATCCATGGCACATTGACTCAGCCGCCAACCTCTCAACATACCTTCACCATCCATAACCAAGGAACAATCTGCCTCTAAGAACCCTCATAGTTTTCAAATCCCTAGAATACAAGAATCTCCATGTCCGATCCCAACTCCACCACTCAAATAAATGACACATCCCTCATGCACAATTATCTCACGAGAAATACTTCCTTAATTCTTCCATGCCACATAGAAAAATCTGAACATTAGTCATCGACCAAATAGGTAATTATTGTAACACCTGTCAAGCATCCGCAAAGTCAAAATACAGTGCGCCTTCTGAAATGCTCACCTTTGCCGGGTGATACCAGATAGTGCCAACATTCTACTAAACATCTGAACCACCCATGCTGTCTAGAACTCTTATCATTCCATTCGAATGAAACTGCAACCTCGTACATGCAAACCTTAATTCCAAACATCACACTGCATCTATCATGCCATCATATGAAAAAATGAGAACCTCATATCAACCCCGAATCACAAGCAGGACACACATTCCATAAGCTAGAAACCTTCCACTTGACCCCATCCGTGAGAGAATCACAACACGCATCATATTCCTTATACATGTCAAAAACATCCACCTGAAGTCGCGGTCGAAACCACGAGAACACTTCGAACCCCATTTGTACATAACCAAGTCATCATAACTGAATTCCTCTAAATCAACCAAGTCATGCAGGTCGCCAAGCCTAAGAGTATTGCCACAACACACCTACAAGGCCTCACCATACCAAAAGAACCCAAAGAACCGATCATTCTTATTACCATCCCGATCTGAACCACTACTCAGCTGACCCATTTTTTCGATTCCCTTTCGACTTGCCTACAAGTTAACACTTCTCCTTACCAGTACTCTATTATCCTTAACCCAAGCTCATCACAAGAGATTCTAGCATGAAACCACGTCGTATTAATGTCCTAAAACCTGTATTCCCTCTTAAGCACCCAATAGTACCGCAATCGAAATGCCCACTTTGAAGAGACCTTCCATGAATATGAAGTTGTTTCTTTAACCTCTCTGATACTGAAATATAGAATCACTCATGATATAGAAATACCGCAATTCTCGACACCAACCAAATGCAAATCTCAGATCTTAGCCATATACAAAATCCAGGGAAAGCCTCAAATACCACATATGAATCATGAACTCATTAGAATCTTCTCAAGAGTCATACATTCTGCTCCTATCTCCAATGCACCACCTATACAAGCCAAAAGACTTGTGCCCATTAGCACACAAACACCTAAAGAAGTAACCCACATCTCTTAAGCAACCGAGCAAATCCCTTCTCCTTGCACACTACGTCCACAAAAAATAGCAGACCTGAATGACTCCAAGATTTCTATATATCCATAAAGTGCAATACATCATGCATCCAAAAATTTTCTTACTCGAGTCATCCTCAAAATCAACCTCTTCAAGTCATAACTGATCCACAAGTATGCCTCAGACCAAAACTAACATAACACATGACCATGCAATCTTATCATCGATAGCAAAATCCCCCACTTGGCTCGAATCAATAGAATATAATCCAATGACCATAATACTCTTAATCCATAACTGCCATAACCCCGTACTGTAATTTAACTAAATCCTTCACACGCTCATGTAGTACCAACTATATAATACCTTAAATCTTCTTCTAAGTGCATATCCATCCCCGTGATAATCTTTCAAACTACTTCAAGTGATCCAAACTCAAATTGCATCACATACGCACCCCGCTGGTAAAAAGGAAACTCTTCACAAAAACATCATAGGGATTGTAACGACCTGATCGGTCTTTTTGCTTTATAGATTGCTGACACCCTATTTAAGACTTCCCATATGTGATTTTACTATTTTATGACTTGCGGGGGTGGTTGGTTTGATTTTAGAAGGGTTTAGGTTGAATTCAGAACACTTAGTTCTATAATAATGGCCTAAGGTGGCCAAGTTTGACTTGAGTCAATATTTTTAGTAAACGATCTCGGAACCAGGATTTGAAGTTTCTAATAGGTTCTTATGATGATTTTAGACTTGGACGTATGTTCGGATCGATTTTTGGGTAGGCCGGGAGCGTTTCGGTGCTTATTGTTGAAGGTTGGCATTTTGAAGGTTTTAGAATTTTCTAAGTCTGACTTGAAGTAGATTTTGGTATTATCGATTTCCGTTTGGGATTACGAGCCTTGGAATAGGTTTGTATTATGATTTATGACTTGTGCGTAAAATTTGGCGTCATTTCGAGTTGTTTAAGTATGTTTCGTCGCGTCCGGAGTTGGTTGAAATAAGTTTGAAGCTTAGAAGTTGATTAAT
This sequence comes from Nicotiana tomentosiformis, assembly GCF_000390325.3. Classification (NCBI taxonomy): domain Eukaryota; kingdom Viridiplantae; phylum Streptophyta; class Magnoliopsida; order Solanales; family Solanaceae; genus Nicotiana; species Nicotiana tomentosiformis. The sequence continues at coordinate 23,959,577 of NC_090821.1, read as the reverse complement.
TGGTTTTTGAGGTGCGATTCATAGTTTTGATATTATTTTATGTGTTTTGAGGCTTTGATTAAGTCCGTATTATGGTAACAGACCTGTTGGTACATTTGGACGGGGTCCTGGGTGGCTAGGGTGTGTTTCGGACCACCCGGAGCAAGTTAAAGTTGGCTAAAATTTCTGGTGTGCCGGTGTGCTTCGCGATCGTGAAGAGTATCCATGATCGTGAAGGAGGAACTTTGGAAGGGAAGCTATTGCCCTACATAAATGCGAGGAAAGGTCCGCGAACGCGAAGGAGGACCTGGCTGCTCTTCGCGAACGCAGAGGTCTTGACGCGAACGCGAAGAAGGAAAATGTGGAGCTGGGCAGGAAGGCATTTGGCCTTCGTGAACGCGAATTGAGAATTGCGTACGCAGAAGGCTGAGATTTGGTTCATCGTGAACGCGTCCGCCTGATCGAGAACGCGAAGGGTATTTTTTTTCAATGGCAAAAGTTGGCCTTCGCGATCACGATTGACCTTCCGCGATCGCGAAGAAGGAATCACTGGGCACACTTGATTTTTAATACGGGATTTGGCTCATTTTATCATTTTTACTTGGGTTGGCCGGTTTTGAGATCTATTTTGAGAGGATTTTCATCAAGCATTACATGGTAAGTGAATTCTACCCATTGTTTACTTAAATACATGGATTATGAGTAGATTTTAATATGGAAATCTGTGAAAATTGTGGGATTTGGTTGGAAACCTAGGGTTTGGTAAAAATGGGATTTGACCACGAAATTGATTATGAAATTGGGAATAAATTATATATTTGAGTTCACAATGTCATGGGTAACGTTTATCTTCAAAAATTTTCGGAATCCGGGCACGTGGGCACGGGGGAGACTTTTATGAACTTTCTGAATTTGGTTGGAAAATTATTCTAATAGTTAAATTATGAACTTTTGAGCATATATTGATTAGTTTATACGAATTTTGATTAGTTTCGGATTGCTCGACATCGTTTGGTGATTTCTAGTGAGGTTAAGAGCCGGATAGTGAACTTGGAATCGAGGTAAATCTCTTGCCTAATCTTGTAAGAGGGAATTATCCCCTTAGGTGAATTACTTATTCTGTACTACTTGTTATGGGAGCTACATATGCACAAGGTGACGATAGTCCGTACGTAGCTATATTCATGTTATGTCCGAGTAGACTTAGATTCACATCCTGCCTTAAATGTGCTACCTGTATTCTCCTTATATATTGAATTTTTCCTTAATTTATGACTGGGATTGAGGCTAGAATAAAATACTGACTGAGTCTCCTATTTTGGAAATTTGTGGAATAATTGAAGAACAATAAATATGTGTCATCTCAACTCGCATGTATCTTCGCGAGTGAAATAGTTTCTCCATTCTAATGGGATCGGGTTGTTCGCCTCGGCAGTGTAGTAATATTATTCGTATGGGATCGGGTCGTTCGCCTCGGCGGTGTTATAAATTACTCTTATAGGATCGGGTCGTTCTCCTCGACAAACTCATGCTTAACACTAGAGATTTGATTTGGCTTTGATATCAGCTAAGTTCGTGCCTTTGAGGCCGGTTATGACAGTTTAATGAGCTTATATTGATCCATGTTTGGAGATTTACCTTTAATGTTTATCTGTTTCGTTGCTATTGTTGCACCCTATTTTACACGAGTCAAAACAAGATTCAACTAGTGGATTCGCCACCTAATATTTAAAGGTATACAAGGGTACCTATTCAGTTGTTAAATCATTATCCTATTAGTCTGCTAACCAATGAGATTTGGGCAAGGATTCTTGTTCTTCTAAGGGGAAGGTGTTAGGCACCCCCTATAATCTACTTAAGGTAGCTCCATAGGACTTAGACTAGGTTTAGAAAATTAAATATCTATATTCTACTTAGTTGGTGCTTAAAAGAGTATAGCTTATTCTATATTTAAAGTTTATTATTTGTAAGAAAATAGTATATATACTTTGAAAAGAGGATATAAGTTTCATTTGTAAAAGCTTTAAAAATGTTTACATCTATATGATTGAAAGATTTTTGGAAGTGTATCTATAATGCAAACTTTGTAAAATGTGGTCAAATCTTAAATACTTCATTTTTAAAATAGTATGGCGATTTGTGTAATTCTAATAAAATAAGGGCTATTGAATAAATGGGTTTAGGAATAACTTAAGACTGACTTTCAAATTCTGCATCCAAGTTTAAAAGAAAGATCATTGAAGTATTTCTTGATTGCGATTGTATTTCATTTTTTTTTGTAGAAACTTGTCTTTGAAATCATTTTCAATTCCAGCTTTTAAAAAAGGAGTGTTGCTCACTTTCGAAGCTGCCTTAAAACTTCAAAAAGAACTTTAAGAAAATAGTTAGCATGAGTGAACATGAAAATCATATAGAAATAAATAACTTAAGTATATGTAAGTTCTTAGCCGATATGGGTAAAACAATGATTTTCTTTTTAATTACCTATGGTATTAGCTTACCTAGGTTTCTAAAAGGATCAAAGAATAAATAAAGACATTCAATCAACATTGTTAGTATCATAAACAATGGTTTTATTTCAAATGATAAAAGAGTAAAGGGGCTAGACTCAGAGTTTGGGCCTAAGAAATGTGAGGCCCAGGTAGATGGTGAATAGCAGCAGCATGCTCCAATGACTTCGGACTCTAAGCTGGAACTTGGGCCTGAGTTCTTGAGAACTCAGCAAGCCCAACTCGATCACATGTGCAAAAGAAAAGAAGACATTAGTGATAACGCCCAATATAACCCTTAAATGCAAACAAGGCCAATATAAGGCCCAAATGATATTGTAACAAGTGTTGTAATTAAGGATGCAATAAAGTTAATGTAAATCCAATAGAGTAAATAAAACAATATTCACAGTGAAGCCTTTCTTTCATTTAACAATAATCGTAAAGAGATTAATATATATCAATGATTAAGAGCTTAAGGTAAAATCCCACTCATGGACAAGACACCCTTTGGATCCCTGGCACTTCAGAGTTCACAAGGGTCTTAGGGACCCCGAGCAGTGCTTTTGTTAGGGAGGGTATCTCAACCACAAACATCTTACTCCTAAATACCCTTAACCACTCACAGTTACTCTTCCCTATAGGTTTAAATGCCAATGAGGCATTCACGGTAACTTCCAATGTAACAGTAGCAATAACTCAAAGATTCAAGTATGCACACCTATTCACAGAAACTATACATAATACTATTATGAGTATGAGATAACAAACTATACCATTGAAATCACAATCCAAACACAAGTGTGTGGTACATTGTCAACACTTCCAACATGCTCAAGAAACTGATTATAGATACAAACAAAGAGAGGCAATCACCAACAGACTAGCTTAGAAGTTCAAACACTAAATCATGTAACTTAAGGAGTAGAGAAGATACATTTATCTACTAATTAGTTCAAGTTTACAGGAGTTTCTAGTTGAGTTTGCAGTATTTCACAGCTTATCAGACTATGTCTGAATTCATCAGAGATTCACATACATAGATTAAGTCTTCACTTCTTATTAGATGTATGAATTAACCAACCTCATTCAGGATCTCTAGAAGTGTTGACATGGGTACTTGTGTAGACAGACAGGTTAATCCCAACATAAGCTAATAACATGATCACTCTCTTTTAGAGTGCACAATCTCATATTCACACCAAACTCATTAAGAGTTAAGACATTCATATGAACACAATGTTGTACTTAAGCAGGGCTGATGAACATTAGAAAGTTTCTCTTAGGTTCATGAGTGAGTCACAATCAACTTATATAAGCTTAGCAAGGTTCAGTTTCCTTTATGTGATAATGCAGCATGAGAGCGCATGCATAAGTATGAAGGATGGGCAGGAAGTTTGTTTAAGAACAGGGTGAGTACAGAAAACCAAAGAGAGGGCACTCAGACACATGCATGAGATGCTTTTACAAGATTGCAAGACTATGAATCATGGTAGAGTATCAGATAGCATAGGATCAGACCAGCAGACTCATTACAAAAGTTTAGAACAATGGAAGTTTCATATTATGTAGGCATGGTCTAGTAGCAAGATAGTTATCCTAGTTAAACAGGTTGAGTGTATTAGTCCAAACATGATGAAGTTTAGTTCAGTATAACCAATTCAAGAGATGATACACAAATACAACAACTATAACTCATAACCAAATTCTACCTTTTAACCAAATTCTTGAAGACAATCAAAACATAGCTTGATCTAGGTTAATAATAGATGACAAAAGACATGCAAGATTAACTGCAGAAACTCATCATGACTTAGTTTAATTTCTTTAAGGCATATTTACACAGTGAAATTCACAGATATAACCATGCAGACATCAAGGTTAACAAGAGACCTTCACAATGATATTTTAAAGAATCACAGAAACATATTTGAAGAGGGAAGACAACTCAGATAACTCAACTGATACATTTTAACTACAATTATAGACTTGTATTTAACCCTTAAATGTTCATAACTACCATAGCTTTAATTTGTTAGACAAACAACCCCAAATGCATGATATAGATCAACAGGTAATACTAAGGCAAAATTAGTAGAGCAGACATGAAGACCATAGCTAAACATCAGAAAAGTCTAAAGTCAGAACAAGTGTCAGGATCATTAAGGTTATTTAGCTAGTTATAGAAGTTTAACCAACACATAGATTGTTCAACTTAGAGAAGCATTCGTTAAGCTTACAAAGGTAGCCGATTAGTATTGATTTAATTATAGATCATTAAAGAAAAGAATTGGTTCATATATACAATATCAAAGCATGATTATCAAGAATAAACCAATAACAATACATCATGAACAGAAACAATAAACAGAGAATAACAGAGTAGACATGGTTTTAACTTAACCAATTAAAGAGAGGAAGGGTTGATGTGCACTGACCTTTCTTTGAGCAGCAAACCAAACAAGGTTGTTGTTTTGCCGTTCGGGAACCAAAAGCTAGAACTGGAAAAGAAGAGAAAGAGAAATTAATTAAAACCCTAAACTTTGATTGTAGATGCTACTGTGTATTAGATTTTCAGAATGTTTTTGTGTTATCGGTGATGTTAGGTAAGAGCATTGAAGGCTCATATTTATAATGCCTTTAAACCTTAGAGTTTCAGTGGATTCAAATGGTGCTAGTGGAGAATGGCGACTACCATGTGATGCAAGCAAAGATGAGTGAAAATCGAAGAACAAAGGGGAAAACAATGAGGATTTTTACGTGAGAGGAGAGAGGTCGACCGTTGAAGGCAAGAAACCATCGGTCCAAACCCAAATGTCCAGAGGCCACTACGTTTGACCTCTGGAGAAATAATAATGATGATGAATGCTAAAGAAATAGTCATGCATACCATGGATTTGAAAGATCATAACAGTGATGCAAGCGATTTGAAGTTTCACCTTCTAGCTAGGGTTTTCAGATTTGGGGATTTTTGCATTTGATTGATGAAATGGGGAAGAAACTGGTAGGATTCGCGGTTTTAGGAGGCAAATATGATGATTTCATGGGTGATTTATGACCTTGCACAAATTTGTGCAAGGATTTGGGTTAGTCAGTTTTGATAGATTGAGAGGAAAGAGAGGCAAAGAGGAAAGGGGACGGCTCGTCAAAGAGGGGAATGATTTAGGGTTTGGGGGTAACCAGGCTTGTCTTTAGGGTTAAAGTTGAGGGAAGCATTTGATCAACGACCCTGATAATTCAAGTGTTAAATAATTTAAAAGGATTTTTATAAGGAAATATGTGAGTTGTTGGATCTCTGTGTTTGAGATGAGATCTGGTCAGCATTTAAAAATTAAAGGATAATTGAGAGAAAACGTGGGCCGTTGATCAAGTGGATTACAAGGCTCGAATGTGTGTGTGTTTCTTATGTGAGTTGTAACAACCCGACCGGTTGTTTTGAGTATTTTATTTAAGGTCCCCAAATTATACTTCCTCTATGCTATATTGTGGTTATGTAACTTGCTGTGGTGGTTGTTGTTGGTTTCGGGTGAGTGTCGGAGTGAAATGAGACACATAGTCCCTAAGTTGGAAGGTTAAGTCGTAGGAGTTGACCGTAGTTTGAATTCTATGAAGATGACTCCAAAATAGAGTTTTGATGGTTTCAATAGCTCCGTAGGGTGATTTTGGTCTTAGGAACGTGTCTTGATGTTGACTTGGAGGTCCGTATGTCATTTCGGCGTAAATTGGCGAAAGTTGGAAATATGGAAGATTTTGGAAAGTTTGACCGGGAGTGAACTTTGTTGGTATCGGAGCCGGATCCCAATTCCGGAAGTTGGATTAGGTCCTTAATATCATTTATGAATTTTGTGCAAAATTTGGTGTCAATCGGAGTTGTTTTGGTATGAATCGGCATTAGTTTCGAAATTCGGAAGTTAGTAAGTTCTTAGGCTTGAATCGATGCGTGATTCGTGATTCTAATGTTGTTTGATGTGATTTGACGCTTTGAGCGTGTTCGTATGATGCTTTAGGATTTATTGGTATGTCTGGTTGAGGTCCCGGGGGCCTCGCGTGTAATTCGAACCATGTTCGGCGTGTTTTGAGTCATTTGGGAATAGCTGAAGTTCTGGTTTTTCTCAGGTCTGGTTTTCGTCTATGCGATCGCAAGGTCTGGTTCGCGATCATGAAGGATTTTTTGTGTACTGATGGTTTTTACTCTATGCGTTCGCAGAGAGAGGGACGCGATCACGGAAGGTTGGTTCCCAGTGAATCGCGAATACGTGATGAAGGTCGCGTTCGCGTAGAGGAATTGGGGGGCTACAGGTTCACACGCGTTTCTTCATCATGGTCGTGTGGTGTGTTACGCAATCACATAGCTTGACCATGCAGTGTTATGCTTTCGTATGAGGTTTTCCACTATCTTGGAGTGTTATTTTGGGCAGCAACATTTCTGTGCTTCGCGAACGCGAGGCATTTTCTGCGTTCGCGAAAAAGGAATAATTGGGCAGCAGAACTTAAGTTTGAAATCGAGGGTTTATTACATATTTCACATTTTGGACTTAGAGAGCTCGGTTTGAGGTGAATTTTCGAGGTATATTTAGAGGAATTGTCGGGGTAAGAGTTCTTGACTCGATTTTGATTAAATTATACTAATCTATCATTATAATTAGCATGTAATTAAGGATTTAAGTTGAAAAAATTGGGGGGAAAGTGTAGAAGTTCTTAGACTAAGTTTTTGGGTTTTGAAAGGCAAAATGAGGTCGGATTTGGATAATTCTTGTATGGTTGGACTCGATATCGAATGGGTGTTTGAATTTTATAATTTTGATCGGGTTCCGAGGCACGGACCCGGGGTGACTTTTTGGGCCGATTTCTTAATTATTTGCAAAAATCGTAATTTCATAATTTGAACTAGTTTCCTATAGTTATATTTATAGTAAGAAATTATTTTGGCTAGATTCGAGCCGTTCAGAGTTGGAAAAGCGAGGAAAAGGCCTTCTAGTTGATTTATTTAGCGTGGTTTGAGGTAAGTGACTTATCTAACCTTGTGTGGGGGAAACTCCCCTTAGGATTTGGTATTGTTGTGATAATTGTGATATGTGAAAGCCGTGTACGCAAAGTGACGAGTGCGTACATGGGCTAAATGTGAAATTTCCAGTTTTTAGCTATGTAGTTCTCTTTCATGCCTTAATTGAGTTACTTTAACATGTTATAGTCCTCATAATTAGTTTAATTTCACATGCCTACTTGTCTTATCTCTTATTTTCAATTTGTCCTACATGTTTAGTTGAATTACTTTCTTTCTTTTATTTCGTATTCATTATTTAACTGTTGAATTCTTACTTGAAATTGATATTCTTGGAATATGATGTTGTTGAATTTGGTATTGAGTTGCAAAGGTCGTGGTTCCTATTGAGGCAAAGTGTAAGTTGTGAGATATCATTTTATTGAGTTACTCTCTGGTTGTTATTGTTGAGACTTGTGTACATTATGGTTGAGTCGTGGGCTCCTTATTGTGAAATTTTGTTATTGTTTGGTTTTCTAGCAAGTTGTGATATTTGGGCACTTGAGGTGCGAATTGTGATATGTTGTGATATTGATACGCATGCGGTGGTATAATATCTGGGTGTTGAAACACAAGCGGTGAGATAAGGTGGGCTTGATACACGTGGCTAGTAGGGGAACTACTAGAAGCCATGCGGTGTGATAAGGTGGGCTAAAACGCGGGATGTTATTTCGATAAAATGATTTTTAAAGCTAAATGTAAAGGCTCCCGCGGTGATATAAGGAAAGATTGTGAGATATTTTTATGATTTGGGACTACGAGGCGGTACCTCGGTAGTGGTCCTTGTTGATCTTTCTTTATTTGTTGTAGTTGTTGTCATGCCCCGACCTCGGGGAGCGCAACCTACGCTCAATTGAGTTACCCCGGTCGAGCAAGCATGCACAATGCCGTCTACCCAACTCACCCATGAATAAAGAGAAGAATATATTTCATTAATTAGATGGTAAGAAGTCATGTGTACAACACTAGTTCATTTCCATAAGTTACATCATTAACAAGTCTAAAAAATAATGCACAATACAATCATAGTTAAAGTGGAACAGATGATACGATTACAATATTTTTAGCTTAATCTTCCCAAAACAAGATACAACCCACACTATGTCTACGGAGCCTCTAATAGATAGAAAAAGAGTACAATGATAGTGCTGGCAACAAGGCTCCAGCTATACCTCAAAGCATAATACACACAGAACAAAAGATGCAAACCCCGAAATGAAGTGGGGCTCACCAAGTCAGCAGAGAAGAGAGTGTACCGCTATCACTCGTCAATGCTTCCCGCTGTGAAATCACCTACATCCGTTAAAGATGCAGCGCCCTCAGAAAAAGAGATGTTAGTACACATCGAATAGTACTAGTATGAAAACCAAAATACCTATTCAAAGACTTGGAAATACAACATGAATATGATGAATCATGGTACAATAAAAGGGCATAGATAGCCGTTAGAGCCAAAGGAAATTTATTAAGAGCTTCCAATAACCTTTATAAATTTTAAGTCGGGGATCCTCTGTAACAACCTTTACACAAAGCGGCCATGCCGCCTCACCCCAATGTATGCGGGTGGAGGTGCAATCACTATATCATAAACTCTACACAAAGCGTCTTTTTCATCTCACCCCAATGTATGCGGGTGGAGGTATAATCACAATACTACAACTCTACATAAAGCGGCCCTACCGCCTCATTCCAATATATGCAGGTGGAGGTGTACTCACAATGCCACTCTTCGAATTCCCAAAACGATAATAGTTTGTACAAAAGAGTTCTTTTCCAATCAACCGTTTGGCACATTTGGCCTTAGCAAGTGTAAAGTTCATAAGGTTTCATCATATGAGAAAATAAGTATTTGATCACATCGATTTCGTACAAGGTTTTCTTCCCCAAAAGAGGTATAACATAATTAAGTCGCAATAGAAAATCCTTAACAAATGAGGGTTCAGACACGTTATGCAATTTGAGAATCAATTTACTAGCTTGAATACCACACCTCAACAGTGTTTCAAGTTCGACTACACGTGATGACGTTTTGCAAGGATTCGGGAATTCCGATACTAGAGGAAGAGTTTAGACTTCATACCTCGAAAGAGCTTTTCTTGGTGTAACAATAACATCCCGATACTTCTAACGATGTTAATCTATAGAAGAGGGGAGAATTACAAGCATGATTAGAGAAATTCGTATGGCAAGAGCTGCTACAGTGATGACCCAACCTTCCCTCAACTAACACTACAAGAAAAGGGTTTATTAGGGACCAAAAATTAAGGACGGCTAGAAAATCTGGTCTCTAAATGTATATAAATAAGGACAAGATTATTTTCTGGCCCATAATTCTCGCTAAATTGGTGAAGAGACAAAATATGGTCTGTAAAATAGTAAATATCTGGTCCTAGTGTAAAATTAGCGGAGAGACTAGAGAGTGAGGCGCTAACCGAAGTAACACCTCTCTTTTTTACCAAATTAAATCTCTTGTTTGTCAAAATTTGGTTCTTCAAATCCCTAAACCCTTTTCGATATACTCGATCTAATAATTCATGCTACTAACCCATGTAAGCCCTCTTGTTCCGGAGGTGATATCTACGAAAACTTTCTAGAAATCCGATCTCCATTGGTTCCATGGCCGATGAGTTAGGCACGAAAACTACAAAAGAAATGTAAGTCCTTATCTATCAAAAAAATTCTTCTTCTTTTTTCCTAGTTAAAATAGTTTTTCTATGTAATTTATAAATGATGTATATTTTGTGATTTTTGTGATTTATTTATGAAACAGTGGCGAGGGTTTGCCGATTATAAATTCGTATGCTATTTCTGGAATACCAGCGAGAGAAAAAATGGGTAAATCATATGTGAAAAAGCCTACTTTCCCTAAACCCAGAAAAGATCAAAATAAAATTCCAATTTTTTTTCAGATCTGGTTATATATTTTGGGAGTTGGCGGACTCGTCCTTTATTACCTTTTTTGGGGCATTTAGGTTTGTATTGTTTCCTCTTAGAAATTACTCACCCTACAACTCGTGATGATAGGACTCTCAACTTTTTGAGACCAAGATCTCTTGGGCCAATTGCGATAATGAAGATCTAGAATTTTTGGTTAATGTCATGGCTGGGCGTTGGGGAAGTGTAGTGATTTTAGTTAGAGATACTCTTTTTGGTATTCTCTTATTAGATAAGTATATGTTCATCCTTTCTTGAATATCTTTGAGAACTAGATGGAGATGATGACTCTAGTGTAAGTGTCATAATTTGGTACAATAGAGTCATACAGTTTGGGTGAAGCTTGAGATTTTTGGTCCTTTCTTTATTATAGTCTCATTGTGCGAGTAATCCAATTAATTAGATTCTGATATTCTCTAGTTTGCACACCACTTTGTTTGAACGATGGTTGCTTCTGTAGTTTTGCGGGGTAAAATTAGTCTCTTTATAGTAGGAATAGGTTGATGCTTGATATCATTTGGGGTACTCGTGCTACTAGACTGTACCTTCTGTGTCTTCATGGTTCGGGCAGGGGAGGGGGCAGGGGAGGGTATGGGATGGGAGGGGAAGAAGCAAGGTGTTGGGGGCAAAAGTGTGAAGTTCTAAAATTTTGCTCTAGCTCTATTTGATTGTCCTTTTAATTGTTGATAACTTAGCTAATAGTTTGGTTTATGTTGCCAACTGTAAAATATTATTTTTTGTCTTGGTCTACTTGTTATATTTTAATTCAGTTGGTCATACCAAATTTCTTTAAGGTTCCATTCTGTTCTCTTGGTGTTATCATTCTTTTACTCTTGTGCTAGCCAGTTACAATATATATTCATTAACAGTTGCCTCTGTCTATATTGTCATTACCCTTGAGCTTTGGTGGGTAAAATCCGCTCATTTTGAATGAATCTTCATTTTACAGACAAGTAAGTCTTTTTAAGTAAAAATACTACATTAGATTTATCAGATCTTTACTTAAGCATGATATCGATTTAAGAAATATTGGTACAATTTACGAGATGGCGCTAATGGTTAATGAATGGTGACTCTAATTATTTTAACATAATGTAATATAGGTCAGAAGAATACGTTTGATAATTTGAGTAAGATTATAGTAAAATTCTTTCTTTCTATTGTTAGAAATTTTTTACCACTGATGGAGTAGGCAACAATGGAGCTGAAAGATGTTAATTCCATGGAGGAACTACCCTTGTTATTGCAGTACTACGGGTATAGAGTAAGCAACATTTCAAGACCTATCCATTATTTGTTTTCTCTATCATATGAAATTTTGGAGTTCATTCATTTCATTTACAGTGTTCATTGACTTCTGATTCTTCTTCTTTACTAATACACTAGACATGCCATAGTTGAAGAATTGTGAGCTTTGGTGCAATGATTTATACATATTCATGAAATAAAAAATATTTAGATGAATGTTAGGAGAAACTAGCAAAAAAAGGGGTATAAATTAAAAAGGTCTACATGTATCTTGTTATCAGACGATCAATGACACTAGTAATTGAAAAAGCCACTGAATACATTAGTGGGAAGCTTAACATCTTTGTAAGTGAGATACCTTAAATTGTTGTGAAGCTCATATTGAATTTCTAATTGAAGATTACTGATCATGTAAGTTCATACTAAATCTTTTAATCTAATGCTCCCCGCATTCAATGACTTGAGCAGTTTTGGAGACTCTTTCTTGTTTTATATTTTTTATTTGACTGTGCTGTTATTGAACTGTATTTGTAAAATAATTCTGGAGAAGATAAAATAACATATAAACAGAAATATAAATGAAATAGAATTTAATCCGAGCCCACTGAATTCACAGTATTTTCTTAAGGAATTTAATCCCCTCCTAGTACCCAAGGTTGTGGATTATTTCCTCCCAAGATAGAATGAATTACACACTGGTGTAGCGATACTTTAAACACCAGTGTTTCAGCGAACAGAAAGATCGGTACCAAATCACACTTACTGTTGCTTTGTTTGTAGTTAAAACAATGCAGAAGAAAGGAGGAGAAGTCAGAAATTCGTATGGAAATCTGAGAGAATGGACTGGTATTTATAACTAATGTTGATCTCAAACTTAAGAGGTGCAACTCTTCAAATCCGAAGAGGTGCCAACTGTTTCTTCAAATCTGAAGAGGTGCAAATTGTTCTTCAAATCTAAAGAGGTGCAAACTGTTTTGTAAATGTCTTTTACAAAAAGCGAAGGGCATATACTATTAAGTTTGGATTTAATATTAATATTCCGTTTACAAAAAATTGGATATTTAATAACAACTCTGTTAATATTTACTATTTACAAATAAATTTGGCCCAAAAAATTAATCAATCAATCATTTGACCAAATCCAAATCCAAATCCAAATCCGAAGCCGTAGCCGTAGCCGTAGCCGTAGCCGAGCCGAGCGAGCGACGACGACGACGGCGCGAGGCTTACCTTCTTCTTAACTCTTTAAGAGCTAGAAGAAGTGCAATTGTATATATACCCATCAAAATATTTTCCTCTTCCAATATGGGACAATATCCCTTTGTCAAAGAGGAAAACTCAAATATTTTCAATTTCCCTCCATTTCCCATTCACCCTCTTTTAAGCTACATTTAAGCTAAAAAACCCAATAATTTTAAGCTGCATTTAAGCTTAAAAACCCAACAATCCCCCACATGAATGGGGAATGGCTATATCACGGAAATATGCATGAAAAATTGTGTGATTCACAAGCAAGGATTAATTGTATTAGGATAAGTAGGTTTCCCTTTGAACTTTCCATAGTGAACTTATGTTGGATATATTCGGTCAATCGGTAGATTTGATATCTTTGAACCGTCGAACTTTGGTGTATACCTAAACAACCATAAGTCACACAACCAACCCTTAACCGTCTTTGTCTCTCATTGTTGTGTTCGTTTCAGCCATGAATACCGCCTGGTTTAATAAGTGCGTAGAGAATTGGCCTTACAAAATTTCCCTTGAAGCGGCTAACACTTCACACTTACATAGGTGCTTCCTAAACGTGTCATTCCGTAGATACACTATTTGATACTTAAGGTGACCCCCCCCCCCTGCTTCTTCTGATCAACAAGATACTTTTGAAATTCTTTCTTTGAGATGCATATAGAGGGTCCCTCAGATGTCTCCCCAGCTCCTTATGGAAGGCCAGCTACTAGGTCGTGAACCTGTCGTATTTTTTCGGAGAACATAGCAAATGATCCTCCTGCAGAAGATGATGGTTGGCTTCCCTGGTCGTTCAAAGAAGAATATCCCAACTTTCTCTTTTTGCTTTTCACGGCGGCGCCCTATCCTCTTTTCTTAAATGGAGCGATAGGCTTTCCCGGATCTATCCAATTATCTTCCGGATCCTCCTCAACCCCTGCAAGTTGGCACAACCCAGTGAAGAGAGATGGGAACATTAGTGATTGACCATCCTGCCTCAGATAATCCCTCAGCCCATTGATGAAAATCCTACCAACATTGAGCCGGATATCATCAAGAATGGAAGCGATCATTTGAGCTCTCATTATTGGTATATTCCATATATTCCCCGTAGGAGAGATGCGACTGCATATGATGGCTAGCCATATCTTTGCTTCGGCAATGAATTCTTTGGATGTGATCCCTCTTTTTTTCAGCTGCCCATGGAATATCCGCACCCAAGCACAATTTGGAGACCAACCACTTGCGTGAGGCACAATCTTTCTCATGGAATGGAGCCATGTCATGGTCCTACAGGTGATAGATTCGATTCACAGCTTTAGCTCCGAAATTCACCATTTTGCCACGAATCCTCATGATTGAATTTCTTAACTTGATGGCACTCATTGCTCATTTTCTTTGCAAGACTGAGGGGCAAAACAGGTCTATTCCATGGCTACAAGCCTCTGATGGAACTCGGGAAGACGTTCTGGGACGTTTTCCAGCAATATACCACTTTCTAGGAGAAACTTTATCGTAATCAACTCAGCATAGTTCCGTTCATGGCATTCCAATGACAAGAACCGATATTGGTCATAGTTTTCCTCCACTTCCAAAAGGTTGTCATGTGCGGATTCGTCGAAGTTAGAGCTCATTTTTAACTTATGGTAACTGTAAATAAATGATTGGAGTAAAAATGTGATATGGGTATGAATACATTGCAAAATAACTCAAATACGCCAAAGAAATGATTGGACAGTCAAAACCCAGCCTTAGAAACAATTTCAGGACTTTAAGTTCAGCAGAAGTCTGCTCTCTGATGTCGCAATTGCGACATTTTCCTCGCAGTTGTGAAGGCAGCAAACATTTTCATAGTTCACAATTGCGATCTCATATTCGCAAATGCGAAGGATGCCAGATCTAACTATTTTTGCAATTGCGATCACCTCTTCACAAATGCGTTACTCGCAAATGCGAAGAGGCCATCGCAATTATGATCTCGTCTTACCCATCAGCCTTCTCTCACTGAAAAGTCCCAATCTCCAAAAATTTTGAACAAAGGCACACTTTTAAAGATCCCAATCAGTTATTAGGCACACAAACATGCATTAAACCTCACCCACAACCACGAATTGAATAAATGTCAATGATTCGGCCAAGAATTTCATTCAGGCCTTTCATCGAACACATTGAAGGCACACAACTCATTTCACATTTTAACAAGATATGTGTACTCAAACCTTCCTATTTTTCAAGCAAAGAAAGAAGCTCACACTCTCAACCAAACTCACCCAGAAGTTGAAACAAATATTTAGCTGAGTTTTCTCAGAATCATTCAAGATTAAAGTGCCAATGAACCCTAGTTCTTGAGAAACATGGATAGAAGAAGTAGAAGAGGATGCTACAAATCATAAAGAGTACAAAGATTAAGCGTTCATACCTTGAGGCTTGCAAAGAAGAGTGAAAATTGATGGAATTTAACAGTATGGAGAGAAGGACAAAAAACATCGTCAGTTGAGAGCACCCAAGTTTTTCTTGACTTTTCCCCAAAATGAAGCAATTACCCGTTTAAGACCTACAAATGTCACGATTTCAACCCCTTGCTCGGTTTTGTGACAAACCAGGCACTCGCAAATGCGAACATATACTCGCAAATGTGATATCTGGGATTTGGACCTGCTATTTCCTCATTGCTCAATCTCCCCACTTGTCGTCTCAAACACTTCCAAACTTCTTGCAACTTGGTATATTGATCAAAAATAATAAAATAATCCATTCTAAAAAGAAAAATCGAAAACAAAAAATTAAAATTGTTAAAAATGACTAAAAAGTTGAAAACGATAGGTTGCCTCCCACCAAGCGCCGCATTTAACGTCGTGGCACGACGCAAGTCAACTTTACCACTTTTTTCTCCACTTGAAGGATATGAATTGGGCACCGAACTTGGAATCAAGTTTGTGACCACGAGCAGCGGGGGTGGTAAGTAGATGATCAAGCTAAATATCAATTTCTTCATTTTGCATTTATTAGATTTCTTTTGAGGAATTTCATTTGGCATTCTTGAACTTTCAAATTGTAAAATGTATGGCACTTGTTTTTCTTCTTTACACTTCCATATGGATTCACACGGCTCAATTCCCGTATCACCATAAAATTTCAAAGTTGAAAAATGCTTGGAATGTGACATCAAGCCTTCAAATTGCAATTCTTTTCCGGATTTTGACATTCTTTTATCCCCCGAACTAGAGTCAATTTCAACCATCATTTCAACTACACCGGTTGACTCTAATTCCATATTTTTATTGGCATCACCAACACGAGAATGGACCAAACTTTTAGTTGACAATGTTGAACCGTCATTAATGACTTTGTTTAATCTCCTTGAATTTAGATCTTGGGATCTCCAGCTTCTAGGTAGAGTTACCTCCACAATGGCTTGTTCTCGGCCATAGTCCCATTCCCCTCGATGATTTATCAACTACCTCTCTAGTTAGGCATTTTGTAAGTGGATCCGATACACTATCGCTTGACTTTATATAGTCAATCGTGATAATTCCTCTAGAGAGTAACTGCCTAACGGTTTTATGTCTTCGTCATATATGACGAGATTTACCGTTATACATCACGCTCCCAGCCCTTCCAATTACCGCTTGACTATCGCAATGTATGTATATTGGTGCCAACGGTTTGGGCCAAAATGGAATGTCTTCCAAGAAATTCCGGAGCCATTCAGCTTCTTCACCGGCTTTATCTAAGGCTATGAACTCAGCTTCCATTGTAGAACGGGCAATACAAGTTTTCTTGGACGACTTCCAAGATACCGCTCCTCCACCAATAGTGAATATATATCCACTTGTGGACTTAGAATCAGTTGAACCGGTGATCCAATTTGCATCACAATATCCCTTAATCACCGCAGGATATTTACTGTAGTGCAAAGCAAAGTCCTGGGTATGTTCTAAATATCCCAAAACTCATTTCATTGCCATCCAATGAGATTGACCTGGATTTCTCGTGTATCGACTCAATTTTCTTATAGCACAAGCTATATCTAGTCGTGTACAATTCATGATATACATTAAGCATCCCAACACACGAGCATAATTCAATTGTGATATGCTTTGGCCTTTGTTCTTTGCTAATGCAAGATTCACGTCAATTGGAGTCTTTGCAACTTTAAACCCTAAGTGCTTGAATTTTCCAAGTACTATCTTAATATAATGAGATTGTGACAATGTCAGACCTTGAGGAGTCTTATTGATCTTAATCCCCAGAGTTAAATCAGCAACTCCCAAGTCCTTCATATCAAACTTGCTAGTTAGCATACGCTTAGTCGCATTTATGTTGGCAATGTCATTACTCATTATCAGCATATCATCCACATATAAGCAAACAATGACTGTGATTTGGAACATTTTTAATGTACACACATTTATCACATTCATTTATCTTAAAACCATTTGACAACATTGTTTGGTCAAATTTCGCATGCCATTGTTTGGGTGCTTGTTTTAGTTCGTAAAGAGACTTAACAAGTTTACATACCTTCTTTTCTTTACCTGTAACCACAAACCCTTTAGGTTGTTCCATGTAGATTTCTTCCTCCAAATCTCTATTTAAAAAGGCCGTCTTAACATCCATTTGATGAATTTCAAGACCATAAACTGCAGCTAATGCTACTAACATTCGTATGGACGTAATTCCTGTAACTGGAGAGTATGTATCAAAATAATCAAGACCTTCTCGCTGTCTATACCCTTTGACTACAGGTCTTGCCTTATATTTATCAATAATGTCATCATCTTTCATTTTCCTCTTAAAAATCCATTTAGAACCCAAAGGTTTATTTCCAGGAGGAAGATCAACCAATTCCCATATATGGTTGTTCAATATGGATTCTATTTCACTATTGACTGCCTCTTTCCAAAACAATGATTCCGAAGAAGACATAGCTTCTTTAAATGTTTGAGGCTCATTTTCCAATAAGAAAGTCACAAAATCTGGTCCAAATGAAGTAGACGTTCTTTGACGTTTACTACGTTTTGGATCCTCCTGATTAAATGTACTTTCTTTTGTTTCTTCCCGAGGTCGTTTAGATCCTTAACCAATCGACTCACATTCCTTTTTATACGGGTATATATTTTCAAAGAATTCAGCATTATCTGATTCTATAACTGTATTATTATAAATGTCGGGATTTTCTGATTTATGAACCAGAAATCGATATGCTTTACTATTGGTCGCATATCCTATGAAAACACAATTAACGGTTTTCGGTCCTATTTTTACTCTTTTAGGTTTAGGAACTTACACTTTTGCCAAACACCCCCACACTTTAAAATAATTCAAGTTGGGCTTCCTTCCTTTCCATTTTTCATATAGAATGGATTGTGATTTGCTATGGGGTACTCGATTAGTATCCGGTTAGCCGTAAGAACGGCTCCCCCCCCCCAAAGTTCTGTGGCAAACCAGAACTTATCAATAATGCGTTCAACATCTCCTTTAATGAACGATTCTTTCTTTATGCAATCCCATTGGATTGGGGCGTGTAAGGGGCCGTTGTTTGATGAATTATTCCATATTCTAAACATATTTCTTCAAAAGGAGATTCATATTCGTCACCCCTATCACTTCTTATCATTTTAATTTTCTTGTTAAGTTGCGTTTCAACTTCATTTTTGTATTGCCTGAATGCATCTATTGCTTCATCTTTACTATTAAGTAAGTAAACATAGCAATATTGAGTACTGTCGTCAATAAAAGTTATGATATACTTCTTTCCACTGCGAGATGGTATTGACTTCATGTTGCAAATATCTGTGTGAATTAAGTCTAAAGGATTTAAATTCCTTTCAACTGACTTATAAAGATGTTTAACATACTTAGATTCCACACATGTTTGACATTTTGATTTATCGCATTCAAACATAGGCAATACTTCCAAATTAATTATTTTTCGCAAGGTTTTGTAATTGACACAACCCAAACGTATATGCCATAATTCATTTGACTCAAGTAAGTAAGAAGAAGCTGAAATTTTATTATTATTCTCAATAACCATTACATACAGCTTGAAAAGGCCCTCAGTGAGGTAATCTTTTCCTATAAATATTTTATTCTTACTTATTACAATCTTATCGGATACAAAAACACACTTAAACCCATTCTTAATAAGAAGTCCAGCAGAGACTAAGTTCTTTCTAATCTCGGGAACATGAAGGACGTTGTTCAAGGTCACTACCTTACGAGAAGTCATTTTCATAAATATCTTTCCAGATCCTTCAATTTTGGCCGTTGCAAAATTTCCCATAGAAAGAGTCTCTTCGGGTCCAACAAGAGCATATGTAGCAAACGCTTCTCTAACAGCACAAACATGGCGAGTGGCTCTAGAATCAATCCACCACTCCTTAGGATTTCCCACCAGGTTGCATTCAGAAAGCATAGCACACAAGTCATCGATATCTTAGTGCTTTTCAACCATGTTTGCTTGACCCTTCTTCTTGTCTTTCTTTGGAGCACGACAATCTGTAGATTTGTGTCCAGCTTTTCCATAGTAGTAGCAATTTCCGTTGAACCGCTTCTTGCTTGGGTTGCTTTTCGGTCCATAAGACTTCTTCCTCTTTCTATCCTCAACAATGTTTGCTCCCATTATTGTTTAGTTTCCACGGCCTTTCTTTTCAGCAACTTTGTTGTCCTCTTTGATTCTCAACCGAACAATGAGATCTTCAAGGGACATCTCCTTTCGTTTGTATTTCAAGTAGTTTTTGAAGTCCTTCCACAAAGGAGGCAACTTCTCAATCATTGCTGCAACTTGGAATGCTTCATTGATGACAAGACCTTCAGCGAAAATTCTATTAGTAGAAACAATATAATTAATACTTTCAACATTAGTATTAATTTGACTTATACCTTCAGCAAGGAGATCGTGAATAATCACTTGTAATTCTTAGACTTGGGTAATAACAAACTTGCTATATACCAATTTATAGTCCATAAATTTAGCGGCAACAAATTTCTTTAATCCGACATCTTCCGTTTTGTATTTCCTTTCAAGCGCTATCCACGGTTGTTTTGACGTCTCCATATTACTATAGACATTATACAGATCGTCCTCTAGTCCACTAAGAATGTAATTCTTGCATAGAAAATCAGAATGCTTTCACGACTCAGTCACGAGAAAGTGTTCATTTTCTGGAGTTTCATTGGGCAGAACAGGAACATCTTCCTTAATGAACTTCTGCAGACTTAAAGTCGTCAAGTAGAAGAATATCTTCTACTGCCAGTGCTTGAAATCAATCCCGGAATATTTTCCGGATTTTTCTGCGGGTGCCAATACCGGTGTTATTTGGCTTGTCGATGCATTGGCAATCACCATAGGAACAGTCTAGTTCCCGTTGTCATTCGTCATTTCTGTAAATAAATGACACGAACAAAAGTTAAAATCACGTAGATTTTAATCTTCACTGGAGTAGAAAACCACACAGGTTTTAGTCTCCAGAAACAGTGAGTATAACACAAATATAGAAAATATTAAATTCCTTAAGCTTGTTATTGAACTATATTTGTAAAATAATTCTGGAGAAGATAAAATAACGTATAAACAGAAATGTAAACGAAATAGAATTTAATCCGAGCCCACTGAATTCACAGTGTTTCCTTAAGGAATTTAATCCTCTCCTAGTACCCAAGGTTGTGGATTATTTCCTCCCAGGATAGAACGAATTACACACTGGTATAGCGATACTTCAAACACCAGTATTTCAGCGAACACAAAGATCGGTAGCAAATCACACTTACTATTGCTTTGTTTGTAGTTAAAACAACGCAGAAGAAAGGAGGAGAAGTCAGAAATTCGTATGAAAAATCTGAGAGAATGTACTGGTATTTATAGCCAATGTTGAGCTCAAACTTAAGAGGTGCAACTCTTCAAATCCGAAGAGGTACCAACTGTTTCTTCAAATCTGAAGAGGTACAAACTGTTCTTCAAATATAAAGAGGTGCAAACTGTTCTTCAAATCCGAAGAGGTGCAAACTGTTTTGTAAATGTCTTTTACAAAAAGTGAAGGGCATATACTATTACATTTGGATTTAATATTAATATTCCGTTTACAAAAAATTGGATATTTAATAACAACTCTGTTAATATTTACTATTAACAAATAAATTTGGTCCAAAAAATTAATCAATCAATCATTTGACCAAATCCGAATCCGAATCCGAAGTCGAAGCCGAAGCCGTAGCCGAAGCCGAGCCGAGCGAGCGAGCGAGCGACGACGACGCGAGGCTTGCCTTTTTCTTAACTCTTTAAGAGCTAGAAGAAGTGCAATTGTATATATACCCATCAAAATCTTTTCCTCTTCCAATATGGGATAATATTCCTTTGTCAAGGAGGGAAACTCAAATATTTTCAATTTCCCTCCATTTCTCATTCACCCTCTTTTAAGCTACATTTAAGATTAAAAACCCAAATATTTTCAATTTTCCTCCATTTCCCATTGATTTCTTACTTGAATTTGCTATTCTTGGAATATCATGTTGTTGAAATTGGTATTGAGTTGCAAAAGTCGTGGTTCCTATTAAGGCAAAGTGTAAGTTATGAGATTTTATTTTATTGAGTTACTCTCCGGTTGTTATTGTTGAGACTTGTGTACATTGTGGCTGAGTCGTGGGCTCCTTATTGTGAAATTTTGTTATTGTTTGGTTTTCTAGCAAGTTGTGATATTTGGGCACTTGAGGTGTGAATTGTGATACGTTGTGATATTGATACGTATGCGGTGGTATAAGGTCTGGGTGTTGAAATGCATGCAGTGAGATAAGGTGGGCTTGATACGCGTGGCTAGTAGGAAAACTACTAGAAGCCATGTGATATGATAAAGTGGGCTAAAATGCGGGATGCTATTTCGGAAAAATGATTTTTAAAACTAAATGTAAAGGCTCCCGCGGTGATATAAGAAAAGGCTGTGAGTTATATTTATGATTTGGGACTACGAGGCGGTACCTCGGTAGTGGCCCTTATTGATCTTTCTTTATTTGATGTAGTTGCTTTGGTTGTTTATTTTCTTAACATGTTAATCCTTGCTTCTTCCTTGTTGTATTAACTGTCTTGATTCTGTGTTGTTAATTTCCGTAAATTTCCTTATTGTTTCATTTCCATTTCCATTGTCATTATCATTATATCGTTATGTATGTCGTCTTGTTTCTTATTATCTCCAGTAGGGCCTTGACCCGACTTCGTCACTACTCTACCGAGGTTAGGCTTGGCACTTATTAGGTACCGTTGTGGTGTACTCATATTATGCTTCTGCACATGTTTTATGCAGATCCAGGTACATCTTATCAATCCCGATACTAGCGAGCTGAGCTTGCTTTTGGAGACTTCAAGGTACACCTGCCCGCGTCCGCAGGCCTCGGAGTTGCCTTCTATCTTGTTCTTTCTTATTTCATTTCACTTTTATAGACAGTGATGTATAGGATTGTTCAGCACTGTATTTAGAGCTTGTGACTTATATTTCACCAGGTTTTGGGAGGTGTGCGTATTGAGTTTAGAGATTTATTTATGAAATTGTTGGAGTTTTGAAATTCTAAGCTTTTATTTAATGTTTCCGCATATTGTTAGGCTTACCTAGTCTTAGGACTAGGTACCGTCAGACATCTTACGGAGGGAATTTGGGATCGTGACATGAGTGTTTGAGAGCGGTGAAGTGGCGCAATTTGGTTGGCTCAGGGAGAGTGGCATGGATTGCCAACATGGATTGGAGGGTTGGACCTGGACTGGGTCAGATGTGAATTGGGTCAACGTTTTGGGCTAATTTTAATTTAAAATATGGCCAATTTATGTTTAAGAGTGCAATTGCAATTATAGCCATTTAGCCTTTAACCTCTTTAAAATTAATTTAATTAAACATAATTAATTCCAATAAAACGTAATAGAAATTATAGTCATCAAATACACTATTAATTATTGTAATTAATTAATTATTTATTAAAATACCTTATTTTCCAATTATGACATTAATTTTGAATTATTTGAAATAGTAGGTTAATTAATTAAAAATTAAGGAATAATTATTTAAATCAATTATAGAACTTATGTAATAAATATAAAGGTTACTTTAATAGTCTCAAAAATAGTAAGAGTAATATATTTTATAATTATGTAATACCAAATTATTAATTTCAACACTATTAATTACTAATTTATACAAAAATAGGTATTATTGATTTGAAAATATTTTTAACATATTTATTGCAAATTACTAAGTATAAATAAAATAACTTTAAAAGGGAGGGTAAAAATTGGTTGTCAACAACTACTTGTTGTACATCCTCCATGTCTACTTTATGTATTTTATTATTATATGACATGTAGTAAGTGTCAAGTCGACCATTCGTCACTACTTCTTCGAGGTTAGACTAGATACTTATTGGGTACGCATTGTTTTAAATACTCACGCTATACTTTTGTACTGGTTGTACAGTTACTGAGACAGGTACTTCTAGTGGTCACACGGGCGCGTAGACGCACTTTCACGGAGACTTAGTGGTGAGATGCTTGCCTTGCTTCGATTTGCAGCACCGGAGTCTCCCTCTACCTTATTTATTATTTCTGTCTATTTTACTTCACATAGTAGCTATAGTAGTTTTGTATATTCCCTAGATTGCTCATGCACTTGTGGCACCGGGTTTTGGGGGCTACTAGCAGTTATGCACTATTGTAACTATTATTACAATCACCATGGTTTATGTATTATTCACACTTAATATTTTGGGAAAGAAGTATGTAAGGTTCCATGAGATTTTACTTTTATTCGGTGTATTTAAGGAAATTTCTTATTTTAAAAGTTAAAAAAGAATAATTAAATTAGAGGTTCATGTATTGGCTTGTCTAACGGCGGCGTTGGGTGCCATCGCGATATATTATAGGTTTTGGGTCATGACAGGGATCACACAACCTCAGAGCATCCCGCAGGAGATAACCCGCCTGCTTAACCTCAACCTGAAAGTTCTCTATGCCCTTTCATGGCCACAACCACTATACAATCATTTAATCCTCTCGAATCTGAACTCGTCAACAAAACATAAGAATATACTTCATTCCACATTTGAACAACTAAAAGATCCCTAGCATACTCATAACTCAAGACGGTATAACACATCAAGACAAAAATCAAGCATCCATAGTCCTTTACGCCCCAAGCAAATTCTTCTCGTCACATCCAAAGCATCTATGCATAGTCCTCAGTTACGTAATACTCTTCATATAGCTATCCAACCACTCACTGAGCCATCAATTCCACTCCCAAGGACACTACCAGACATATAAGTCCAAAAACACATACTCACACAATCGAAACCACCGAGCCCAAGCTACGGTCTGAACCTGGCCTCAAGTCCTCCAGACTGGCCTATCTTCACAACACAGAGAATACATCTCGCACCTCATCCGTAACATCACAAGTCGTCGATGCACAGTTGATACTGAGTGCTCAACATAACATACAAGTGGGTGGAAGAAAATCAACGATATATGCTTCAAGCTGAATAAATGTTGCACGATAAGAAAGATGAGAAGTTTTTCCTAGATGCCATGTAGCCTCTCGAAGATAGGTATGGACGTCATCATACCGATCCGTAAGACTCCACTAGACACTTGCTCATGACTCGTAGAATATATGAACCTAGAGCTCTGATACTAACTTGTCACGACCCAAAAATCCACTTAGTCGTGATGGCACCTAACCCAACCCTCTAGGTAAACCAAGCAATAGTCAACCCAACTTTAATGAAAATAATGATAATTTAATAAATGAAATAACTCAATTTCTATACAATCACTCCAGGATTGGTAGTACAAGTCATGAGCCACAAAGACTTTAGATTTACAAAGCTGATATGAAATAATTACAACATCTCTTTGAAATATACATAAATAGAACTCAAATCTAAAACTACCAAGAACAAGTGGTAGCCATGTCCGGACAATGGTTACATCTTCAATGTCAGTTCCCGCCATGTGTAGCAACATTAGCTCCAAGAGTGCAGAAGTGTAATATGAGTACAACCGACCCCATGTACTCAACAAGTATCATAACTAACCTCGGCGAGACATTAGAAGCAAGGATTATAAACGATACTCGCTAATCACCTGTATAGCTCATTATTCCAATAAGTACAGAACAGTAATATGGTCAAATCATGAAATCACAGATAAAACCACCTTGGTGCACATAATTTTCTCAACGTACCCTGCTCAGTCAACAATCCAGCATATAAGGAAAATATGCAAATAAATCAGGTAAGCAGTCAAGGGAATGAAAAGTAAATATGTAATGCAATAACCAAATATCAATCCATAGCGGCGCGCAATCCAATCCAAACAGAAATCACAATATGACTTTAAGGCCCACATCAGAATCTCAATAACTGAATCAAATCACTGTCCTCCCAAGGCCTACATCAACCAGAAACCCATCGGTTTCTCACAATCCGCGCGTACACCACCAAGAAGGAACATGAGAGGGTGACCCTAGGGGGATGGATCCACATCTACACGCTGCATGGATAACTCACGTGTTGCACGGACAATTCACATGCTAATAATATCAACCGCACAGACAACTCATGTGTTGCATGGACAACTCACGTGCTAATAATATCAACCACACAAACAACTCATGTGTTGCATGGATAACTCATGTGCCAATATCACAAGCTGCCTGTCGTGGTCATAGACTCAATATCACAATCTGCCCGCCGTGGTCACAAGCACAATATCACAATCCGCCCGCCGTGGTCACATGTATAATATCACAATCCGCCCGCCGTGGTCGCAGGCTACCAGTCCAAACCATAACACACAAAAGCAAATATCCAAGAATACATGTACACGATCAATGAACATCACACTTCATACTTCTGGACTGGTATAACTGACATGCTAAGGTGTAGGTATGTGTATAGTGTGCTATTGTCACGACCCCAATTTTCCACCTTAGGATGTCGTGATGGTACCTAGTCTCTAAGACTAGGTGAGCTTAACAAAAATAACAAAACTGGGATAATAAAATAAAACCGATAAGCTCATATTAACTCCAAAATAGAACATCAACAACATAATTCCCAAAACCGGTTGAACTGAGTCATAAGCTCGATAGAATGCTCTAAAATCACTAATACAACACTGACTGATAAAAGGATTAACAGTAACGAGATGATAACAGAAGGTGACTCCAAGACATGCGGACGTCTGACAGGTATACCTTGAAGTCTCCGGAAATAGCTAAATGATCACTAACGTCCGACACGAGTAGATGTACCTAGATCTGCGCAAAAATGTACAGAAGCGTCATATGAGTACACCACTAAGGTACCCAGTAAGTATCAAGTCTAACCTCGGTAGAGTAGTGACGAGGCCAAGTCAAGACACCTACTAGGACAAGATAAACTGAACAGAGTATAATAAAGACCAATAACGGAGAGCGAGGAAAATGAATGATAACAAAACAGTATAATAACGTAGGCTAACAACAATATTTATGGCAAGAAAGGCAACGGAAAGTGAACACATAATGAGAACAACAAGTAACAAAATACGGGCTAATATAAGTAGGAAAGTGAAGAAAACAACAAGAACTGTTCAACCAACAAGCCTCTTAAAACATGGAATGTACAACAATAATCTCAACTGAGGTACCGCCTCGTATTCACATTTCACAACTCAAATCACAATCCTTCCTTATATCACCGCGTGAGTTTAGTTTTGAAAAATTATTTTTCTCAAAATAGCTACACGCGTTTAGCCCCTTATCTCACTGTGTGGCTTCAAGTAATTCCCTTGCTAGCAACACGTGTATAAATCCCACCTTATCACACCACATCCGTATCAACCCCTATCCATATACCACCATATGCGTATCAATATCACAACACAAGAACAACTCGCACCACATGTGCCCATATGGCACAACACTTTGCCAAAACCAACAATACCAAAGTTACCACAACATATAGCCCATGGCTCAATCACAATGTGTACAAGAATCTCGATATTATAAACAATGAGAATAATTCAACAAGGAGAGAAATCTCAAAAATCAATAACTTCAACCTCAATGTGATAATAGCTTTCATAGCTTCAACTTCAATGGCAAAATAAAGGTATTCCCACGAAAAGACCACTTCCAATTCAATGGTATAACAAAAGCTTAACAACGAAAAGAGATAGTGTGAAATAGCAGCTACGTCTAAATGCATGAGAATAATTCAACACGAAGAGACATTACGAAATAACAACTTCAATTGAGAATAACTCAACAATTAAGAGACACATGGCAATAAGAGATATAACAGCATCAATTAAGGCATATAAGAGCATGTTTGACAATAAAAGATAAAGCATGTGATAACAACAACAAGTAAAACATGTAAGAGCAATTTAACAATGGAATAAATAACATGATATTACAATTTCCAATTAAATACATGAAAGAGTCTAAGAGTCTAAACCGGTCATATTACCACTTATAAGCCGTGTACACACTCGTCATCTCATGTGCACGTCTTTCACGTGATCAAATAGTGTAATCAAACTCAAATCCTAAGGGGTAGTTCTCCCACACAAATTTAGGCAAGATACTTACCTCAACTAGGCCAAATCAACACTCAAAATAGCTTTTCCCCAAAAATTCACCTCCACACAGCTCAAATCTAACAAAAAACGAGTTAATAACATCGAACAATGCAAGAGAAACTAATTACAATAGATAAAGTTATGATCTTTACACATTTCCCAAGAAGTCAATAAAAGTCAACTCCTAGGCTCACCCGGTCAAAACCCGGGTCCAATGGTATATTCCGACTACCCATAACCTCACGAGTCTATCTATGTGTTTTGTTTCCAAATCCGAGTCCAAATCGGCTCTCAAAACCCAAATTTTTATTTTTCAAAACTTTGACAAAAATCTCCAAATTTCTCTTTTGATTCTCATAAGTTTGATGTTAGATCTAAGATATAATAATAAAATATAGTTAAAAATTGATTAGAATCACATACCCAAAGTTTGTAGATAAAATATCCTCTCCAAATCGCCTCCCACCGAGTCTAGGATTCTAAAATGAGAGAAAATGATGTGAAATCCAGACTCCTAGCCCTTTTGTTCAATTGCAGATGTCGCAATTGCGACACAGACAGACTTCGCAAATGCGAAGTCTATGCTCCTCGCAAATGCGAACTAGTCTACCCAAGCCCACACTTAATAATTGTGAATAAGGTATCGCAATTGTGATACCTGAGCCTCCCATTCCATGTTCGGAATTGCGAGGCTGGTGCTCGCAATTGCGACATCAGAGCACCAGCACACCAGAAATCCTATTTCACTTCAAAACCATTATGAAACGCGTCTAAAACTCATCCGAGCCCTCGGGGCTCTAAACCAAACATCTACACAAGTTAAAAAATATCATACGAACTTGGTCGCATGATCAAAACATAAAAATAATATCTAGAACTACGAATCGGACATCAAAACGCATGAATTTTCAAGAAAAGTTCAAGAACTTCTAGAATTGCAACCAAGCATCTGAATCCTATTAAATCAACTCCAAATGCCAACAAATTTTGCAGACATGTTCTAAATAACATAGCGGACATATTCAAAGTCTCAAAACCAAATTCCGAACCCGATAGCCAAAACGCCAACCTACGGTCAAACTTGAAAAATCTTCTAAACCTCAAATTGCCAACTTTCAGCAAAATAACATAAATCAACCTACAGACCTCCGAATTCGATTCCGGGCATATGACAAAGTCCAAAATTACTATACGAACCTATCAGAGCCATTAAAACACCGCTCCGGGGTCGTTTTCATAAAAGTCAAAGTTTGATCAACACTTTCAACCTAGGCTTCAAAGCCATGAACCAAAGGGTTCAAATCAACCCGAAAACTTCCCAGAACGAAACTAACCAACCCCACAAGTCATAAAACCAAAAATACACATATGTGAAGCATCAAAAGGGGAAACGAGGCACAAAACGATCCGTCGGGTCGTTACAACTATCATAGCTCAAATAAGGAAATTACATCACGAAAGTAGCAATTATCAGGTTCAATCCGGAGATTAACCTCTATGTGGCCTCAACATGACTCAAATAGCTCACAACAGGGGTACAAATATAAGAAGCACCATAGCATGAAGCTTAGCAATCAATTCTAGGCATATCATAGCCTAAACACTACCCCAAGCATAAATAAGTACCCCGGTGCATGCGCATAGGCTCAACCCCGCACATGTGAGCTACCTATAGCACGTAGCTATCACAAATAATCCAAGCAACTAGTGCCTCAATCAAGTATAAGTAAGATACTTACCGCAATCAAGGCAAACCAATACTCTAGAAGCGCCATCCTGCGCGAATCGACCTTCGAACGGCTCGACATTAGCCAAAAGCAACTCAAAAACATCAAATAATACCGTAGTAAATAAACCCAAACGATAAAGGTCGAATCTTTAATCAAATATTCAAAGTCAATAGAAAAGTCAACCCAGGCCCGCACCCCGGAACCCTACAAAACTCAAAAATTCCGAGAACCCATTCGAATACGAGTCCAACCATGCTAATTTTATCAAATTTCATTTCCGAATCGATGTTCAAAATCCAATTATTCACTTTAGAAAAGTTTTGACAAAAAAACCCAATTTCTCTTTTAGATTCATAAATCAAATGCCAAAATCAAAGATGGAATCATGTAAAATAATCAAAACTGAGCCAAAAATACTTACCCCAATCCAAATCATAAAAATCCCCTCAAGATTGCCCAGATCCGAACTCTATAACTCAAACTGTGATAAAATAATCAAAACCCTTTGAAATAAAGTACTTTATAACACTGCCCAGGTATATGCATCGTGATCGCAATATAAGCCTCGCGATCGCGTAGAAGAAAAATCACAGTGCCCCTGAATAAGCCTTCGCATTCGCGGCAAGTCCCTCACGAACATGATGAACAATGCCCACCCAACATTGTGATCGCGACATCTAGATGTGACTGCAAAGAACTAATCCCCCAAACACCGCAAACGCGACTCTGCTCTGCGAACGCGACGCGCTAGCCAGTAAACCTCAGCGAACACGACGCCCATATCGAGAACGCGTAGAGTAAAAACACCAAGCTCCCACATACACATCGCGATCGCGTTCAAACCTTCGCGATTGCAAAGAACACCTGGAGCATCAGAAAACCGGCAACTCCTTCAACCTCCGAAATGGTTCGAAATCAATCCGAAACATACCCGAGCCCTTCGGGACCCCGTACGAACATACCAATAAGTCCCAAAACATAACACGGACCTACTCGAGACCTCAAATCACACATAATAACATCAAAACCATGAATCACACCTCAATTCAAACTTAATGAACTGTTTCAAATTTCCAAATTTCAAACTTACGTCGAACACGTCTAAACAACTCAGAACCACCTCAAATTTTGCACACAAGTTCCAAATAACACAATGAACTTATTCCAACTTCGAGAAAAATAATTTGAACCCGATAACATTGAAGTAAACTCTCGGTCAAACCTATAAACTTTTCAAACCTTCAAAATGCCAACTTTTGCCAATTTAAGCCAAAACCTTCTAGAAATATCTAAATGCAAATTCGGGCATACGTCCAAATTTAAAATCACCATACGGACCTAACGGAACCATAAAAACTCAAATCCGAGGTCAAATAAACTAAATTTAAACTTCATCAACTCTTCCAACTTAAAGCTTCCTAGTTGAGAATTATTCTTTCAGATCAATCCCGAACCACTCGAAAACCAAAACCGACGATACTCGCAAGTCATAATACATCAAATGAAGCTACTCTAGATCCCAAACCACCAAACTGAAATAACTGGCCAGGTCGTTACAAAGACGAAATGAAAAAAAAATTCAAAGCAAAATAGTAAATATTAAATAAAATATTTAAATTTATCTTATAGGAAATAAAATTAAATTTCAAACTCAAAATTTAAAATTTATGTTAAAATAAAAGAAAAGGAAAATTTAATTGCTTATTGAATATAATAGAAAAAATAATAGTTATTTTAAATGTCAGTAAATTTTATGACTTAATAGTAAAGAACGCATTAAAATTCACAATTTAGTATTGGATATTGACATTGTTTCAATTTTAGGTGAAATTCCAAATGAGAATAATCAATTGATACATCGTATAAAAATTATAACAAAGTGGGAAATAGAGATAATGTGTAAATATTTATAATTTGAATTAGTTTAAAATTAAATAAAGTAAATAAACAACACTTAATAATAATATTAACAAATTTATACAATTAAAGATGAACAATGAAATAAAAGCTTTAGAAAGAGTAAGAAAATATATATCTATGTTATAGAAAAAAGAGAGTAATTGAAAAAAATATTAAGTCAAGTGACATAATAGCAAATGAAATAATACTAAGTATAGTAGATTATGTAATAAAGAAAAATGAGGAATTGAAAAGTTATTCGATGACTATATTATTATTATTTTTTTTCCATAAGATTCTTTTATTGGGTGGAACAATATAGGGAGAGGAAGAAGGATTTACATATGGTATTTATTGACCTAGAAAAAGCGTATGACAAAGTCCCGAGTGAAGTCCTTTGGAGCTGTTTGGAGGCTAGCAGTGTTCCTCTTACTTATACTAGGATAATTCAGGACATGTATGAGGGAGCTAAGAACCCCGTGAGGACTGTGGCAGGGGGCTCGGAACACTTTCCAGTTCTAATGGGGTTACACCAGAGATCGGCTCTTAGCCCGTTTTTATTTATTTTAACGATAGACGTACTTATGTGTCACATTCAAGGGGAAGTGCCTTGGTGCATTTTATTTGCAGACGATATTGTCCTGATTGACGAGACATGAGGCGATGTTAATGCGAGGCTAGAAGTTTGGAGGCAAACTCTGGAGTCAAAAGGTTTCAAGTTGAGTAGGACCAAATCAGAGTAATTGGAGTACAAGTTTGGTGATGGGAATCGTGATACAGACGTGGTAGTGTCGCTTGACAACCAAGTTCTCCCCGAGAAACTAAGTTTCAAATACCTAGGATCAGTAATCCAAGAGGATGGGGAGTTGACGATGATATCATACATTGTATTAGAGCGGGATGAATGAAATGGAGGCTCGCATATGGCATTTTGTGTGATATGAATGTGCCGCATATACTTACAGATAAGTTTTACAAAGTGGTGGTTAGACGGACTATGTTATACGGGGCAGAGTATTGGTCAGTTAAGAACTCTCATATCCAAAAGATGAAAGTAGCCGAGATGAGGATGTTGAGGTAGATGTGCGGGTATTTCAGGAGAGATAAGATTAGGAATAAAGTTATTCGGGACAAAGTGGGAGTGGCCCCCGTGGAGGACAAGATGTGTGAAGTGAGGTTAAGATGGTACGGGCATGTGAAGAGGAGAGGCGCTGATGCCCCGTGAGGAGTTATGAGAGATTGACTATGGCGAGCATGAGGAGAGGTAGAGGTAGGCCTAAGAAGTATTGGGGTGAGGTGATTAGGCAGGATATGACAAAACTTTAGCTTAGTGAGGACATGGCCCTAGATAGGAGGGTGTGGAGGTCGAGAATTATAGTAGAAGGTTAGGGGGTAGCTGGGTGTATTCCTTTGTCATCTTAGTGGCTGTAGCATTAGTCTTGTAGTCTTTTTTTTTTTCCTTTTCGTAGAGTTGTTTTCTTACCTGTTATTTCTTTTGCTTCAATTATTTTACTATATCACAGTTGTTTATATATCAATGTGGATACTGCTTATTGCTACTGCTCCTTTCATTTTGTCCTCGAGCCAAGGGTCTTTAGAAACAAACTCTCTACCCTCTACGAGGTATGGGTAAGGTCTGCATACACACTACCCTGTGTATATTGTTGTTGTTGTCTTTTATTGGGTATTTCATTGAGTAACAAGAAGAGAATTAGAAATTTAATTCGAGCAAGAACATGATTAACACTATACTTGCTTAACGGGCCGGGTTGACCCGTTTTCGGACCGGCCTAGACCGGTTGTAACCTGGACCGGCCCATACCGGTAGTTAGGGGGCAGGTGGGCTGGATTAGGGGGTGATCCGTTTAAAAAAAATCCAGTTAACCGGACCGGTCAAACCCGGTCAACAAAAAATACTATTAAATCGATTAACCGGCCCGGACCGGTTCAACGGCTATAAATCTGATTTTTTTTTTAAAGTGATATGACCGTTGGCAACAATCAACTTCAATTTGGCCGTTGCCCAACGGGTTGATTGCAAAAATAGCCCTTTTTGGGGCAAATTTTTTTAAAAATAATACTTTTAGTAATTACTAATTTAGCCCTTTGAAAAATTATAAATACACCCCCTCTCTTCTTCATTTCTTCACTCATCTCTCATTT
This sequence comes from Nicotiana tomentosiformis, assembly GCF_000390325.3. NCBI lineage: Eukaryota > Viridiplantae > Streptophyta > Magnoliopsida > Solanales > Solanaceae > Nicotiana > Nicotiana tomentosiformis. Next base: position 23,926,262 of record NC_090821.1, on the reverse strand, counting down.
CTCAAACTCATATTCTCAATTATCATTCTCTCATTCTTCACCTAAAGTGCAATAAACTATTTGGCTCTCGTTTTTTTTGGAATTTAATTTATCGTATTATTTATTAGTTGAAGTTTGAACAACTGAACTTCAAACTTTGAACATTTGACGTTTCTTCATGGTAACATTGGAGTTGCAAAATCATCAAGTGTTCAATTTATTTCCGAATTCGATGCACTCCCTCCAACTCTTTCTCTTATTTACTATTTTATTTGCATATTTAATTTTTACTAGTAGTTAAATATTTACAATATGTTTAATGCTGCAAAAAGAGTTTGTAATAAGGTTTCTAATCGGGGTAATCAGAGAAATAGAAAAAGAGGTGCTACTTCAACATCTGGTTGTAGTTTAAATGACTCTACACATGTTTCTGAAATATTATCTGATAATAATATAGATTATGAACAATTACAGGAAGATTTCGGTATAAAAGATAATGAATTAGAAATTGAAGATGAGACACCACTTACACCTAGTGGTGTTGGAGTTGGTAGCAGGGGTGGTGGTCGTGGTGCTAGTAGTAGACCACCTGTGGCCCCGACTACTAATCGGAGAAAATGAAGTAAGGTTTGAAATTTTTTTGACGAAATAGAGAATACTGATAGAGTTAGATGCAGACTTTGTAAAGATGATTTTAAACATAAGACTGGAGGACAATTAGGGGGGGACTGGGACACTTAGTAGACATATGAGAATTACTCATCCTATAGAATGAGGCTCTAATTTAGATGAAAATCAAGGAACTCTAAACCCTAGTACTGGAGGACTTATGAAATATGATAAAATGAAGGATCGTGAGGAGTTAGCAAAAATGATTGCTTTGGGTTGTCTGCCTTTTTGTTTTGCTTCTTCATCATATCTTATTCTGTATATTCAAAGAGTTTATAATCCTTTATTTAAAGGTATCCCTAGAAGTACTTGTAGATATGATATCTTTAGACTTCATGGACAATATCAAACATACATACGTTATTTGTTTGACCACCTTCCTTGTAGAGTTTCTCTAACTTCTGATATTGGCCATGCTATTAATGAAAATGATTATTTGACAATTACATGTCATTGGATAGATAATAATTATTGTATGCAAAAATATATTATCGCTTTTAAATATGATGAAGATCAAAGTCATACTGCTATGTTTATAAGTACTACTATTTGCGAAGTTGTTGAATTTTATAATTGTAAGAAAAAAGTATTGTGTATGTCTTTTGATAATGCTTCTAACAATATTGCCGCAATTTCAATATTAAGACTGCATTTGCAACCACCACTTACGAAATTTTTCATGTTAGGTGTGCATGTCATGTTTATAATTTAATTGTTAAAAGTGGCATTGATTTATTTTCAACTGAGATTACTCATGTTAGAAGAGCAGTTGGTGTTATTCAAGAAAATAATAGACAATCTAGAATTAGGGAATTTAAGAATAAGTGTACCGAGCATAACCTTAACCCCAGATTCATGCTAGACGAAATTGTTACTAGATGGAATTATACATACTTGTTTTTAAAATGTTGCTACAAATATAGATTGCCAATAACTGAAGTTGCTAATGCGCATTGTACTGATCCAAACCGTATGTTAACAACTACTACTTGGGAGGCCATTAATGATGTTGTTAAATTTTTATATAAATTTTATACAACTACTGTTGAGTTTCCTTGAGCATATTACCATACTGTTACTATGGTTTTAGTACATATAACTGAAATTTCTTTTCTACTATCTGAATTTAAGAAGAAAGAAAAATATAAGGATGCTGTTGAAAAAATGCAAGCAAAATTCAAAAAATATTTCTTTCCAATTCCTCCGATTTACTTAATTGGTGCTGTTTTAAATACTTCTATTAAGATGTCTGATTGTCACCAATTAATCAATGCTTTATATACTTATATGGAGATTGGACCAACTGAAACCCCAGATATATATTGTTGTATGAACAAGATAAATGATTATTTACAATAATTATATAATTATTATGCACATATAGTTGATGATGTTGCTCTTAATGTAGGCAATGTTAATCCACTATGCATTGTACCACTTCTACTATTATGGATGATGATGAATGCCTTGATGGTTTTAATATTTGGTCTACATTTCCTACCACTCAAACCAGTAGCAGGAAAATTGATGAACTTCAATTCTACTTGCAAAAGCAAAAAGAGCCTCGCACAAAGGAATTTTCACCGTTGGGATGGTGGCATGAGAATGAAAAATAATTTTCTGTTCTTTCCGCTATGGCTCGGGACGTGCTGAATGTGCCAATTTCAACTGTTGCATAAGAGAGTGCATTTAGTCAAGCAAGACAACAACTTAGAGACACCCGTCACTCATTAGGAAGCAATGCTTTGGAAGTTTTAGTATGTTTCAGAGATTGAATTAGATCGTAACGAATAAATCAGGGACGTGAAGATTTTGATAGACCATCTTACTAACACATGGTAACCCATCTGAATTTAACACTCCAGAAGATGGCCAAGAAGTTCATATCGATTATGAAGAACTTACTAAGGCAATGCAAAACCTTTGAATTTACTTTTTTTTCATTAATTTACTTGTTGTTAAATGTAAACTTCAATTTGTAAGTTTGAAATTAAAAAAACGCTTGCAAATTATAAGTGTAATTTTTTTTCCATCTTCATTGTATTCTATTATCTTAAATTCTTAATGAAATATTCAAAATTTCAAATATAAAGATTTTAAAACCTTTGCATCCTTTTATTCAAATACTCTTTTTGTAAGATTATTTTTTTGTTTTATATTTTTACTTTATATTAATATAAATTACGATAGCTATACAAAATGTAAAAAATAAAATAAAAAAATATCATTAACCCGGCCCAGCCTGGCCCCTTGGACCCATAACCGTTCCGGTTCATTTTTTACCCGGATATACCCGGACCGTTAAGCCCGGTATGAAAAAATCAGAAATCAACCGGTCATCTTTTTTTTCAACCCGGACCGGCCCGACCCACCCGTTAAACACCTTTAATTAGCGCTCTTTAATATTCTCCGCACATAATGGGGGTTTTGATATAGTAGTTACTTACTAAAAACTTTGTTTTAATAATATTGATAGTATTTATAAAATTGTGTACTAGGCAAACTAGTTAGAACGAAAAAGCTAAACAAAATACATCTAACATCTCGATTTCACCTTCGCGGCTTCGCTTAACGTCCTTTTCCTCCGGTCTCGCCGACTTGCCTCCGGCCTCGCCGACTTGCCGGCGGGCCTTTTACCGGCTGAATCTTTCATATCTTCTCTTCATTTTTCTTCATCTTCAGCGATCTGACATTCAACTGGAGATTCCGATCTGGCTATAATCGCATCGCATAGTTGACCTCAAATGGGACGGGCATCGTTCACCGCTGCTTTCACGATCGTCTCCTTTGTATTTATACTGATCAACAATTACGATGTCGTTTCGTGTTTGGGCTTTTCGAATAGCAGTCATCGGACTACCATGTTTCTCCCGCTCTTTCCTCCCAAAGACACTTCTTATCGTTCCTCGCCTTCCCGTCGACTCCTCCAGAAAAGCCCGCCGAATGCTCGAATGGCTCTCCACGACGATCTACTCCTCAACGGGTCAGTTGCTTAAATTCACTGCTCTGATAGATCTGTTTTCACTGGACGTATAATCTTTTTTCTCATACAAAATATCTTGGATTTGAAAATGTTTTACTTTGTAAAATCATCTTCTAGATCATTTTCAAGTGTTTCCTTGGACATAAAAGTAGGTGTCGAATGGTACGGTAAAGTATTGTATATTTGGATTTTTATGTCTTAGTTGAAACGAGTGATATGGAGTAAGAGTTTAGAGTTATTGGTAAAGAAAATTGGCTCCTCTACTTATATGGAATGCCAATACATTCCCTAAGAGGAGTTTTTACTTTTTATTCGTCTATTGATTCAAAATTCTTTGATGCAGATATTATACAACCCGTCTTTGGATTGGAACTCCTTCCCAGAGGTTTGCTCTTATAGTGGATACTGGGAGTACTGTTACATATGTGCCGTGCATAACGTGCAAACAATGCGGCAAGCATCAGGTGGGCACATTTTTGAATTTGTTTCTTTTTTACCTTTCAGGATATTAATGATATTACTACTTTGCAGTTGTATGTCTTTTCCCACCGATAGTAGCTCAATACGACATAAAAATTAATACAAGCTTTTTTCATTCGTGTTGCTTCAGAAACTTGAAGATTTTGATGTGGTAGAAAAAGGAGTAAATTCATGAATTGTGTTAGTATAAGGTTCATCGGTTATTTTTATGCAGGAAAGAGATGTTGCTTTTCAAATTAGAACAAGCTTAAGCTCATGTGAGTATTTGATGAACACTTATATCATTCCATAATGTGGACTATAGAACATTTAAACCTCAGATATATTATGCTTCTCTTACATTTGAATAATAAAAACGCAAAAAGAAATAATATTAGCTTGGATCTTGCTATTTTGTTGTTGGAAGTGCTGGTCAATTAGCAAGGAATTTGGTTTGCATTTTTGTGGTTTTTTCCTTTTTGTGTTAAAAAACGCATTGTTGCACCTTTTATTAGATGGATTTCTAGTTAAAAAACATGTAGTGTAATTACATTGTTGGTAAGGTAGCAGATGTATTAAGAAGGCACCACCAGTTACAAGGGTGAACAAAAAGGACTAGGGAACTAAGGCTAGCACTATATAACTGTGAACAAAAAGGACTAGCACTATATAACTGTGAACTTAGACAAAAATATCAGCAAACATAATGATGTGAGTGGAGTTTCTATTTCAGCCACAAAAAAAGAGTAGACTAAAGATGTTTCCTATACTAGACTTACTGAAAATAAGAAAAATAACAATGTTTCTTATATTGGTGAAAATTCAATTAATAATCCTTTTAATGATCTTTTGTTTCTCTCCTTAAGCATACACAAAATAGAGAAAAGGGTGTCAGTTTCCATAAATCTTGCCCTCTGCCTTATGACCCACCTTAGCAAAAGTTACATAATCGAAGTTGGCATGGCCCAGTTAAGAGTTAGAACACAATGACAACAATATGACATCTGTCGTCCATTCTGCACTCAAGAAAGAGAAGATCATTGCTATCCCTTCTTCTCAAAATCTCTCCAGTGAGAATAGCTCCCAAGTGGGTCCCTGAGTGTTGATTGCTGTCCTTTTAGGTCGGTGCCTTAACACACCATATTTATGTCTGGGAAAACCACGGTTCTATCTTTATCTAGGCATTTTAAATGCATCTCATTAACAAGAATATATATCACATATTCCTCAATCCTAAACTAGTTAAAGTTGGCTATATCAGTGTTGTCAAAGGCGAAAAGCGTTAAAAAGCGGTCCAAGTCTATCGGGGCTTTAAGCGAAAAGTGCAATTTAAGTGTGGGCTTTAGTTAAAAAAGGCGCAAGGAAGAAAAAATAAGAATATATATGTAATGCAAGAAATAAGTAATAATTTCATTCATAATGATTTCCTTAACAAATAATATATTCTTTTGCCAATCATATTTATTGGTTTGTATTGCTCTATTCAAGATAGAACTTTTGGGCAATGAGGCCCACGGCTTAGTGCTTTGCCTACATTGGAGCGCAACCTAAGCCAGGCGAAGTGCATACCTTGAGCTTTTTTGAGCTTCAGGGCTTAAGCGCGCCTCAAATGAGCCTTTGATAACATTGGGCTATATCAATATTTTGTATACATTCTGCTCTATTTTAGACCATACCACTTCAGTACTAAGTAATTCGTCTTCTAGGGAAAACTAGGGATTCTCTAAACATCACACTTATCCCTGTATTGACAATATCTTTGCAAAGTCTAACCCGTCCCAAGCTTAGCTGACCCACCTTGTTTGGGCCTGAGGCATTGTTGTTGTTGTTGTTGTTGTTGTTGTATAACTGGTCCTAAGCTTGGATTGAGAAAGACGGTTGTGGTAGATCGACGTCCAATATTAAAAAAGCTTACTATGATAAGTAATTTGAATTATCATAAAGGGAAGGAAAAATGGAAGGATTAAACAGTCTGCAGGTAAAGTCAGGAAAAATATCAGTTTCTAAGCTTGTACTTTTGAAACAAAAATAATTTTTCTAACACTCTCATCGTTGCTGAGCTATAGAAGTCATTGCAAGGATGATTTTTCTAACACTCTCATGAGGTTTTGCATGAGGCGTATTGCTTATTTGACCTTTAATCATACAAAAAACCAATTACTTCTCTTGATAACTTTGTAGCCTATAAGATTACACACTGGAGGCCTATATTGTTGAAAAAAGTTTTTAAATTTACCACTTAAATTCTATTGCATTTTGATTTCTATCATTTTCGTAAGTCTCTGAATGTTGTCTTATTTAGGATCCTAGATTTCAGCCAGAAATGTCAAGCACATATCAACCTGTAAAATGTAATATTGACTGTACATGTGACAATGAGAGGGAGCAATGCATTTACGAAAGACAGTATGCTGAGATGAGTTCTAGTAGCGGGGTGCTTGGAGAGGACATTGTGTCCTTTGGAAACCAAAGTGAGCTTGCACCCCAGCGAGCTGTTTTTGGATGTGAAAATAGGGAAACTGGTGATCTTTACAGCCAACACGCTGATGGTATAATGGGCTTGGGTCGTGGGGATCTCAGTATAGTGGATCAGCTTGTTGAGAAACATGTAATTAGTGATTCCTTCTCTTTGTGTTATGGAGGGATGGACTTCGGTGGCGGTGCAATGGTTCTTGGTGGAATAAAACCCCCTGAAGACATGGTCTTTACCAATTCGGATCCTGTACGCAGGTAAATATTGGAAATAATTGCTTTAAAGACACAGGAATGTTAGGTGTCTCCTAACAAATGCACTTGATAAACTTACGCATTTACTCTAGTCTCGGATGGCAACAGTCCATATTACAATATTGAGCTGAAGGAGATACATGTTGCTGGGAAGGCACTGAATCTGAATCCACTGGTTTTTGATGGAAATCATGGGACTGTGCTTGATAGTGGTACCACATATGCTTACCTTCCAGAAGCAGCATTTGCAGCCTTCAAGAATGCAGTAAGATTAATTTCCTCTTAATTTCTTGCTATCATTTCTGTCATCTTTGTCTTGCATTCTGCCTGTGAAGAGTAGTGGAAAGTAGCACGCTTGTGACGAGCAGAATATCCTGGGAAATAAAATCTGGGAAAATTGAGCTTCATTTTTATTACTCCATCGATTTCAATTTGTTTAAACCTTTCAGAGTATGAGCATCAAATTGACTAATTTTCAGTGTGAATTCGGACATAGATTATTTAAGTTTTTTGAAATAAAATTTACATATTTAAAAGCTACATAAAAAGCACTATAAGTCACAATAGTTAACTTTTCAAAATATTTAAGAACTATTTGCAAAACACATGGTCAAAGAAAACCTTGTTTGACCCCCAAATAGTAATAGGTTCATTCTTCAGAAACGGAGGGAGTATGTGTCAGTGTTAATGCCCTTTTGATTGCAGAAGTCCTCCTTTTATTTCTTTTGGCTGTTATCTAAGTACTATTTAGGCTATTGATTGGTGGAACAAATTACCACATGCTAGTGGGACAAGAACCAACTTGAATACTCCTGTACTTTGTGGGACTTGGACCTAAAACCTCTTAATCACACTTAATTACTCGAATAAGGCTTCAATACCTACTACACAAGTTTGAAGGGAAAAAAGGAATATGTCATCCTACAACTCCACCACTTAAACCATTTTACATAAGGTGCAACATCTTAATGGACTACTCATTTTACATTGCTTGACACTGATTATACTTGGCGTTGATTATAGTTGGGTTACTTACATAATAATAGGTATCTACTTCCCGATGTGGGACACTATACATGACTAACTACTTAACACTCCCCCTCAAGTCGGTGCATATAAATCATATGTACCGAGCTTGTTACAGATGTAACTAATACGAGAACTAGTAAGAGACTTAGTGAAAATATCTGCTAGCTGATCATTCGACTTCACAAACTTTGTAACAATATCTCCTGAGAGTATCTTTTCTTTGACAAAGTGACAGTCGATCTCAATGTGTTTAGTCCTCTCATGGAACACCGGATTTGACGCAATATGAAGAGCAACTTGATTATCACACACCAGTTCCATCTTGCTGATTTCTCCGAACTTCAACTCCTTGAGCAACTGTTTGACCCAAACTAGCTCACACGTTGCCATAGCCATGGCCCGATATTCGGCTTCGACGCTAGATCGAGCAACTACATTCTGTTTCTTGCTCTTCCAAGAGACCAAATTACCTCTTACTAGAACACAATATCCAGACGTAGAACGTCTATCAGAAGGTGATCCTGCCCAATCAACATCTGTGTACCCAACAATCTGCTCGTGGCCTCGATCCTCGAATAGTAATCCTTTGCCTGGAGCTGACTTTATATACCGAAGGATGCGAACAACTGCATCCCAGTGACTATCACAGGGAGAATCCATAAACTGACTTACAACACTCATCGAAAAAGAAATGTCAGGTCTAGTCACTGTGAGGTAATTCAATTTGCCAACCAACCTCCTATATCTCGTAGGATCTCTAAGAGGTTCCCCCTGTCCAGACAGAAGCTTAGCATTCAGATCCATAGGAGTGTCAACAGGTCTGCAGCCCATCATTCCAGTCTCCTCAAGAATGTCTAAGGCATACTTCCGTTGTGAAATAACAATACCTGAGCTAGACTGAGCAACCTCAATACTTAGAAAATACTTCAATCTGCCCAGATCCTTAGTCTGGAATTGCTGAAAGAGATACTGCTTCAGATTTTAGTAATACCATCCTGATCATTGCCAGTAATAACAATATCATCAACATAAACCACCAGATAAATACACAGATTAGGAGCAGAATGCCGATAAAACACGGAGTGATCAGCTTCACTACGAGTCATGCCGAACTCCTGAATAGCTGTGCTGAACTTACCAAACCAAGCTCGAGGGGACTGTTTCAAACCATATAATGACCGGCGCAGCCGGCATACAAGACTACTAGACTCCCCCTGAGCAACAAAACCAGGTGGTTGCTTCATATAAACTTCTTCCTCAAGATCACCGTGGAGAAAAATATTCTTAATGTTTAACTGATAAAGAGGCCAATGACGTACAACAACCATGGATAAAAAGAGATGAACATATGCTACTTTAGCCACGGGAGAGAAAGTGTCACTATAATCAAGCCCAAAAATCTGAGTGTATCCTTTTGCAACAAGACGAGCCTTAAGCCGATCAACCTGGCCATCTGGGCCGACTTTGACTGCATAAACCCAACGACAACCAACAATAGACTTACCTGAAGGAAGAGGAACAAGCTCCCAAGTGCCACTCGCATGTAAAACAGACATCTCGTCAATCATAGCTTGTCGCCATCCTTGATGAGATAGTGCCTCACCTGTAGACTTAGGGATAGAAACAGTGAACAAAAATGATATAAAAGCATAATGACGTGATGACAGACGATGATAACTTAAACCGACATAATGGGGATTATGATTAAGTGTGGATCGTACACCTTTGCGGAGTGCAATTGGTTGACTAAGAGGAGACAAGTCCGCAGTAGGTGCAAAATCTGATGCAGGACGTGAATCACCTGGGCTTGATGCTGGACGTGGACGATGATGATAAGTCAGGAGTGGTGGAGCTGCAGAAGGTTGAACTGGACTAGGTGGTGGAACTGGAGCTATATGTGGTGGAACTGGAGCTATAGGTGGTGGAGCTGCAACTAGAGTTGTACGTGGTGGAGCTGGAGTTGTAGCGGAAGATGAATGGGAGATAGTGACTGAATCTCCAAAAGATAAAACTGGTAGCACCTCAGAAATATCTAAGTGATTACATGAACCTGTGAAGTATGATTGGGTTTTAAAGAAGGTAACATCAGCGGACATAAGGTACCGCTGGAGGTCAGGAGAATAGCATCAATACCCTTTTTGCGTTCTCCAGTAACCCAGAAATACGCACTTAAGAGCACGAGGAGCTAACTTATCTTTTCCTGAAGTAAGGTTATGAACAAAACACGTACTTCCAAAGACACGAGGTGGAAGAGAGAACAAAGGTAAGTGGGGAAACATGACAGAGAATAGAACTTGATTCTGGATAGCTGAGGATGGCATACGATCAATAAGATAGCAAGGTGTAAGAACTGCATCCCCCAAAAATGCAACGGAACATAAGATTGTATGAGTACGGTACGAGCAATTTCAATAAGATGTCTATTCTTTCTTTCAGCTACCCCATTTTGTTGAGATGTGTACGGACAAAATATTTGATGAATAATCCTATGAGAGTTCATAAACTGCTGAAATGGGGAAGATAAATACTGGAAGGTTTGGAAAATAGAAAACAACTCAAATCGCTTTTTCATCAAAAATATCCTAGTACACCTGGAATAATCATCAATGAAACTGACAAAGTAGCGGAATCCCAAGGTAGAACTGACCCGACTAGGACCCCAAACATCTGAATGGACTAAAGTAAAAGGTGACTACTTGATTATCAAGACGCCGAGGGAAATAGGAGCGGGTATGCTTACCGAGCTGACATGACTCACACTCTAGAGTGGACAAGTGAGATAAACCAGGTACCATTTTCTGAAGTTTTGACAAACTGAGATGTTCCAACCGTTTATATAATAAATCTGGTGAATCGGTAACAGGACAAGTTGTTGAAGGAAGACAAGATGTGAGTCCATGTGATTTTGTAAGGATAAGGTAATAAAGTCCATCTGATTCACGCCCGGTACCAATGATCCGCTCTGTACTGCGTTCCTGTATAAAAACAAGGTCATCAAGAAATAAAACAGAGCATTTAAGTGATTTGGCTAAGCGACTAACGGCTATGAGATTAAAAGGACTACCAGGAACATAAAGACCTGAATCTAAAGGTAAGGAAGGAAGTGTACTTGCTTGACCTATTCCAGTTGTCATGGTTTTAGACCCGTTGGCCATTGTGACTGTTGGGAGAGATTGGAAACATGAAATAGTAGTGAAAAGAGATTTCTTACCAGAAATATGATCAGATGCACCTGAATCAATGACCCAAGACTCAGAGGTTGAAGATTGGGAGACACAAGTCACGCTACTATCTGTTTGAACAACAGAAGCTATCCCTGAAGATGTCTGTTTACATGCTTTGTACTGAAGGAACTCAATATAATTCGGTAAAGAAACCATCTGGATTGGATTCAATGAATTAGATCCAACGGATTGTGAGTGAAAGGCTTCTGATACGAATGCCATTATAATGTTGCGCCCGAAAAAGCAGAACTTTTCTGGAAATTACTGTTTACGTCGGAAAAATATAATGGTTGGATTTTGATTTAAACTTGAATGAAAAGACTCGGAATAACCTCCTGAATAATCTGTCTAAAAGAAGTTTCGTCGGAAAGATCACTGTAGCCGCCGGAAAGTCAGTGTAGTTGCCGGAAAATCTCAAAGTGATCGGAACAAGTAGACTCGGAATTACTAGGCGATCCGACTGTTCAACTGGAACTTTTTCAAAATCTGGCTGGAACAGGGCTCGCGCCGGCGCGTGGGTCAGATCTCGCCAGAAATGTTTTTTCCTTTTCCGGCGCGTGAGGGCGCGTGGATGTGTGTTTTCCGGTGGGGTTGTGGGGTTTGGTCGCCGGAGCCTGAGGAGTTTTGTGGTGGTGTTGGTTTTTACACAGCACCAACAGAAAGTGATTTGCTTACAGACAGTCTTCTAAGTCGCCGGAAAATTGCACGGCGAAGAGGTCTTTCTTCCCAGAAGTCGCTGGAATGATGCACAACGACATGTTTCTCACTAATGCTCTGATACCATGTGAGAATGCACGGGAGAAAATATTATTAATTTACTTAAGTGTTGTACAACGCGCTATTTATATACAGTGATTATATAATAATAGGTATCTACTTCCCGATGTGGGACACTATACATGACTAACTAATTAACAACCACTAATGGTGGTTGATTTTCTTGTCAATTATTGAATTTAGCTAAGTACCACGCGATATTCTCCAGGAATGTTGGAGAGAAATCGGAAAACTTGTTTGATATATACGAACTTCTTTTCTCTAAATTAGAAGATATATATGAACTTTTTATGGAGTTACTGCAAACCTTTGATGTTTGTAGTTTATTCACTTCTATTCCTTTGCATTAAAATATGTGGTTTCTGCAGTAATACAATGTGTTACTAATAACTAGTGGGTAATGGATTTCGTTAAAAATGGTGTAATCAGAAAAAGCTTTTCTCTCTGCAATGAACTTCTGGCAATCTTTTTCTCAGGTTATGAAAGCGGTTCATTCTCTAAAACAGATTGAAGGGCCTGATCCAAATTATAAAGATATATGCTTTTCTGGTGCAGGAAGGTAATATATCACTACAAATGAGTTATTAGATCATTTTGCATTTTTTCCCTTTTAACTTGGCGTTTCTAGAAGTATCAAGTTTCATGTATATTTCAGTGACATTTCACAACTCTCGAAAGCCTTTCCGCCTGTCGACATGGTATTTACAAATGGAAGGAAACTCTCTCTGTCCCCTGAAAATTACTTGTTCCGGGTAGCCATCTTACTTGCTCCTTGTTTGTAACTACCATGAGTGATGAACTTATAACAACCCCCCCCCCCCCCCCCCCGGCCCGCCCCGGTTTTGGTCTCCTGATGATTCCAATTTCTTTTGAATGTTTTTGTATTGACTGACTGATTTCCCCCATTTCGTCACCCGATCTTCTGTGATATGAAGCATTCAAAGGTGCGTGGTGCTTATTGTCTGGGGATTTTTCAGAATGGGAAGGATGCAACAACTCTTCTTGGAGGTATTTCTTTTTAAAAATCTGTTAGCATTATGGAAGGACCAATCTCCAAACTATTCCCGGTTGAACGTGTTGTCACAAGCATGCTTTAACTGCACAGGGATTATTGTCCGCAACACACTAGTCACTTATGATCGTGAGCATGAAACGATCGGTTTCTGGAAAACCAACTGTTCCGAATTATGGGGCAGACTTAATTCATCTCCTCCACCTCCAGCATTGCCCTCTGGCTTGGATAACACAAACTCCACAGGAAGTATGGCCTCTACACTGGTTCCTAGTGGATCTCCTGGGTATAATGCACCTGGTATAGTATACTACCATCTTTAACCATCCTTTAAGATGCCCGTCGATCGTAGCTTTTGTTTTTCTACTAGGGAGTTCTTGTTAATTTTTCTAAAAATTAATCCATTTGAAGCCTTATTACTTTTCCCCTCCATTTTAATCCATTTGAAGCCTTATTACTTTTCCCCTCCATTTTAATCCATTTTGGTGTCTGGTTTGTTTTGTGAAAATGTTGAATCAACTTTTGAATCACAACATTTTGATTGTAGCTCTATTGCTGCTGTACATGTTAGCTCTGTAATTTTCTTTCATTGACCAATGTTAGCATAGATGTTGACATTTGACCATGAGTTTGCCTATTCTTTCACCGAGATAATTGTCTTGTGATCTAGCATCCAACTTACTGAGAACTGTCATGATGTAAACATTATTGAACTGGAAAAGAGCTTTGGTTAAAGCAGGACTTCTTGAGGGGACTAACAATTTCAAGGAATAACAATTGCCACCAATCGGACATGTATCAACCTTTTTGCCAACCATCTAAATTCCCTGGACTAGCTGATATTGACGAATTCCCTTCACTAGGTGATATCTGCACTAGGATCTTGGTCAAATTCTTGATTATTTATGAGACAGGTGTATCTTTTGACTTCTTTTGTAATGTGATGTTCATGAAATGACATGATAGTTTTGTAACAATTAGGCACTCTCTGTTAATTACAGCTTTTCTCTCATGTTAAAGCAAGATTCTAGTGCATATATATTGGCAATTATAGTTTGTTGTTTCCATTGCGTATTAATCATATATCTCAATTTGCAGGGGAAATTATTGTTGGATTCATTACATTTTATATGTCATTGAGTATGAATTACTCGGACTTGAAGCTTCGCATTACAGAGCTTACCCATCTCATTGCCCAAGAGTTGGGCGTTAACATCGCACAGGTATTTTGGTTTTAGAACAATAATTTGGCCAAACCCAAATTTGTCTGATTATGTCTCATCTTAAAGCTGAACGCTTCAGTTTCGTTCGTGTTACTTAACTGCACTTGTGTTTTAACTTTTCCTATGTGATGCTCTACATATTGTGAGATACCTTGCAGGTTCACTTAATGAACTTCTCAACAAAAGGAAATGATTCCCTTGTTAAATGGGCTATCTTTCCAGCAGGATCTGCAAATTATATGTCAAATGCTGCTGCAACGGTGATTCTGAATTCCACAATCTTTGCAGATTATTGCTTGACTTGAACAAGTTTTGTTTATTCCTCATATCTGTTTGCAGGAAATAATACATCGGTTGGCTGAAACTCGAGTTCGTCTTCCTGATACATTTGGGAGTTACAGAATATTTGAATGGGGCTTTGAACACCTGCCAAAAAGGTATACTGGCAATCTCCATTCTTGTATTTTGATTAATTTCACTACTTATCCTGATCCTTGCTGGTCTTTCTGTACTTAACATCCCTTTTCCTAGTTAGTGCGTCCTCCAGGACATAGAGAGTGACTGGTGAAATCTCCTTGTGAAATAGTACAATTTCTTCAAATTGTTGGTTCTAACTAGTATTGCGTGCTCAGAAGATTAGGCATCTACTGGTCATATCTAAATTCCTATCTTTTGTTATCCATGATGAATAAGAAAGAGTGGGAAAGATAAGCGGGCCCATCATTTGGGCTTGGATGAGAGGCATGTTGAGGTTGGCAGTTTGCTTGAGCAGATTGGAAGCTGTTCCATAAGCCCATCAAATATCTTCATTTGTATGTTTATGACCTCACTCTGAATGCTTCTAAAATAGGTATAATATAGTCAATACTCTTACGATGAACATATTATTGTTTGAGCAACTTTTTAATATGTAAAAGAAACCACGTGTTGGGAATTCTCTCTGATTTGGGATAGGATCCCAGACTCTCTCTTCAAAACATGTGGCGGAGAGATTTTTTCCGGATAACCTATCAAGCCTACTTCGGTTCTCATGGAAGACAAGATCTCCCTCTCAGGTTAAAACTCTTTCAAATTAGTTGACTACGGTGATGGGTGGTTTGTTTTAATTGAAAGAGGCAGAAGGTTTTCCGGCAAATTCAAGATAGACGAGGAAAACCTCCGGTGGGTCTGTGATGCTCTCAAGCAAGCATCAAAAGGAACATGGACTTTTATAGACGATGGGGGTGGAAGATGCAAACATGCGTATAAACAGAGTCTATCTAAACTATAACATTTATGGTCGATTCACTCAAAGTGAAGCTTGACACGGAGATAGGAATCCGACAGTTATCATCCCGGAGCCAGATTACAACAGGGGATTAAGAGATATAGCTGCAAAATTTTACATTTTCTGGACAAACTTACAACAAGCTGATTCAAAAGGACCAATATCACATAGACGAGATTATATGCTGATACGGCTATGATTTCTCACTAAACGGAGATGGTGGAGCACCCAACTTCGATAGTTGATAATGTGTTGAAGGAGTCAGCTCAGGGACCGACAACGGTGTTCAACAGTTCCTCTCGAGATTTCTAGTTGGTATATTTGGTGATCTGTTCAACCATACCCCATAACCCCAGGTGATACAAATTTGAACGGGTGGAAGAGAGGTGAAGAGAGGTGCTGGAGTGAATGTCAATCCTCTCTCTCACGCCAATGCTTGTTCGAACTAGCATCGAGACAAGAAGCTGAAGAAACTGGTTCTGGAATGGGAACTTCTTGACATGCATCCTTTTGTTCTTTAAAGCATCTCTTACATAAACTGCAACTTATTTTATTCTTTGATAAAAGGGGGAAATCATTATGCGCACTGCTCACAATTGCTTGTTATTTTAACTGAAAGAAAGATAGTGCTAGAAGGGGCATAATCTTTGCTATCCTGTGCCCACAACTCATTCCACTTTAAAGATAAATTCATGTGATATAAGGTCTTGATTACCGTTGTTTTGTTGCAATGATATAGGACTGGATGGCAGCAAAGTTACTTGATCGTTGTTATAGCATTGTCAGTTGTGTTGATACTTGGATTATCAGCTTTCTTAGGATTGTTGATATGGAGACGGGGGCAAGAATCGCCTCTGCCATATGAACGTGTTGAGACCGTTGTGCGCGAACAAGAACTCCAACCACTAACGTGAAACAAGTCATGCTATCCTGAATGATACATGTCTGAAACGTATGCGGAGACATTTTTGAAGCGGAAGCACTGATATATTTAGCTTACTTACAGGTTGACAGAACTTTTGCCAAAGTAAAAGGAATTATAGCCAGTTACAGATGTCAGTATCAAATCAACATTACACTGGAGAGAAGAGTACAAAAGGTCTGCTCCCTATCCTGTAATGTTACATTCATATGTGAATCAGTGGCGGGCCATATGCACCCAAGGGGTGTCAACCGACACCCCTTTGTCGGAAAATTACACTGTTTAGCTCAATAATTTTTTTAAAAATATGTATATATACTATATAATGACACCCCTTGACTATTTTGTGAGTTTGTTTTTTTATATTTTGACTCCCCTTAATAAAAATCCTGGCTCCGCCGCTGATGTGAATATTGTAAAATATCTTGTAATGAATAGGTTACTGATCTTGATTTCTCTCTCTCTTTCTCTCTCCTGTGTGGTGGTAGGGGGAGGGGGACGCTGAGGTGGAGGTTTTGCCTGTAGGAATGGCAATGGGGCGGGGCGGGGCGGGTTTAAGCTTATGCGGGATGGGGTGGGTTTAGACTTATGCGGGTGCGTGGCGGGTGAAATTTTTTTTAAAAATCTTGATGCGGTTGTGGGGCGATTGCGGGTGAGGTACTTTTGACAAATACCATCGTGAATTTGCTGCTTCCCTTACAAAATTATGGTTCTTCCATTGGCTATCAGTCATATATAATTGACTGTTTTTTAATATTAAAAATGTTATTTGACAAGAAAGACTTAAAAATCTGAAAGATGATTAATAGACTTTCATGAATACAAAATCTTGTTTTTGTTCAGCTGTTCCAAACAAAATACACCAAAATCTTATTTTTTGAATAAAAAAAGCTCAACAATTCACCAAAAATTCTTAGATAGTATAAATCTCGCAGTGGATTGCAGCAATCTTTTGATAATTTTTTAACTAAATTTGTCGCATAGATCAAACTATTGTTTTCTCTTTTTCATAATTTTTTGTATGTAAATAAGAATAGGAAGCTTTAGACATTTGTATAATCATAGAAGAATATTCAAATACTAATCGAAGAAACGGTACAACAAATTTTTAAAAGCTGACCATATACAGAATTTTTTTTACATATTAATACGTTGATTTCTTACTCTTGCCAAGGGAAAATGCCACCTGTACTAATATAATAATAGGGCAAAAATTACTCATTAAAATTGAAAAAAAAAAAGAAAACTTTTGTTATGCGAGGCGGGTTGAATACTGAAAATTTTGTTATGCGGGGCGGGGCGGGTTGAAATTTTTGCGGGTTAAGATTGAATCCGCACCGCAACCGCCACGCCCCGCCCACTGCCATCTCTATTTGCCTGGTTTGGAAGGTTAGTTTTGCTCTTTAATGAAGCTGAGAGTTAGATCCACTTAGTTGGAGTACCATGCGAGTATAAGACCAGTTAATGGACAATCTCTGTTCTTCACTTGCATGCTATTAAACTCAGAGGATACAACAAAACTTACAATTGCATGGAATTAGGGCACTGCTGTCAGCTAAATTTATTATCTAATTCTGTCGCTAATCATCTGTGGTGGCATTTGCATTAGTTCATATCTGTTGGGATTTGCATTTATTGTGGAAATGACATTTTCTACTTTTAGACACTTGTTTATCTTTTTTAGAAGGCAGAAGGATTTTGAATAAGAAAAGAGGAAGAGAAAGCCATTCTCCTCCCCCACGGCCCCACCCGGTCTGGGAGATCTTCTCTCGATAGGGGCATGTAGCATAGAAACCATCCTTCTCCTTGTAGTTTTTTCGTGAAAGATGTGATGGGGCGGAATATGGATACACCAATTTTCTTATACCTCTTGGGTTATTGACTAATCTTCAGAGGATTTAAACATTCTTTTATGGCAGATGTGATTTGGTCAGTAACAAATGGGCAGTCGGGTCGGATATGGACGAGTGAAAAATGGGTAATGTAAAAACGGATAAAATATTCAACCCGTTCCATATTTAATAGGGATAGAAAATGGATTACCGGCAAATAATATGGTTATCCATATTATTCATGGCTTCTTGAATATGATCATTTCTTGAAGAATCCTTAGTCTTTCAAACTTAAGGAACACTTAATTTGAGTTTTTACAAATATAAAGTTAAATCTATTGGTTATCCATTTTTTAAGTGGATAATATGGATCTTATCTATATTTGACCAATTTTTAAAAAGTTCATTATTCAATCCATTTTGCCAGGTCAGACTTGTATACCTAGTCTGTGTTAAGAGAAGTTAACTTGACAGTCAGGGCAAGTTTTAAAGACGTTTAATAGATGTAGCCAACGGCATGATTGTGTTACTTTGTGATTTTTAGCTGGGACTTCTATGCATCTTCATGGAGCAATTTAATCGTGTGATTGTCACAGACTTGAATCAAATTCCCAACCTCGAGTGCAAGGTGCTTATGGGGGAATGGAATGTTAAAATTGGCAGTAGTAAAAAAAGAAGAATTTGAAGTAGCTATATTATATTTAAAAAGTAGCCTACGTTTTGCATTAGCAATTTAGTCCGAGTTCTAGCCTCTAGATATTCAATTCGTTGTAATAAAACCCTCATACCTACCTAGAAGATTGATGTCAGCTCGCAACTTTTTAAGCTGTTTCTGTCATGCATTGTTTAAGCAGTAGCACGTTTTGCATTAGCACTTTCGGTTGCTTCCAATAACCCTAATGTGGGAATTCGAGTTCCTTCCGGCATGCCTGGAAATCAAACAGTGCAAAGAATCGGTAACGTCTCTCCCTTTGTCTCTCCAAGGGAGGAATTCGATTTTAATGAAAATAAAGCAGGTGGTGCAGGTAGTGGATCCAGGAACGACAACAACGCTAACGATCCTTTCAAAACCATGATCATGAGATTCATGAGGGAAATGAATGAACGAATGGACCAAAATGCTAAAGAATTCCATGATCGGATTGATCAGATCCCTAGAGCACCACCGGTGTTAAAAGGACCAGATTCAAAAAAGTATACGCAGTTGCCGTTCAAACCAAGTACGGCCTTGGAATTAATTCCGAAAAGATTCAAGATGCCAAATATCCCGAGGTATGATGGGATTTCACAAGAGCATATCACGACTTATACTACGACTGTAAAGGGAAATGACTTGGCCCCGCACGAGATCAAATCTGTCTTGTTGAAAAAATTTGGCGAAACCCTAACGAAGGGTGCTTTAACTTGGTATTCTATTTTATCTAAGTATTCCATTGATTCTTTTGAAATGCTTGATGATTCTTTCATTAAAGCCCATGTTGGGGCAAAAAAAGTCCAAGCTAGAAAGGCGGATATATTCAGAATCGCTTAAGGAGAATCCGAACTATTGCGAGAGTTCGTGATCCGATTTCAGAAGGAGAGGATGATGTTGTCGGCAGTTTCAGTTGAGTGGGCAGGTGAAGCATTCTCCAATGGTCTCAATCCACTGAGCTCTGATGCTTCCAGGAAGCTGAAGGAAAGTATGTTGGAATTTTAGGCAACCACATGGGCAAATGTCCACAATCGCTATGAATAAAAAATTAGAATATAAGATGATTAACCGAGTTCTTCAGTGTCTTCCAAAGGATGTAATCATGATCAGAATCAGGAGAAGTTCAAAACTGATTTTGATGCAGATCGAAGGTCTTCTAGGAGTTGCTTTCAGCCTTACGAAAGGGTTGATGGGCGTGAAAATACAGGATTTGAGTCATCAGACAGGTTTGCTTCCGATAGAATGGCGGATCGTGGTCGGAGTAGAAGATCTTTATAGGAGAAGGAACCATCGGGGTCCCGAAATTCAGCATACCCCCAGTTATCTGACTATAACTTCAACAACAACTTAGTAGAATTGGTGTCAGTTATGAGAAACATTAAGGAGGCTAGATTCCCAAAACCAATTCGATCGGATCCTAGTCAAAAGAATCCTAATCTATGGTGCGAGTTCCATGCAACGCATGGTCATAGGACTGGGGACCACCGGCACCTTCGTGAAGAGGTTGTAGCGTTATTGAAGAATGGTCACCTTAGAGAATTTTTAATTGATCGGGCCAAAAGTAATTATGTGAAAAATCGAGACGCTGCGGAGCCAGCAAAACCGACTGTAGGGTCACCTCGCTTGACGATAAACATGATCTTCGGTGGTGACGAAGTAAATGGGGTGACATTTTCAGCAGCAAAGAAGACAAAGATATCGATAACTCATGACAAGAGGATCCGGGAAGCAACAGAAGATGATGAAATCACCTTCACGGAAGAGGATGTTGATGGCCTTCTTTTACCACACAACGATGCTCTGGTAATATCGCTTAATATATTAGATTTTAAAATTAAACGTCTGTTGGTTGATCTAGGTAGTTCAGCTAATATCATTCAATGGAGAATTTTGGAACAAGCAAAGTTAACCTGTCAAGACCCAACTCCCACCGGAGTCGCGCCGATACCTAACACTACTTGCTAGGCAAGCCAACGGTCACATAATAGCTTAACATTTAAATAAACATGGTTTAATAAACTCAACAACAGAAATATCATAAATATCTAATGCAAATAACTGAAATACTGCTACAACCACCCCAAAATCTGGTGTCAATTAGTACATGAGCACTACTGAGTATCAAAAGATAACCAAATCCTTAGTATAACTGTCTGAGTAATAGAACAATATTGAAGAAAATAAAGGGAAAAAGAGTCAAGGTCTATGGACGTCATAGAAGCTACCTTGAAGTCTCCAAGCTCTGGTTCTAGCACGCGATCTAGCAATCACCACGTCCGGATGCACCTGGATCTGAACACGAAGTACAGAGTATAGCATGAGTACAACGACCCCATGTACTCAATAAGTAACAGAACTAACCTTGGGCTGAAAGCAACGACGAGCTCAGAAGAAGACAGTCAAAACCAAAATAAATGAAAACACAAATATAATGATGTTAGTAACAATAAGTAACTCAAAGCAATTATCAAAATCTGCTCGTTCATGTTACATGAATCTAGACATGCTTTCAAGTATAACAATAAAAGCCCAACACTTATAGGAACATGTCAATTACAACTAGCATGAGAAATGGTACATCTCTATGCCTACATGTCAAGTATGCATGTCAAATGAATGATTGCACGGAGGCATTCCTAAGTACTATCACTCTCCATATACTCAAACTGTCTATCTCCAATGCCCACTCATCAAACACACACACACACACACACAATCACTCAGCACTGTACGGGTGTCTGGCGTCAATGCCCCTCATCAGAGCACGTGTATGTATCACTGTGCCTGCGCTCACTGCTGATATGTCAGACTCCGAAGGGGCGGATCCTACCCAAGCGCTAACCAAAAGCCAAAAGGCCTGCTACAGCATGTAGCCCGATCCACTTAATAATAATAGTAAAGCCAATATGGCCTGCTACGACGTGCAACCCGATCCACAATAACATTCTCAACATGGCTCTAAAGCCTATCTCAGTCATCAATCTCTCAAGTCTCAAGGGCTCACAATCTCGTACCATTCAGACCAACAATGATAATATGTGATGTAACAATGAATGATGAACATATACTAAGATATGATATGCAGATGAAGAATCATGACAGAGTGTAAAAATACAGTTAAATCAGATAACTCAAAATAACAGAAATAGCCTCAACAGGTCTTAATCAGATAACCACATAGCATAGATATGATTTCTAGCATGAGTCATAGCTCAGTAAATCTAACAAGTCAGAAAAACACAGATAAAATAAGATATGATGGCAACATAGCCCAAATGTCAACCCGGATCTTGATTACCTCGCTGTACACCCACACGCCCGTCACCTAGCATGTGCGTCACCCCAGCACATCACAAATAACACATTTTCCAGGGATAATTACCCTCAATTTCAAGTTTAGAAATGTTACGTATCTCAAAACACACAAATTAATACTCCAACAAGCCCTTCCCACACGTATCCGCCTCCGAATTATTCATACTGCTTTAAGCATTAGGATAAATTTGTATAATGTATTCAGACTCGTTGGTATGATTGGACGGGGTCTAGGGAGCTCAGGTGTGTTTCAGATTGATTCCGGGCTATGTTGGTGAATTATAACATTTCAGGTTTTGGCAGGGATTTGGAGCATCGCACTTGCGGCCATGTGCATCGTACCTGCAGAACCACATGTGCGGAATTTCGATCGTAGAAGTGGGATTTGAAGTGGCTTAGGTGGATCGCATATGTGCTGGATTTGCGTAGGAGCAGGGCCACTTTTGCGAGGGTGTTTGTGTGCAGAGCGCATCCGCAGATGCAGGAGAGTGTCACAGAAGCAAAGAGTTGGCTGGTTAAGTGATTCTTGCATGTGCGAGGGTTTTGCCGGAGATGCAACATCGCAGAATCAACCAAGTGGCCCGCAGATGCGGAATCACTGGTAGGAAAATATATTTCGAGAGTTCGGCTTATTATTACTATTTTTTTGGAGCTCGGCTAGAGGCGATTTTTGGGAGATATTCTTCACCACTTTGAGGGTAAGTGATTTCTACTCGATTTTGATAATATAGCTTGTTTCACATGGATTATTGCACATAGATAATGAGATTTGAAACAAAAATTTAGGGGGATCTTATGCTAGATTTTGGAAAGTGAATAATTTAGATTTGAACCCTGATTTGGAGTTGAATTTGGCTGAAACTTGTATATTTGAACTCGTATTTGAATGGGAAGTCAGAATTAGTGAGTTTTGTCGGGTTCGAGTAGCAGACCCAGGTTAACTTTATATAATTGATTAATGATTGAGCCATTATGCTATGTAATTATTTTCTTTAGCATTATTTGATACTATGGTGTGTTATTTGACTAGATTTGACCTGTTCGGAAACTGATTTGAGAGGCAAGGGATTCTTGAAGTATTGATTCTCGCTCGTTCGAAGTAAGTATATTAAATAGGCTTGGTTTGAGGGTATTTCCCCATAGACTATGATGTTGGCTATGCGTTAGGGGTGACGCATATGCGATGTGACGAGCACATATGCGTTCACCGTGGTTATTCACGATCCGCATAGACTTTAGGCTAATATATGTCTTATTTTAGTATCATGCTTCTTTGATACCATGTTTTCTCTACTTGTATTAATACGTGAGCTATTCTTTATGCTACAAATCATGTCTAAGTTAATGCTGATCTGTTTGAGACATGATAGGACTATTTTTGCTATGTTGAGCTATTTGCCTTAGCCGTAGTCATATTTTTCAGTCATATATTATATCCGCACATCTCTGTCTCTGCGCACTCTTTATATGTTATCTCACAGGTTGTTAGTGTCTTTATTTGTGTGACACGAGTTTGAGCTGAGTTGTGGCACGTTGGTATATTCTGTGCGGTATTTTTATTATGGTACTGTGAGATGTTGGCATATTGATACATAAGGAGATTGATGATTGATTTTGGGACATAGTGCCATATTGAGCAGATTGATGATTGATCTTGGTCCATAGAGCCATGTTGATATTGATTGTGAGATGACGCTTGTATCAATACCCCATATTGGGCTAACTGATATTGATCATTGATTTTTGATCCTATCAGGACTTGTGCTAGGATCCTCCCCTCCGGAGTCAGGTGATAACCCATGGTTCTTTGGGCCCTGTGAGTGCAGTAACATGATATATGCTTAGTGAAGGACTTATGTGAGGCACACGTACAATGCTGTGTGTGTGTGTGTGTGTGTGTGTATGCATGTGTGTGTGTGTGTGATGATTCAGGGGCATTGTGCCAGGCATCGTGAGAGTGCAGAGAGTATGATTTCAGGGGCATTCTGCCAGGTACCATGAGAGTGCTGAGAGTATGATTGAGGGGTACTTATGCAGTCACTATAAATGTGCGTAGATTTTGTATACTTGATGATTAAACTGTGATGTTGTTGATTTTGGCATGTATACTTGTCTTACATGCATATAGTTGTATTTTCCTCATGCTAAATGGTATTTGATGTTTCTATTTGATGGTTAGAGCTTGAAATCGCAGTTTATTTTGATAAATCCCCTTTTAGCTGACTTCTGTGAAAACGTTTATGCCTTGACTGATATACATCAAAATCATGCTTATTTACCGCCTTATTTTGATAGAGTTGAACCTGATATTATTTGAGCTGCTTTATTTTTTGCCATTATTATGCTGTTATTATTGTTGTTGGCTGCTGAAAGTAAGCATCGAACTTGCCTAGCTCATGACTGCTTTCAAGTCGAGGTTAGATATGCTACTTATTGA
This sequence comes from Nicotiana tomentosiformis, assembly GCF_000390325.3. Lineage (NCBI taxonomy): Eukaryota > Viridiplantae > Streptophyta > Magnoliopsida > Solanales > Solanaceae > Nicotiana > Nicotiana tomentosiformis. Next base: position 23,901,716 of record NC_090821.1, on the reverse strand, counting down.
GTACATGGGGTTTGTTGGCCTCCACGAAACTAAACCTGAAATCAAGAAAAAGGAAAAATCACTGAAAAGCAATTTCGAGCCAAATATGAAAATAAAGATGTTTCAATTGCTCATTAAGCCGTCAAGGCAAATATACACCATCTTCGGATTTGATCTATCGGCTGAGGGACGAATCTGAAGATGAACAACCTTTTGTTCTAGTGGCCCGCGAGCCGTTGCAGCTCAAAAAGCAAGGGGCCACTGAACCAGATATCCGTGAGTCCAATCTGCCTCAAGCCAGGGAGGTCGACGAGGAGACCGGGGCCGATGCTTCCCGGGACGCGGGCAATGCCCCGTAAGAGGCACTCGCTGTGATAGACATCACCGAGTCACCCTCGTTCACCGAGTCCATGTACAACGAGGCTCAAATAGTGAAAGAGCATCCCATCGAGGGGGCCTATGGAGCGAAAGACCCCCTCCGCTGCTTTTTTGATATCGTGGATTCCACCGCCACAGAAGACGTCACCGGATTGGGTGACATAGAGGTACCGAGAAATAGCTCGACCTCGGGGGCAGGTGGGCCTAACTCGAGCCCAAAATTGGTCAATCGGTTCCATGTCTCGAGTATGGATCCTGATCGGAATCGGTCCTTTATCATTACCATTCCGGAGGATGCCCGGTTCCTTTCCGCCCCTATAGGGGTGGCCAGTTACCTCCAGTGCCTGGTGACCAAAGAAGACCAGGCCAAAATGAACGAGGTAGACGCACCCTACCTGTTCAACGAAGCACAACAGGCGCTGAACCAGGTAACTTTAGATAACTCTCGATGATTTTAATTTCTCCTTTTATACTTAAATTAATTAACTGATAATCCTAATATTTTCCTTCATTTTTGTAGGCCTCGGTGCTTCACCATGAAACTTTCCTCTGGTACCGGGATGAGCTGAACCAGCTCGAAGCCAAAGTTAGAGAGCTCACCGAGAAGAGAGACACGTACAAACTTCTCAGTGAGCACCGTGAAGTAGAGGCTAAGAGCCTTTGAGCTGAGTTGGAAGCAGCTCGAAAAGAACATGCCGACCTGGTTGAACAGGTAAAATTTTTTGAAGTTAGTGACGATGAGCTAGACACGGTGTCTAATGGTCGGAACCCACAGGTTCAACCGAAGATCGATCGGATCGCCCAACTCCAAGCCAAGATGGATGCAGTCAAGGTCGAGGCCGAAGAGTGGAGAGGCAGGATGGACTGCCTGGCCTCGGAAAAGGAGACTGCCCGGGCGCAGTTCACCTCGGCGGAGGTCCAGCTTCAAGCGACGAGGGAGAAAGCTGAGGCACGGTCCCAAACGATTGAGGAGCTCCAGTCCCAGCTAAGCTCGGTTGTTTCTGATCGAGAGACCCTTGACAAGGAGCTTAAGGTGACCAAGTCGGTAGTTAAAGTGACCAAAGCTGATGCCGACGAGTGGCCCAGTATAAGGCCGTTGTCGAGGCAATCCAAGACCGGCTGAAAGATATCATCGAATATGTAAAGTGGCAGTCCCGAAGGGAGGCCCTCGAGGAAGTTCATGCTCGGGGTTTTGATTTGTCACCGAGGTCAAAACTACTAAGGGCTTGAAGCCGAGGCCAAGAAACTGGCGTATCCCGAGGATGAAGAGGACTCCAAGGGTTCTGACGGATCCAGGGGCGGAGAAGACTCTGATGGTGCCGGTGACGAGGCAGACTCCGGTGGAGGCCAAGCCATTTAAGTGCCTTGTATATTTTTCTTTGTTTTTGTACTTTTTTATTTTTGTACTTTTTTGTCAAGATCGTTTGGCCTTTGTAAAGATCTTTTCACATATATTTATAATGCTCTTTTTCCCTTCGACATTTTTAAGCTCGTTTCCTTTCACTTTGTTCTTTATGATTGCAAAAATATCGAATGCCTTACCATGTAATAATAAGGTCTTGTTCGGAGTTTGAACAAGCCGCGCTCTCGATATTATTTTGTTCAAGACTCGTGGGGGCTCGGTATGACTGGAAGCTTCCCCCAAAGTACTTAGAATATTTTAGATTATAATTTGCCGAGGGTAGCCTTTTGAACCGGTTTAGATATTTTGAAGGCTTTGTTTTTTGTTAAGAGTCTCAGACGTCTCCGAGCCATTTTAGTACGGCCGTAGACTTTTTAGTTCGGGTGTTGCCTAGTGGGCTTGTTACCCCGAGCCATCCGGGCTTAACCGAGTTCCGGAATGGGGGTGGTCATACCCTTTAAAGTTTGAACACTGCCAAATAAGCTTTGTCCCCTGGACTTTATTATCCTGGGATGTCTGAACCTGCCTTGGGCGGCAGTCCCCGAGTGAGGTGGCCCTTGGGCTCGATGTCTTCGGGGGATCAAATATAATAAAGAAAAAATTTTCAAAGGGCAAAATATTTATCTGCAAGGTAGAAATTTCCTTTCACTTTTGTGCGTAATATACAAAGTTACACATGTGTTCAAGCTTTTTGTCCGAGCTCGGGTGGTCTATGTAGGCATGGTTTATTCGACCATTTCGGCCTAACAGTAAATCCTATCGATCGAGCCTAGACTATTCGAGCACAAAGTTTGTTTCCTTGCCAAAATCATTTTTCAAGAGTGATGCCCCCCAACGTTCGAGGTCGATCATAGAGAAGCCTCGAATACTGTTGACAACCGGTCTTCGATTATAAGTTAGTACAATCCACTGTTGCCTTGTTAAAAACCTTGTCGGAAAACCCATTTGGGACAAAATCGATTCAAGGGAAAAAGAGTGCAACGCGTGCTTTCGGGCCTTAGCAGTAATATCATTTCAAGTGAGTTACGTTCCAGTTGTTCGGTAGTCATTCACCGTTCATTGCTCGGAGTTTGTACGATCCTTTTTCGGTGATCTCGATAAGTTGATACGGACCTTCCCAGTTTGGTCCCAGCTTTCCTTCGTTCGGGTTCCGGGTGTTTAATGTGACCTTCCTTAACACTAAGTTCCCGACATTGAAGTGTCGAAGGTTGGCTCTTCGATTGTAATACCTCTCGATCCGTTATTTTTGGGCGGCCATTCGGACGAGGGCGGTTTCACGCCTTTTGTCTAACAGTTCCAGGCTCGTATTCATGGTTTCGTTGTTCGATTCTTCGATTGCATATCGGAACCTGAGACTCGGTTCTCTGACTTCGACCGGTATTAGAGCTTCGACGCCGTAAACCAACGAGAATGGGGTGGCCCCGGTAAAGGACTTCGAGGTCGTACGGTATGCCCATAGGACTTCGGGCAAGATTTCTTTCCATTTTCCTTTGGCGTTGGTCGATCTCTTTCTGAGGTTTTGGAGTATGGTTTTGTTTGTGGATTCTGCTTGCCCGTTCCCACTAGGGTGATAGGGCGTCGACATGATTCTTTTGATCTTATGATCTTCGAGAAACTTGCTTACTTTGCTGCCGATGAATTGCTTCCCATTGTCACACACGATCTCGGATGGCATTCTGAACCGACATATTCTGTGGTTGAAGATAAAATCAATGACTTCCTTCTCCCTGACTTTTTCAAATGCATGGGCTTCCACCTATTTAAAAAGATAGTCAGTCATAAATAATATAAATTGAGCCTTACCGGGTGCCCATGGAAGGGGGGCGGTGATGTCCATCCCCCATTTCATTAATGGCAAGGGTGACAAGACTGAATGTAGCAGCTCCCTGGGCTAATGAATCATCGGAGCATAACTTTGACATCCGTCGCATTTTCCTACGAACTCCTTTGCGTCTTTTTCCATGTCGATCCAATTGTAGTCGGCTCTAATTATTTACTGAACTAGTGATTCGGCGCCTGAATGATTTCTGCAGGTGCCTTCATAGATTTCCCTCAGAACGTACTTAGTGTCTTCGGGTCCTGAGACATATTGCGAGTGGTCTATCTAACGTTCTCCAGAACAATGTACCGTCTTCGGACAGGCTGAACCGGGCTGCCTTCGTACGCAGAGTCCTCGATTCCCTAGGATCCGAGGGCAATTTTCCGATCTTGAGATATTTTATATATTTGTTTCTCCAGTCCCAAGTTAGGCCTGTTGAGTTTATTTCGGCGTGACCTTATTCCACTACGGATCTCATGAGTTGCATGACCGCCCCTGAGTTTAACTCACCGTCATCGACCGACGATCCCAAGTTAGCAAGGGCATCAGCCTCGCTGTTTTGATCTTGAGGCACATGTTGTAGAGTCCATTCTTTGAACCGATGTAATGTTATCTTCAGTTTATCCAGGTACCTTTGCATTCGTTCCTCTCTAACTTCGAAGGTCCCATTAACTTGGTTCACCACAAGGAGGTAATCACACTTAGCTTCGATCACCTCTACCCCCAAGCTTTTAGCCAGCTCGAGACTTGCAATCATGGCCTCATACTCAGCTTCATTGTTAGTTAATTTTACAATCCTAATAGATTGTCTAACTATATTACCTGCGGGCTGTTTCAATACAATTCCATGTCCGGACCCCTTCGCGTTCGAGGCACCATCCGTAAAGAGGGTCCAGATTCTGGAAGATGTCCCCGAGTTCAACAACAACTCTCTTTCGACCTCGGGTATTAAGGCCGGTGTAAAGTCGGCCACAAAGTTTGCCAAAATTTGAGACTTAATAGCGGTTCGAGGCCGATATTCGATGTCGTACCCACTGATCTCTACGGACCATTTGGCCAACTGTTCCGAGAGATCGGGTTTATGCATTACATTCCTCAATGGGTAAGTGTTAACAACATATATGGGGTGACATTGAAAGTACGATTTTAGCTTCCTAGAGGTGCTTAGCAAAGCGAGCGCCAACTTTTCTAGGTGAGGGTACCTAGTTTCGGCCTCGCCGAGAGTCCTGCTAACATAGTAAATTGGAAATTTTGTACCTTTCTCCTCCCGGACCAGGACTCCACTTACCGCTATCTCCGACACTGCCAAGTATAGGTATACCGGTTTGTCTTTCTTCGGCATGTGAAGTAACGGTGGGCTCGAGAAATATTGGTTGAGCTCCTCCAAGGCGCGTTGGCACTCCGGGGTCCATGAGAAGTTATTCTTTTTCTTCAACAGTGATAAGAAACGGTGGATCTCCGGGTTCAACTTGATATTGTATTTCTTCAATATGCTGAAGGTTACCTGGAAATGTTTCAAATGGTCCTCTGCTCGCAGGGACATAACCAACATATCATCAATGTAAACCTCCATTGATTTTCCTATTTGCTCTTCGAACATCCGATTTACTAGGCGTTGACAAGTGGCGCCGGTGTTTTTTAGTCTGAACGACATCACATTATAGCAGTAAGTGCCATACTTGGTGATGAAGGAAGTTTTTTCCTGATCACCCGGGTCCATCTGAATTTGATTGTACCCGTAATAAGCATCGAGAAAACTGAGGATCTCGTGGCTGGCCGTCGCATCGATCATGCGATCGATGTTAAGCAAAGGGAAAGAGTCATTAGGACACGCTTTATTCAAATCCTTATAATCTATACACATTATTAATGTGTTCCCCTTTTTGGGGAATACTACTATGTTTGCTAATCTGTCCGGGTATTTTACCTCCCGGATGGATCCAATTTTGAGGAGTTTAGATACCTTGTCCTTGATGAACGCATGTTTGACCTTGGACTGGGGTCTCCTCTTCTACTTTACCGGGTGAAACTTCGGGTCCAAGCTTAGCTTGTGAGTGGTTATTTTCGGCAGGATCCCTGTCATATCAAGGTGGGACCAAGAGAAACAATCTTCGTTAGCTATAAGAAATTGAATGAGTTTTTTCCTGAGCTCGAGATTCAACCCCGTGCCTAGGTATACCTTCGATCGTGCAAGTATTCAATCTGTCACGACCCAAATCGATGGGCCGTGATGGGCACCCGGTACCTTACTCAACCGAGTACCAACGTAACGTATCTTTCTTATTACATCATCATATACACGTAACATACGGGCCTAATAGGCCAACATCATCATTTATAAACTCAAAACATAGGCCGACAAGGCCGTACAATCTTTCACGTACACAACATATGTCTACAAGCCTCTAAGAGTACATAAATGTCAAAAAGTTCGGGACAGGACCCCGCCATACTAATCAGTACATGTACTAATCATATTGTCCACCTAAGCAACTCTGAAACAAATGGAGTGTACCAACATCTTCCGCTGAGCTGATCGCCTACTTGGAGGACTCTCGACCTGTCTATCGAGACCTGCGAGCATGAAACGCAACGTCCCCAGCCAAAAGGGACATCAGTACAAGTAATGTACGGAGTATATAAGGAATGAAAATCAGTAAATAATAAATATGAGAGAAACATGGAGTAAGAGACTCGACATGTACATCTACATAGCTCTGTGAATCATTTCATTTTTATAACTTCATGCATATGCGTATAAATGTCATACAATGCGTAGGTATATGTGTTCATAACATCATCAAGCCTCTGAGGGCATCCCATCATATCATTTCGGCCACTGTGGGCAAATCATCAACGTATACCAGCTGATCAGGTGGTGGTGTGTATATAACGCCATAACCTTTTCCCATATCCCATATACATATACATATAAATACGCGTATATAACGCCATCTGGTCATGGGTCAATGTACATGTATAAATGCATAAAATGCATAAGAAATGCGTTAATAAAATTTTCTCGGAATGTCATAAAAATAATATGCATGTCGGATAAATTTTATCAAATACGTATTTTTCTGAGACCCATGAACAGAAGATATAATAATAATTCACATGGGGAATCAAGAATATAGACACCCCTAATATTTTTATGAATGGAGTCATTTATGGAAACTGTGCGTTTGCTCATTTCTTTCAGTATCATTTGGACCATGCCAAAAAGAAAGAAGGGATAGCCTTAACATACCTGGATTAGGAAAAAGTCCGTATGATGTTCTTGGAAAAGGTTGCACCGTACTCCTTTAGAATCGCAAAATTTTATGGTTCTTAGGTTCTAATAATGTAATATCTCATTTCTGAGCTTTCATCAATTTACTTATGGCTTACTTTTACGTACGAAAACATGGGGTGTAACATCATTCCCCTCTTTGGAACATTCTTCCTCGAATGTTGACTGATGCACTTATCATTTTCACGTACACGACATATGTCTACAAGCCTCTAAGAGTACATAAATGTCATAAAGGTCAGGATAGGGCCCCGCCATACTAATCAGTATATGTCCTAATCATACTGACCACATAAGTAACTCCGGAATAAATGGAGTGTACCAACATCTTTCGCTGAGCTGATCGCCTACTTGGAGAACTCTCGACCTGTCTATCGAGACCTACGGGCATGAAACGCATTGTCCCCAGGCAAAGGGGAAGTCAGTACAAGTAATGTACCGAGTATGTAAGGAATGAAAATCAGTAAATAATAAACATGAGAGAAATATGGAGTAAGAGACTCGACATGTACGTCTGCATAGCTCTGTGAATCATTTCATTTTTATAACGTCATGCATATGCGTATAAATGTCATGCCATGCATAGGTATATGTGTTCATAACATCATCAAGCCTCTGAGGGCATCCCATCATATCATTTCGGCCATTGTGGGCAAATCATCAACGTATACCAGCTGATCAGGTGGTGGTGTGTATATAATACATAACCTTTTCCCATATCCCATATACATATAATATGCATTTACATATAAATACGCGTATATAACACCATATGGTCATGGGTCAATGTACATTTATAAATGCATGAAATGCATAAGAAATACGTTAACAAGATTTTCTCGGAATGTCATAAAAATAATATGCTTGTCGGATAAATTTTATCAAATACGTATTTTTCTGAGACCCATGAACAGAAGATATAATAATAATTCACATAGGGAATCAAGAATATAGACACCCCTAATATTTTTATGAATAGAGTCATTTATGGAAACTGTGCGTTTGCTCGTTTCTTTCAGTATCATTTGGATCATGCCAAAAAGAAAGAAGGGATAGCCTTAACATACCTGGATTAGGGAAAAGTCTGTATGATGTTCTTGGAAAAGGTTGCACCGTACTCCTTTAGAACCGCAAAATTTTACGGTGCTAAGGTTCTAATAATGTAGTATCTCATTTCCGAGCTTTCATCAATTTACTTATGGCGTACTTTTACGTACAAAAATATGGGGTGTAACACGATCAGTACGACTTGCTCCAGTTCCTCGACCGTTAATTTGGTAGTGTCAGAGTCATCAGGAGCTACAAAAGACTTGGGAACCCCGTAGTCGTCGTCCTTACCCATCCCCTGCTTCTCCGGTTGGGACAGAGCCGGTGTCAGTAGTTGCTATTTGGTTTCTCCCTTGGTGATCAGACCCAGCTCCTTTGGTGCCGAAAGTGTTGATATCGGGACCACCTCGTTGACCGCGAACATCTCTTTGGTGGCTGGTTGTTCCCCGTAAACTATTTTTATTCCTTCCGGCGTCGGGACCTTCAACATCTGGTGCAGAGTTGAGGGCACCGCCCTTATATTATGAATCCATAGCCTTTTGAACATCGCATTGTACCTCATGTTCCCCTCGATCACATAGAACTTCCTGGCGGTGTTCACCAGTAATGTTATCTCCCCTTTAGTGGTCTCACATGCCATGTTGAACCCATTTAGAACTCGGACCGCAGGCACGATCTGATCCTGTAGGCCGAGTTGTTCCACGACCCTCGATATGATGATGTTGGCCGAGCTACCTGGATCAATTAACACACATTTAACTCGAGATTTATTTATGAGTACTGATAATACCAGTACATCGTTGTGGGGTTGTATGATTCCCTCAGCGTCTTCATCATTGAAAGATAAGGTTTACTCTGAAATGTAATCCCGAGTCTATTTTTCCCTTGTGATAGATACTTTGGTGCGCTTCAGCATAGGCCCCTAGGGGACATCTACCCTACCGATGATCATGTTAATGACGTGCTGAGGTTCCTCCGGTTCAACCTGTTTACCAGAATCTCTGTTCCTAAAGTGGTTCTTGGCTCACTCACTTAGGAACTCTCGGAGATTCCCATTATTGAATAGTCGGGCTACTTCCTCTCTTAATTATCGGCAATCTTCTGTCCTGTGAGCGTGAGTGCCATGATATTTGCACATTAGGTTAGGATTCCTTTGGGATGGATCATATTGTAGAGGTCAAGGCTATTTGGTGTCCTTGATATATCCAATGGCAGATACGATGGTGGCAGTGGCGACGTTAAAATTGTACTCCGATAGCCTTGGCGCTTCTTTCAGCCCGATGGGCCTGTCGAAACTGTTTTTTGCTCATGAGTCCCCAGTTATTTTGACCTCGATCACTTCATTTTTCACTCTTCACAGGGTTTTGCCCAGATCCACTACCTCTTCGGTCTCCATTGTAAGGTTGATACCGATCTCTGTTCAACCTTTGCTCACGATCTATGTCTCTCCTGACTCTGTCAACTGATCTGACGGAATAAACAAACCCGGAAGGGGGCCCGAGTTGATTATCTTCGACCCTTATTTTTTGTTGATACCGATTATGCACGTTGGCCCAGGTGATAGTCGAGTACTCTACCAGATTTTGTTTCAAATGATGTGAAGCCAACGAGCTCCGAGCATTGAGTCCCTGGGTGAAGGCTTGAACAGCCCAATCGTCTGCGACCGGAGGCAAGTCCATCCGCTCCATTTGAAACCGGGATACAAATTCCCTGAGAAACTCATTATCCCTCTGCTTCAATTTAAAAAGGTTTGAATTCCTGGTCTCAACCTTGATAGCCCTGGCGTGTGCTTTTATGAAGGAATATGCAAGCATAGCAAGCGAGTCAATAGAATTAGGAGGTAGAGTGTGATACCATATCATAGCTCCCTTTGACAGAGTTTCCCCAAACGTTTTCAGCAGGACAGACTCAATCTCATCATCTTCCAAGTCGTTCCCTTTAATGGTGCATGTGTAGGAAGTCACATGCTCATTTGGGTCGTTCTGTTGTACATAAGAATCTCGGGCATGCGGAACTTATTTGGGATCGGCTTCGGCGCTGCGCTCGGTGGAAAAGGTTTTTGAACAAACTTCTTGGAATCTAGACCCTTCAATATCGGAGGTGCTCCTGGGATTTGGTCAACCCTGGAATTGTAGGTTTCCACCTTTTTTGTCATTGGCTTCGATTTTCTTCGCCCCGATTCTATTTGTTTTGTCAATTCCTCGAGCATTTTTATGATCTCGGGGTTAGTTCCCGATTTATTTTCATTCGGCCTTTCTGTGATCGATTCATTTCTGTGGTAGATTTCCCGGGATAGCTCTGGCTCAACCCTGCTCGAAGCTCGGCTTTGGTTCTGCAATTGGGCTATCGCTGCCTGTTGAGCCTGTAACATTTCGAAGATCACTCATAAATTGATCCCATCATTTTCATCGATGTGCGTATTCTAGGCAATTTATCAGACTTCTTTTGTATGCTGCTCTTGGGATGAGTAGGCAAATTTGTGTTGATGGCCACATGCGAACTGGCGTTGATAGGATCCGCGCCCGGAACTTCGCTGAGATCGACTGGGGGCACCTCGTTACCGGGTGCTACATTGTTGTTCTTGCCATGGTGGCCGGACTCCGCATCTATGTTTAGAGGGGCAGACTGGGGGTTTGACATTTCAATTTTAATCTGGAATCAAAGACACTTCAAAGAACAAGTTTAAAATAAGGTGTGTTACGAGAATTTATATCAAGTTTCCGCTATTATCCTTAGCCCCACGGTGAGCGCCAAACTGTTTACCTTCAAAATTGGATAACAATTAAATTTGTAAGTGGTTTTAAGGATACGCGGATTAACTTGATACAAAACGATAAATTAAGTTGCTATTGAATAAATAAAGATAAAATAAATTCAAACCACACGAATTGGATAGTTTCAGCTTTGATGGAATAATTGCTCTCGAGCCGGGCTCACTAAGACCGGTGTCGATAAAAAAAGAACAAGAACTTAAGACAGAGAAAATAATAATGTATTGCTTTTTAGTGTGTGTTACAATGTGTCAAATTAATTATTAGACCCCTTTTGTCACGACCCAAAACCTAACCCGTCGTGATGGCGCCTATCGTGATACTAGTCAAGCCGACATCTCCAAAACACTTTCAACATTTAATAGAAATGAATTAATATATTTAAAATAACGGGAGTCTTTCATAAAAACGGGGTAAAACCCAAAGCATAAGTGCGGAAAAATTAGCCCGACATCGGGGTGTCACTGAGTACATGAGCATCTATACCAGGAGCAGTCTAATACAACATCTAAGAAATAGGAACTGAAAATGCGATAAAGATAATGAAGGAGAGCCAAGGCCTGCGAACGCCATGCAGCTCCCTTGATAGTCTCTCGAATTGGCTGCTCCACTATCAACACCCGCTATGACCGGGAATACCTGGATCGGCACACGAAGTGCAGGGTGTAGCATGAGTACAACCAACTCAGTAAGTAACAAAATAAATAAGCAACTGAGAAGGTAGTGACGATCTATACAAATACAATTCATTTTCAATAGTTCCAGCAATGAATAGACATGCTTTCAAATCCGGCAGTTTAAGTCAACTCAGTTTTATACAATTCAAGTTCAGGTGATCCGGATATAAAATCTTTCAGAAATTTCACAACAATGACAGATAGCAACTAGGTGCATCAACAAATGAAAACCAAGTATAGCCTCTCAGGGCAACAGTCACTCAACTCATCACAATAGCTCAATCACTCGGCTTTCAGCCCTCAGTACTCACACTCAATAGGTACCTGCGATCACTGCGATTGTGTAGACTCCGAAGGGGCTCCTTTCAGCCCAAGCGCTATATTCGCACGGACAACTCACGTGCTATAGTATCAATATGTGGATCCGCACGGACAACTCACATGGTGCACGGATAACTCACGTGCCATAGTATCAATACCTCACAGACAGACCCTCGACCCCATTCAATCATCAACCTCTCTAGTCTCTCGGGCTCTCGGAAATCATAAAGATCGGCCCAAACAAAGATAACATAGTGTATCAACAAGAATCAAGAAGAGGTTGAGATATGATAGGCAAGTAAAACCATGACTGAGTACAAGACAACAATTAGCAAGTAATACAACAAGTACGCAACCTCTGCGGGTCCCAACAGTACCATTACATAGCCTAAGCATGATTTGCAGTCAAATTTCTATAACACAGGGAGAGCATATAGCTAGCAACAAGTTATTCAACTTTACAGTTTCACAGAATGGACCGAGTCCCAATTCCTACGGTGCACTCCTACACGTTCGTCACCTAGCATGTGCGTCACCTCCAAAATACTCACATAATCCAATAGTCCGGGATTTAATACCCTCAGGACCAGATTTAAAACTGTTACTTACCTCTAACCGTGCAAAATCCTACTCTGCAATGCCTTTGCCCCTAGAATCAATATCCAAACGCCCTGAATATAGCAACAAGCAGTACGATATAATTAATATAGGCTAAAAGAATCAATTCCACAAGAAAAATACGAAATTATAAGCCAAAATCTGAAGTAGACTCAAACCGGCCCCCGGGCCCACGTCTCGAAATCCGACAAAAGTCATAAACTACGAACACCCATCCACTCACGAGTCCAACCATTACACGAATCCAACATCAAATCACCTTCCAAAACCCGATATTTTAGCCTATGAAGTTTCTACCATTTTCCCCCAAATTTACAACTCAAATCCCTAATTAGATGATGAAAATAACAATAGATTCATGAAATATAGTCCAATCCGAGTTAGAATTACTTACCCCAACAATCTTCTTGAAGAAACCTCGAAATATTGCCTCACACCGAGCTCTCAAAGTCCCAAAATCGAAATGGGACTCAAACCCTTGAAATCCTATTTTCTACCTAGTTCTTCCGCACCTGCGACGCCTCACCTGCGGAATTTCCCTCGCAGGTGCATAAATGATTTAAGGGACTGCGTTCACATCTGCGAGCAAGAGGTCGCACCTACGTGTGCGCACCTGTGGATAAGGGTCAGCTTTCGCGATCTTTCCCTCCGGCTCACTCTCCACATCTACGGAGCTTCAAGCGCATCTGCGGGCTCGCAGATGCGGAAATTCCCTCGCACCTGCGACCCCTGTCCATCTCCTCAATTCCCGCTTCTGCACTTGACCTAATGCAAGTGTGTGACCGCACCTGCGACTACCCACCTTAGGTGCGATTATACCAGAAGCTGCAAAGCTTTAGCAATTTTCCTAAGTCCAAATTCAAACCGTTAAGCATCCGAAACACACCCGAGGCCCCCGAGATCTCAACCAAATATACCAAAAAGACCTAAAACACCATACGAACTTAGTCGAGCCCTCAAAACACATCAAACAACAACAAAAACATGAATCACCCTCCAATCCAAACTTAATGAACTTAAAACTCCAAATTCTATAAACGATGTCGAACCATACCAAACCACGTCCGATTGACCTCAAATTATGGACACAAGTGACCTTCAACATTACGGACCTACTCCACTTTCCAGAATCAGAATCTGACCTCGATATCAAAAAGTCAACCCCCGGTCAAACATCCCAAAAATTCGACTTTCGCCATTTCAAGCCAAAATTAGCTTCATACCTCAAATTCACAGTCCGGACACGCTCCTAAGTCCAAAATCACCCAACGGAGCTAACGGAACCGACAGAACTCTATTCCGGAGTCGTCTTCATACAATTTCGACTACGGTCACAATCCTAAGACTTAAGCTTCCGTTTTAGGGACTAAGTGTCCCAAAACACTCTAAAACCAAAAACAAGACCTCCCGGCAAGTCACATAAGTAGAAACAGATACAGGGAAAGTAGTAAATAGGGGATCAGGGCTAATACACTCAAAACAACCGACCGGGTCGTTACATCCTCCCCATCTTAAAACAATCGTTCGATCCTTCCCATCTTAAAATAATCGTTCGTCCTCGAACGAGCATAGAGACATACCTGAAGTGGTAAAAAGATGAGGATAACGGATGCACATATCATGCTCGGTCTCCCAAACGCCTCCTCGACCAGCTAACCCCTCCACTGAACCTTCATGGAAGCAATGTTCTTTGACCTTAGCTTCCCGGCCTGCTTGTCCAAAATAGCCACTAGCTCCTCAACATAAGATAGGTCCTTGTCCAACTGGACTGAGCAGAAATCCAACACGTGAGACGGATCGCCGGGATACTTCTAGAGCATAGAAACATGGAATACTGGATGAACTCCTGCTAGACTGGGAGGCAAGGCAAGCTCATAAACAACCTCCCCAACACGTCGCAATACCTCAAATGGGCCGATAAACCTCGGGCTCAGCTTGCCCTTCTTTCCGAACCTCATAACACCCTTCATGAGTGACACTCGGAGAAAGACCCGCTCTCCAACCATGAATGCAACATCGTGAACATTCCGATCCACATAACTCTTCTGTCTGAATTGGGCTGTGCGTAGTCTATCATGAATCACCTTAACCTTTTCCAGAGCATCCTAAACTAAGTCTGTACCCAATAATCTAGTCTCGCCCGGCTCGAACCAACCCACTAGTGACCTACACCGCCTACCATACAGAGCCTCATACGGTGCCATCTGGATGCTCGACTGGTAACTGTTGTTATAAGCAAACTCTGCTAGAGGCAAGAACTGATCCCAGGAACCCCCAAACTCCATCACACACGCACAGAGCATATCCTCTAATATCTAAATGTTGCGCTCGGACTGTCCGTCTGTATGAGGGTGAAATGTTGTGCCCAACTCCACTCGAGTCCTCAACTCATGTTTTACAGCCCTCCAGAATCGTGATGTAAACTGCGTACCCCAGTCTGAGATGATAGATACTGGTACGCCATGAAGCCTGACGATCTCGCGGATATACACTCGAGCCAACTGCTCGGAAGAATAGGTAGTCATCACAGGAATGAAATGAGTTGACTTGGTTAGCCAGTCCACAATCACCCAAACTGCATCAAACTTCCACTGAGTCCGCGGAAGCCTAACAATGAAATCCATAGTGATCTTCTCCCATTTCCACTATGGAATCTCTAACTTCTGAAGCAACCCATCTGGTTGTTGATGCTCATACTTCATCTGCTGACAATTTAGACACCGAGCTACATACTCCACTATGTCCTTCTTCATTCTCTTCCACCAGTAATGTTGTCTCAATTCCTGATACATCTTCGCGGCACCCGGATGAATAGAATACCGCGAACTGTGAGCCTCCTTGAGAATCAACTCATGCAAACCATCCAAGTTGGGCACACACAGCCTGCGCTGCATTCTCAATGCACCATCATCCCCAATAGTGACCTCCTTAGCATCATCGTGCTGGATCGTGTCCTTAAGGACAAGCAGATGGGGGTCATCATACTGATGCTCCCTGATACGATCATAAAGAGAAGACCGAGAGACCACACAAGCCAATACTCGACTCGGCTCAGAAATATCCAATCTAACAAACTGGCTAGCTAAGGTCTGAGCATCTAATGCCAATGGCCTCTCTACAGCTGGAAGATATGCTAAGTTCCCCAAACTCTTCGCCCGGTGACTCAAGGCATCGGCCACCACATTGGCCTTCCCGGGATGGTACAAAATGGTGATATCATAGTCCTTAAGAAGCTCCAACCACCTCTGCTGACTCAAGTTAAGATCCTTCTGTTTGAACAGATGCTGCAAACTCCGATGATCAGTGTAAATCTCACAATGGACCCCGTACAAATAGTGTCGCCAAATCTTCAAGGCATGAACAACAGCTGGTAACTCATGGCCATGGACAGGATAGTTCTTCTCATGAGGCTTCAACTGGCGTGAAGCATAAGCAATTACTTTACCCTCTGCATTAGAACACACCCAATACAGATCCGCGAGGCATCACAATACACTATGTAAGAACCAGAAGCTGATGGTAGAACTAGAATTGGAGCCGTGGTCATAGCAGTCTTGAGCTTCTGAAAGCTCTCTTCGCACTTCTCTGACCATCTTAAAGGAGCACCCTTTTGGGTCAATTTAGTCAAGGGCGATGTAATAGATGAGAAGCCCTCCACAAAATAGTGGTAATAACCAGCTAGACCGAGAAAACTCCAAATCTTTGTGGCTGAGGACGGCCTGGGACAACTCTGCATCGCCTCTATCTTCTTTGGGTCTACCTGAATACCCTCACTGGACACCATGTGCCCCAAGAATGCCACTAAATTGAGCCAAAACTCACACTTGGAGAACCTTGCATAAAGCTTCTCCTCCCTCGACCGCTGTAACACAAACCTCAAATGCTGGGCATGCTCCTCCCGGCTACGAGAGTACACCAAGATGTAATTAATGAATACAATAATGAACGAGTCAAGATAAGGCTGAAATACACTGTTCATTAGATGCATGAACGTTGTTGGGGCGTTGGTCAGCCCAAAAGACATCACAAGGAACTCATAATGGCCATATCGGGTCTCTGAAAGCTGTCTTAATAATATCTGAGTCCCGAATCTTCAGCTGGTGATACCCTGACCTCAAATCAATCTTGGAGAACACCATCGCTCCCTGAAGCTGGTCAAAAAAATCATCAATACGTGGCAAAGGATACTTGTTCTTGATTGTGACCTTGTTCAACTATCTGTAATCAATGCACATTCTCATAGTACCATCCTTCTTCATCACAAATAGAATTGGTGCATCCCAAGGTGACACACTAGGCCAAATAAACCCCTTATCAAGGAGTTCCTAAAGCTGCTCCTTCAACTCCTTCAACTCAGCCGGTGCCATACGATACGGTGGAATAGAAATGGGCTGAGTGCTCAGCACCAAATCAATAGCGAAATCAATATGCCTGTCGTGCGGGCATGCCCGGCAGGTCTGCAGGAAACACATCCGGGAAATCTCGCACCACCGGAACAGAATCAATAGTAGGTGTCTCTGCACTAACATCCCTCAAAAAGGCCAGATAAGATAGACAACCCTTCTCAACCATCCGCTGAGCCTTCAAGTATGAAATAACTCTACTAGGAACATAGTCTATGGATCCAATCCACTCAACCCTCGGCAATCTCAGTATCGCTAATGTCACGGTCTTAGCGTGACAATCTAGAACAACATGACATGGAGACAACCAATCCATACCCAAAATAACATCAAAATCGACTATACTAAGCAACAAGAGATCCACTATAGTCTCCAAACTCCCAATAGTCACAACACATGACCGATATACACGGTCCACAATGATAGTATCACCCACTGGAGTGGATACATGTATAGATGAAACTAGAGACTCACGGGGCATATCCAAATAATGAGCAAAATACAATGACACATATGAATAAGTGGAACCAGGGTCAAATAATACAGAGGCATCTCTATGGCAAACTGAGACAATACATGTAATCACAGCATCTAAAGCAATGGCATCTGGTATGGCAGGAAGAGCATAGAAATATGCCTGGCCGCCCCCTGATCGGCCTCCCCCCTAGGGCGACCCCTAGCAGACTGAACCCCACTCCTAGATGGTCGGGCGGGTGGTGAAGCTACTGGTGCTGGTGCCATCGGCCGAGAACTCTGCTGTGAAGTCCCACCCAACAACCTAGGGCAATCTCTCTTATTATGACCAAAATCTCCGCACTCGAAACAGCCCCTTCTCTAATAGAACTGCTGCTCCTGATGCCCCAAAGAACTACCCGTGGCCACATGAGCTGATGAGGCAGGGTGAGAACTCTGCATTGGTAGTGCAGTGATTGAAGACTGGCCTTGTTGATAGTTGTGTGAACCATGGCCATATGATGCACCACGGTAAACTGGGCGAGCCGTCTGAGCATGTCTGAAAGGACGACCCCCACCGTGGTGGAACTCCCCCCAGAAGGAACACCGCTGAATCAACCCAGGCCCTGAGGCCTCTTAGCCTCCCTCTCAACCCGCTCCTGGCTGCGAACCATCTCAATCTGATGAGCAGTGTCGACAACCTCGTCGAAAGTAGCACCAGACACTCTCTCTCTACACATAATCAATCGCAGCTGAAAAGTGAGGCCATATATGAACCTCTTGATGCTCTCCCTATCTGTGGGAACCAACCAGATAGCATGATGGGCCAACTATGAAAATCTCATCTCATACTGTGTCACAGACATATCACCCTGACGAAGCTACTCGAATTGCCTGCGCAGCTCCTCTCTCCGGGACTGAGGCACGAACTTCTCTAGGAATAGATCGGAGAACTGCTGCCAGGTAAGGGGTGCTGCGCCAACCGGCCTACGCCTCTCATAAGCCTCCCACCAACTGAAGGCAGCCCCAGAGAACTGAAAAGTAGTGAACGAGACCCCACTGGTATCTAGAATACCTATTGTACGGAGTATCCTCTAACACCTTTCCAATAAGCCCTGTGCATCCTCTCCCTCGGTACCACTAAAAGATGGAGGCTAGAGTCTCTGAAACCTCTCAAATCTACATTGCTCATCATCAGGCATGACAGGAACTACATATGCCTGAGCAGCTACAACCAGCTGGGCTGGTGGTGCCCCCGGTGTCTAGAGTCCCTGTACCACCTGCTCTAGTGTGCGGGCGGCGGGAGTCTGAGCATCTCCCCCGGCCTGAGAAGTGGCTGTTGTGGCCAGAACAGAGACCGCCTGAGCAAGACTAGTACACGCATTCAGAATCTGAGCTATGGCCTCCTGAAGGCCTGGAATCACAATAGGCACAGGTGGTGCCTGTGCTGGTGCATCAACAATGGGAATCTGGTCCTGATCTGGGGTAACCAGTGGATCTGCAGGTACTGCCCTAGCTGTGAGAGAATTAGAACAACAAAAATTTAGTTACCAGAATCAAAAGATTCGCAAAAAAAGAATACAAGAATGTGAAATTTTGTAACGGTTTGGCAGCCTCTCGAAGATAAGTACAGACGTCTCCGTACCAATCCGCAAAACTCTACTAAACCTGCTCATGATTCATGAGACCTATATAACCTAGGCTCTGATACCAACTTGTCACAACCCAAAACCTAACCCGTCGTGATGGAACCTATCGTGATACTAGGCAAGCCGATATCTCCAAACCACTTTCAACATTTAACAAAAATGAATTAAAATATTTAAAATAACAGGAGTCTTTCATAAAAATGGGGTAAAACCCAAAGCATAAGTGCGGAAAAATTAGCCTGACATCGGGGTGTCACTGAGTACATGAGCTTCTATACCAGGAGTAACCTAATACAACATCTAAGGAATAAGAACTGAAAATGCGATAAAGAAAATAAAGGAGAGCCAAGGCCTGCGAACGCCATGTAGCTACCTCGATAGTCTCCGGAATCGGCTACTCAACTATCAACATCCGCCATGACCGGGAACTCCCAGATCTGCATACGCAGTGCAGGGTATAGCGTGAGTACAACCAACTCAGTAAGTAACAAAAATAAATAAGGAACTAAGAAGCTAGTGACGAGTTATACAAATATAGTTCATTTTCAATAGTTCCAGCAAAGAATAGACATGCTTTCAAATCTGGAAGTTTAAGTCAACTTAGTTTTATACAGTTCAAGTTCAGGCAATCTGGATATAAAATCTTTCAGAAACTTCACAACAATGATAGATAGCAACTAGGTGCATCAACAAATGAAAAACAAGTACAGCCTATCAGGGCAACATACACTCAACTCGTCATAACAGCTCAATCACTCGGCTCTCAGCCCTCAGTACTCACACTAAATAGGTACCTGCGCTCACTGGGGGTGTGCAGATTTCGGAGGGGCTCCTTTCAGCACAAGCACTATATCCGCACGGACAACTCACGTGTTACACGGACAACTCACGTGCTATAGTATCAATATGTGGATCCGCACGGACAACTCACGTGCTGCGCGGACAACTCACGTGCTGCACGGACAACTCACGTACCATAGTATCAATACCTCACAGACAAGATCTCGGCCTCACTCAGTCATCAAAAGACATGAACCCACATTCCTGGCTACCCTCTGCATTGAATATATAGAACGTTCCTCGGGACCCATTCCTATACCCGTGAAGGAGCTGCTACTGGAATTTGAAGAGAGAATGCCACAAGACATGCCATAGCGACTCCCTCCTAGGTGCACTGTGGACCATGAGATTTAGTTGGTGCCGGGTGCGAAGCCACCTTCCCGGGCTCCATACAGAATGTCACAACCCGAACTCACCAAGCTTCAGAGACAATTGACGGAAATGCTATACACAGGGATCATCGTACCCTCCAAGTCACCATACGGGTCCCCTGTGCTATTCCAAAAGAAACATGATGGCAGTTTATGACTCTGTGTAGATTATCGGGCTCTAAATAAAATCATCGTGAAGAACAAGTATCCTATTCCCCTAATGGCAAACTTGTTCGACAGACTGGGTGGTACAACGTTGTTCACCAAAATAGACCTGAGGATAGGTTATTGGCAAGTTCGGATTGCAGAGGGAGATGAATACAAGACGACCTGTGTGATAAGATATGGGTCGTACGACTTCCTGGTTATGCCATTCGGCTTGACTAATGTGCCGACCACATTTTGCACCCTGATGAACTAAGTCTTCCGAGAATACATTGATGAATTTGTGGTGGTATACTTGGATGACATTGTGGTATATAGCCAGACACTGGAAGAACACCTGGAGCACTTGCGGAAGGTCCTAGCTCGATTGCGGGAGCACGAATTATATGCAAAGCTATCCAAGTGCTCCTTTGCTCAGAAACAAATTGACTTCCTCGGACATGTCATCGAGGAAGGGCAGATCAAGATGGACTAACAGAAGATTCAGGCCATCACAGATTGGCCACCGCCTAAGGATATACACGCCTTGAGGTAGTTCCTTGGCCTATGCAACTTCTATCGGCGATTTGTGAAAAATTACTCCCTCATTGAAGTGCCACTGACAGAACTTCTCAAGAAGGTCACACCCTGGGATTGGGGACCCAGGCGAGTAGAGGCCTTTAACGCATTGAAAGCGGCTATGTATAGTAGCCCCGTCTTGGCTCTTCCTGATTTAGCCAAGCCATTCAAGGTACAAACGGATGCCTCCGACTATGCCCTTGGTGGAATCTTGCTAGAAGAAAGGCATCACGTAGAGTACGAGAGCCAGAAACTGAAGGATGTAGAGCGGCGCTATGCCGCCCATGAGAAAGAATTATTGGCTGTCATTCATTGCTTATGCCTTTGGAGGCATTATCTACTAGGAACCCTGTTCGTGGTCAAGACAGACAACATAGCTATTAGTCATTTCATGACCCAGCCGAAGCTGAATGGTCGACCGGCTAGGTGGCAAGAACTCCTAGCGAAATTTTACTTCAACTTGGAGTACCGAAGTGGGAAGACTAATCATGTTGCTGATGCGCTCAGTCGGAGAGCTGATTTGGCATCAGTGTGCCTACTCTCCACCCTAAGGTGGAGCGAAGTAGCCACCACCATAAAAGACCAAATACAAGATCTACTTATCAAGGATCATGTTGCTCAGTATTTGGTTGATTTGGTAGGACAGGGCAAGACTCGCCAGTTCAAACAGAAGATGGTTTCCTGAAAGTTAAAGGGAACCGACTTTATGTTCCTAAAGGAGGAGATCTGCGAAGGACTCTTCTAGTGGAATGCCACGATACTTTGTGGGCCGGTCATCCTGGTGAAGAACGCAACATGGCATTACTTCGCCGTGCATATTATTGGCCTCAAATTACAGATGATGTCGCTTATTATGTGAAGACTTGTCTAATATTCCAGAAGGATAAGTCGGACCGCTTGACACAAGCAGGACTCTTGGAACGACTAGCTGTACCAAAAAGACCATGGGAAAGTGTTTCCCTGGATTTCTTCACCGGATTGCCCAAGGTTGGAGATCTCACAACTATCCTGGTTATGGTGGATCGGTTTTCCAAGTATGCTACCTTTATAGCAGCCCCACAATATATATATCAGCAAAAGAAATCTCTCAACTCTTTTTCTCTCATGTCGTCAAATATTGGGGCCTGCCTAAAGACATCGTTAGTGATCGCGACTCACGCTTCACTAGCAAC
Source organism: Nicotiana tomentosiformis (assembly GCF_000390325.3). Lineage (NCBI taxonomy): Eukaryota > Viridiplantae > Streptophyta > Magnoliopsida > Solanales > Solanaceae > Nicotiana > Nicotiana tomentosiformis. The sequence continues at coordinate 23,879,801 of NC_090821.1, read as the reverse complement.
TTTTGGACCCAACTCTTTAAGTGTCTCGGGTCAAAATTAAGTCATAGCTCAAGTTTTCATCCGCAATCTGATGGCCATATGGAGCGATTTAATGGCATGCTGCGAAATATCTCCTCCACTTCGTAACCGGATCGCAGAAGAACTGGGTGAAGTTTTTGGATGCTGCTCAGTTGTATTTCAATTCACAAAAGAGCTCTAGTACCAAGAAAATCACTTTTGAAATTATTACCGGACAGCAACCTCTACTCCCACACACTATGAATGCACCAAACATATAAAAGTCTCCTCGAGCTGCTAGCTTCACAAAAGAATGGAAGAGAAATTTGGAGATAGTGCGGAGCTATCTTGTCAAAGCCCAAAAGCGTATGAAGAGGCATGCTGATCAAAATCGTCGCTTTGTTGAATACCAAGTAGGAGACAAAGTGATGGTCAAAATCCCAAAGCGGTACTTGTTTGCAGGGGTCCATGACCCTTGCCTATTGCAATAATATATTGGACCCTTTTTCATTGAAATGCGCATTGGGAAAGTTGCATACCGAGTGGATACCCAAGCTTGGTGGAAAATCCATCCTATTTTCCATGTCAGTCTCCTGAAACCTTTTCGGGAAGATATCGAGGATTCTTTACGGAGCCAACTCACAGTACCTAGTATTCGAGGCCCCAATTCAATCGGGAAAAGGTGTGCTGAAGCTATTCTTGATGATCGAGTTATTCACGCCTCAAGGAAAGATCACCTAGATTTCTTTGTGAAATGGCAGGGATGTGATGCGGAGGAGAATACCTGGGAGAGGGGAACAAACCTCAAAGCCTACAAGAGCCTACTTGATGATTATCTGTCAAGTAAGGCATCTAGGACGTCGCTAACTTAGGTGGCAGAGAATGTCATGGGCGGCTTTCCAGCCATGCCCCATGACCCATTGGATGCGCTCTGTGGCATCCTGGCAAGCTTCCCAATGCCTAGTGCCACGGTCGGCCCCGTGGTCTCGGCAGCTCCAAGTGACAAGCGCGCATGTGCCTCTGTCGCCCCACCGCTAGCCATCGCCAGCGCCCAGCCACAGGCAGACACCAACAGCGCCGCACGCGCAAACCCTGATACTAAAGACAAAGTTACTGCCAGCGGACTTGTTTCTACCTTATAGACGACTAAGTCCTTTTCATTGTAAATATATTGTAGTTTTACTGCATTTTCTTTAAGTGTGCTTCTATAGCTTATTTAGGTCAAGTTATGTAACTTTGGTTTATTTTTTTAAGCATTATTAAGGGGGATCAAGCAATCAAACTTTCTAACAAACAAACAATTCTTTGTACTGGTGTCTCCCCCCTCCCCCCGACACCGTGTTGCTTTTCTATAATAGCTTTCATTAATGCAATCAAGCTTTCTTTCATTCTCAATTCTCTTTTTTTCTCTCTCAGTTGCTCATGACATTGGTTTTCCCGCACGGCACTGACAATCTAGTCTAGCGTACGGAGGAGACCTCAGTTGGCGGACAACAATCGCACTGACATCGATTGCTTAGCCTTACGTCGCCCTTCCAAAGAATCTCAGGAAGGCGCCGCATAACAGTATGTATGTAAAGGAAATGGGTATATGAGGGTTGAGACGTGAGGATTGTTGTGTGTGTAGGTAGTGATTAGTTATATTAGATATTTGTTAATCTTTTGGGTTATAAGAAAAATCAAA